>NC_137825.1:399408-534408 GCF_963921795.1 Nannobrachium achirus | reverse complement strand
CACAACACACTCTGTCAACACAACACAACACACTCTGTCAACACAACACAACACACGCTGTCAACACAACACAACACACTCTGTCAACACAACACAACACACGCTGTCAACACAACACAACACAACACACTCTGTCAACACAACACAACACAATGTCAACACAACACAACACAACACACTCTGTCAACACAACACAACACACTCTGTCAACACAACACAACACACCCTGTCAACACAACACAACACACTCTGTCAACACAACACAACACACTCTGTCAACACAACACAACACACGCTGTCAACACAACACAACACACTCTGTCAACACAACACAACACAATGTCAACACAACACAACGCAACACACTCTGTCAACACAACACAACACAATGTCAACACAACACAACACACCCTGTCAACACAACACAACACAATGTCAACACAACACAACACAACACAACACATTCTGTCAACACAACACAACACAACACACTCTGTCAACACAACACAACACACTCTGTCAACACAACACAACACACGCTGTCAACACAACACAACACAACACACTCTGTCAACACAACACAACACAATGTCAACACAACACAACACAACACACTCTGTCAACACAACACAACACAATGTCAACACAACACAACACACCCTGTCAACACAACACAACACAATGTCAACACAACACAACACAACACAACACACTCTGTCAACACAACACAACACAACACACTCTGTCAACACAACACAACACACTCTGTCAACACCACAACACAACACACTCTGTCAACACAACACAACACACTCTGTCAACACAACACAACACACTCTGTCAACACAACACAACACACGCTGTCAACACAACACAACACAACACACTCTGTCAACACAACACAACACAATGTCAACACAACACAACACAACACACTCTGTCAACACAACACAACACAATGTCAACACAACACAACACACCCTGTCAACACAACACAACACAATGTCAACACAACACAACACAACACAACACACTCTGTCAACACAACACAACACAACACACTCTGTCAACACAACACAACACACTCTGTCAACACCACAACACAACACACTCTGTCAACACAACACAACACAACACAACACAACACACTCTGTCAACACAACACAACACACTCTGTCAACACAACACAACACAACACAACACAACACAACACAACACAACACACTCTGTCAACACAACACAACACAACACAACACAACACAACACAACACAACACACTGTCAACACAACACAACACAACACACTGTCAACACCACAACACAACACACTCTGTCAACACAACACAACACAGTTCACTACAACACAACACAACACACTCTGTCAACACAACACAACACAGTTCACTACAACACAACACAACACAACACAACACAATGTCAACACAACACAACACAGTTCACTACAACAGGGGTCTTCAACAGGGGGTCCGGGACCCCTAGGGGGTCCTCAGAGTTACTACAGGGGGTCCTTCAAATCTTTGTGACTTTTTTATATTAAGCACTTATACCCTGGCGTCCATATTCTGGGAACTTTAGCCAAAAATAGCCGATCTACAAGCTCACAACGCCTCGCGCTGCGAGGCGTTGTGAGCTTGTAGATCGGCTATTTTTGGCTAAGAGGTTTAGTGTAGAGGAGAAAAAGAGCAGACTAAGTACAGAGTGAAAGGTAAAGTTTATTAAGTATTGACGGTTCAAGTGGTTAAATATCTGAAAACACAAATTGACATGAATCCAAAATACACTGATGACTGTGCTGTCAAACAATTAAACTATGTGGAATCTATGATAAGGTTGTGGGGGTCCCTGCTTCATCTCTCTCTCAACTAAGGGGTCCTTGGCCTGAAAACGTTGAAGACCCCTGCACTACAATACAACACATACAATACAATACAAAACAGAACAGAACAACGCAGCACAACGAAACGCAACGCAACACACTTCACTATAATACCAGTAAGACTCCCTAATCGGGAGATAAGCGACCGTCAGGTCGCAGCGTGATTTTAGGCCAAAATGTGTAGAAGCAGTGTCCAAAAATGTGTTTGAAAAAAATCGGCCTGATGGTGGTGCTAAATGGGACAGATCCATGTTGATGAGATGAACACAACACAACACAACACACTTCACTATAATACACTATACACAACACAAGACATTTCAGTAACAGAAAGTTACTCTTGTCACTTTGTACTTGAGTTAAAGCAATGGATGTAGTGACATTCTGGCAATTAAAAAAAAAATCAAAGCATTTCCAGAGGTTTTCAACAAGTATGAATAATAGAGAAAATAGTAGATCTACTGAGCTTGTAGATAGATAGATTTTAAGTGGTACTGTACACTTTAAGCATAATTCTGCCTTTCCTAGAAATGTAGCCAAATGTACTACAATGTAGTCAAACATAGAATATTTGTCTTGCGTTGCAGTGAAAGTCATAAATATCCAAACATACAAATACTCAAGTACGGTACGGTACGGTACGGTACGGTACGGTACGGTACGGTGCAGTACAGTACAGTACAGTACAGTACAGTATTATTGTCCACCTCTGGTCATTATCATCTTACTTGTCAGAAATCTGCTTCATCCTCTCAGAGTCACTGCTTCTCTCTGGGTTCTGGGCTGTGAGGAACTTCTGCTTCTGCTCCGTCTCCCATTCCTATGAAGTATGAAGAGAAGGAAGCTATGAACACCATCTACATCTGTTTAATTTAAGTTTCATTCTATCTCACCCAATTCCCCTTCCTGCCGACATATAGTGACCACCCCTACAGTCTCTGTCATAAGAACAGAGAGGGAGCAGGCCCGCGTGAAGTCATTCAGTTCCATCTAGCTTAGCTTGGGAATGCATTTAGTTAAATGTAACACACAGGGTTGTTAAGTAACGGATTACATGTAACGGGATTACGTAATCAGATTACAAAAAACAGGTAACTTGTAAAGTCTCAGGTTACATTTTAAAATGTGTAATCTGGATTACAGTAACGGATCTGAATGATGGGGGTTACACGCTGGATTACGTTCTCCCCTTGCCCTCATCAATTTTACACATAAGTTATAACACCAAACAATAAAATAATCAAGTCGAATCAGCGTAAAGTACTGCCACTTTGCTTAAGTAAAATTCTGTTGTCCTTTTCCTAATTTCATAGGCTCAATATTCTTGTCTAGTTATCAATGGTAAAACTTGTTTTATTTAATTAAAGAGAGTTTTGCTAAAAAGTAAATCCAAAAGTAACTGAAAGTAACTAGTAGTTACTTTTTAAATTGTGATAATCAGATTACGTTACTGACTACATTTTCTTTGCAAGTAACTTGTAACTGTAGGGGATTCCTTTTTAAAAGTAACCCTAACAACCCTAACACAATCAAGAACTACACTTTCCCTTCCCTTCTGGTCCCCTCTCCACACGCTGTGGAGACATAAAAAATCCAAATGGTTGTCGCACACACACACACACACACACACACACACACACACACACACACACACACACACACACACACACACACACACACACACACAAGCACACACACACACACACACACACACACACACACACACACACACACACACACACACACACACACACACACACAGTAGCCACACAACTGATACCAGCCAACAGGATATATAGAGTGATTTCTTGTTTACCAACAATGAGATTTCACCTGCCTTCATACAATCATTCAGTTCCCAACAGATCCCCAAACCTGTGAGTCTGTAGTTCTAATGGAAGCTAGGGAGTGAGTCTGTAGTTCTAATGGAAGCTAGGGAGTGAGTCTGTAGTTCTAATGGAAGCTAGGGAGTGAGTCTGTAGTTCTAATGGAAGCTAGGGAGTGAGTCTGTAGTTCTAATGGAAGCTAGGGAGTGAGTCTGTAGTTCTAATGGAAGCTAGGGAGAGAGTCTGTAGTTCTAATGGAAGCTAGGGAGTGAGTCTGTAGTTCTAATGGAAGCTAGGGAGTGAGTCTGTAGTTTTAATGGAAGCTAGGGAGTGAGTCTGTAGTTCTAATGGAAGCTAGGGAGTGAGTCTGTAGTTCTAATGGAAGCTAGGGAGTGAGTCTGTAGCTCTAATGGAAGCTAGGGAGTGAGTCTGTAGTTCTAATGGAAGCTAGGGAGTGAGTCTGTAGTTCTAATGGAAGCTAGGGAGTTAGTCTGTAGTTCTAATGGAGGCTAGGGAGTGAGTCTGTAGTTCTAATGGAGGCTAGGGAGTGAGTCTGTAGTTCTAATGGAAGCTAGGGAGTGAGTCTGTAGTTCTAATGAAAGCTAGGGAGTGAGTCTGTAGTTCTAATGGAAGCTAGGGAGTGAGTCTGTAGCTCTAATGGAAGCTAGGGAGTGAGTCTGTAGTTCTAATGGAAGCTAGGGAGTGAGTCTGTAGTTCTAATGGAAGCTAGGGAGTGAGTCTGTAGTTCTAAGTGCAACAGGGAGTTTATTCCACAGTTTGGGGGCCAGGAGGGAGAAGAGTCTAGGATGAGTGGATCGTTGTCCTGGGGTTTTTAGTGAGGGTTCTGTCAGCATCCCTGTGTTGGCTGATCTGAGTGAACGGTTGGGGGTGTAGAGATCTCCATATACAGTAGGTACAGTATATTAGAGTTCTCAAATTCTGCCCGAACCCGACCATACCCGAACCCGACCAACATTTAGGGTAGGGTAGGGCCTAAAATGTATGCTAATTAGTCGGGCCGGGTAGGGCCTAGGGCTCAATGAAAAAAGAAAATATTCGTTTTTATTATTTTATTACTATTACTATATGATAGACCTGACCATACCCGACCCGAAGTTTTCGGGCCGGGTAGGGCCTAAAATGTCTGCCAACTAGTAGGGCCGGGTAGGGCCTCGGGCCTGCCCAGTTAGGGCCCATTTAGGGCGGGGTCTTAATTATCAGGCCCGTTGAGAACTCTACAGTATATACAGTAGGTACAGAATGGGTATTAAAGGGACAATGACGTGTACTGATGACATCAGGGATCTGATGTCATCAAGACATGAGGTGTCACACCTCAGCGTGACATGTGACGGACGGAAGGACGGACCGGCATGATCTGCTCTGTTTTGGTTTTCATACTAAATAGCGACCCTAAATAATAAACCTTGTTCCAATGGAGCCAATGTACTAATAATTTTCATTATTTGAATATTCATAAAATCCACTTAACAACAAAAAACACACACAAACAAAAAAGCAGAACAACAAGTTCACAATGCGTTGCAACGCTGTGCGTTGTGAGCTTGCAGGTTGGCTATTTGTGTGACACTAGTATGGTGAAGTATCACACAGACATTCATTTACATTATTTACTATATATATATATATATATATATATATATATATACAGGTATATAGGTATTCTGACCTGGAATGACGGCTCGATGGACGTCAGAGGGAGTTCCTTATGAAGTGGACACCCAGTGGACTGACAGGCAGAGCACAGGTTATAGTTAGGACACTCTGTACACTGATACCTGGTCCCCACGATAGGCTTCACCTGACAGCCCTTACAACGCACACGAGGGGTCAGGATGGACCTCAGAGGATGTTCCTTATGAACCCCAGTGGACTGACAGGCAGAGCACAGGTCATAGTTAAGACACACTGTGCACTTATACCTGATCCCCACGATAGGCTTCACCTGACAGCCGTCACAACTCACACCAGGGTGCTGGATGTTAGGATCTGGCAAACAAAACAATAGAAAAGTATTAGTATGAATGAACTGTGTATAAAACTAGAGAACAGCTCCCTGGAGCACAGGTCTCCACCAGGCCAGGTAGCTAAACTTATGTCATCTTTGACCCAGTTGGTACGTGTGTTTCATGGCTAATGTGTTCATGATCTGAAGCATTTTGTTCTAAATAGAACCATCGTGCAAACTTTGGAAGCAAATCTTAATCTGGATCATAGACTGTACAAAGAAAAAATAAAAGATGATAGACTGCTTTGTGCTCTGCTCCCACCTCCACCTGTGGCTCTGTTTCTAAGATTCCCTTAACTCATCTGCTGCCATTTAACAATACCTTCGTACTCCAATCCTGCCATGAGTCTCCATAGACTTCCATGTAATCAGTAGTGCACGGATAATGCACACCCATGCCTAGATCATGCACCACGTGTGTCCACATTGCTCACAGCTTTCAAACAAAAAAATCAGAATGGAAATCCGTTCAGGCATTCATGAGTTAACAGCCACTATGTTTTCCTATAATGTAAACAAAAATGGCTGCCATGCTTGAAAGATGGGGTTGCTATGGGGGTTAAACATGCGATTTCGCGATCGCTATCATGCCTACTATCGTTTTTCGGGTCAAAAAAAAAATTTTTTTTAATTTTTTTTTTTTTTTTGATTTTTTTTTTTTTTTTTTTTTCAAAATTCTCGGGTTCCTCGGGCGTGGCAGGGTGGTACATCGCGAAATTCTCGGGTTCCTCGTTTTTGGCAGCAAATGATTAAGAGGGTCTGTTTCATTACATTCACTGTAAAATATAGTTGGCAAATCATTTATTATAATTCAGGCTTACAGGGAATGAATAAAAATTAAATATGTATGCTCTTTATATTATGCCCAATAAATATATTTATTTAATCCGAGAGTTGTCTGAACTACTACTTTCACCAGCAAAACATTATAATAAAATGTAATTAAATACTTTTGAAAAATATTGAAAATATTTAAAGAAAATATTTAGCAAAATATTACATTATGATATCATGATAATACTTATATACTTAAAGGAGCACTCCACCACTTATCAACCTATGTTCATATAATTGGTCCTCACTCAAAAATAGCTTTTTTTTTTCTTTTTTTTTTCTCTCTTTTTTTTCTGTGGGCAGGTCAGAAACCCATCGTCTTGTGACATCATCGATTGCCAATCCAGCTTATAGAAACTGCAGGCTTTCTATTCCTGAAAAGTTGCAATTTTAAAGTGGAAGCCATTGTTCTCGCGATAATAAAAATCTAAATATTTTTTTTTCTAAAATATTGATAATTTTCTTCTTTTTTTGGGGGTAAAATGATGATGTCACAAGACGATGGATTCTGAACTTCCCACAGCTCTCCTAGGAGACTTGGACTGAGTAGAAAATAATTGTGATATTTTATCATGAACATTAATGAGGACCTATTATATGAAGACAGGTTGAAAAGTGGTGAACATTTTAATATTACAATATATTGTGGGACATAGGGAGGGTGAATCTTTCTCTTTTATCATGTGGGGCATTGTTTTTTTTTTTTTTTTCGTTTTTCCCAGTCAGATGGAGGTCATTGGTATTTCATATCAGCACACGCACGTGTTCTCCAGGATTCTCTTTTTAAAACTAGACCCGTCCCTTAGCCAGCTGTAGGGGCACCTAAACATTTTTGTTTCTAGTTTTCAATGTAATGTTTGGTAGATTTATTTTTTCAAAAATTATTCAGCTGGAATTAATTAAAATGTATGCATTATTGTTCACATTTTGTTACAGACTTCAACCAGTGGTCAAATCACAAATAACCTTTCCCTAAAGATAGAAGATTAAATCATGTTTTTTATTCTAATACTGACCGTTTGGTGTGGAAAGTTGAGACTGGTTGGTTCCACAACAGCGATGCTTGCAGAAGAGATAAATGTAGGAGAGGATGATGAATGGAGGAGCCAAAGCAGGACGGTCCTTGAACTCCTTCACAAGCTTGTAGTGCTGGATCCTCCAGTAAGTTTTACTATCAGAATCCACCTTGCTGAAAGTGTTGCTGCATGGAGGGGTGAAGGCACATAAACAACAAACTATTAAATCAAACCACTACATAACTAAGATGATAGGAAGGTGATGACATGTATGATGTAAGATCAGAGATGATGAGAGGAGAGAAGAGCTGAGTTCAGGAAACAAAGAAGGGAAACAGAGAGAGTGACAGACAGAAGGCTGGTTCTCTACCTGAGGATGGCGATCAGCAGGTTGATGAGCAGGATGTTGGTGACCAGCAGGAAAACCACCAGCAGAACGACCACCATCCAGTTGTTGAACTCACTCCTGCATGGCTCAGTGAAGTCATCTACCAGTGTCATGTTGGTGGTGCAGTTCTGCTCCCACACTTTGCCATAGACTGTATACAAATATGGGGAAAAAAGGGATTGTGACGCCACCCACTGGTTTCCAAATACCCGTTTTGAAGCCCCTTGCGAGTGCAACCTCAACCAGTTTAGTTTAATTTAGTTTAGCTTAGCTTATTTTTTAATACAGCATTGGTTTTCAACTTAAGCAGTGTTGGTTATCGTTACTTTAAAAAAATATTTGTTAAGTTACAGCGTTATTGCCATTAAAAACTAGTCTGTTACATTACAGCGTTATCTTCTGAGAAAAGTACATTGTTAGATTACTTTCCCATAACAACAATTAAAACCCAGTTGCAAGGACGTTTGGTAAACTAAGGCCACATTCTCATATGTAATTCGGTATACTCAGTGCAAATGGGAGGGGTGAAGTTGTCACGTTTTTTTTGAGGTTCGGTGAAATTGAGAACCGGAGCGCACGTCGTGTGGCGCGGGGCGGAACAAGTGGTCACTTTGATCCACAACAAAGGCAACAACAACGTAGCGTTGGCCCACGGAGGTTAGGGTTAGGTTTAGGGTTAGGGTTAGGGTTAGGCATAGTTTTACTGAGGTTAAGGTTAGGGTTAGGGTTAGAGTTAGGCATAGTAAGCTAATGGCTAAACACAGCCGAGCTAGGCTAGTAAATAAACAAGGAAAGAGAGTCGCAAACGAGTGACGTCAGCACCTACACTAGTGAATGGCTGTTGTCACCATCTGGTGGTGATTGGTGTGTGGTGAACGACAAAACGAGTGCTCTTACCACAATCTAACTGAGTTACCCAATCTAACTGTAACATATATATTGTGGCAGAGCCCCTGGGTGTCACCGTCTCACTCTGGCCCAAGTAGGCAACTCACCACAGCTGAGGAGAGAGGAACCAACCCTAACCCTAACCCAACTCACCACAGCTGAGGAGAGAGGAACCAACGGGCTGCAGCTGTGGCTCGTTACCAGCCCAGCATAAAAACCCTCACAGCCCACACTTCTGGTTGGACAGTCGAAAGGACAACACATGCAGAGAAACAGAGAAGCATCTATGCCAGATTTTCTCACCCTGCTATTTTCTTTCCTCCAGATTCCGAAGCAGCCAGTGACGGGGAGCCTTGGAGCCGAAGCTCCAACCCTCTGCCCCTTTACCCCTGGCTGACTACTAACTCAGACCCCTACGATCTACTTTTTTCACCCTGCTCCTAGACCCCAGGCCGGCCTTTATTTTCATTAAACGTGCCTACGGGCTTCACTCTGCCTTTGTGTCTGTGTCTCTGTGTACTACTAGCCCTGGTGGCTTCCCTAACCGTGCCACAATATACAGTATATAGCCGGGGACCCAGTCACCAAAATGGGAGGGGACCTGTGATTTTCTGCCGTACTTTTTATTTCTGTTGTATCTATTAGTTTGGTCATTATGGTCCACAGGAACATCGCGAAAAAAAGTTATGGCCATTTGTATATTAACTGTCCAGTACACAGGAACAGAAACATATTAAAAAAAGAAAAACAACTGCTTTAAGTAGCATGTGAGGGGTCTAACTAGGGGTTCTTCATGATTCTGAATCCATTGCAAGCATTTGTCTTGCATGAAAAACATTCCCTGGGCTACATTTCGGCCCCAGAAAACTGTGAAAAGCGATGAGTAATCACAAATGCTTGCAATGGATTCAGAATCATGAAGAACCCCTAGTTTGACCCCTCACATGCTACTTAAAGTGCAGGTGTCATGATTTTCCCCTCTATAAAACATGATTATCTACTATTATGATTATACTAGGAGGAAGAATTTTTCCAAAAAAGTGTACAGAAAGAGTTAAAATTATGTTTTTATGTGGCCACACCCACCAGTTTATTGGTATGCGTGGTTGTCATGGTGGGTGGTGACCCAGCTGAAGTTAGCCACACCCACGTGTGTTGGGTGAATGATAATTAGGGGAGGGGTTGATTATATGATGTAATAAGTATGGGTGTTTTTGGAACGGCACCTCTGACCCAGCAGGTGGCAGCCTGCTGGGTCTAAAAACCCAAATAAAAAGAGAATGCATAATTTCTCATAACAACCACACCAGGGGGTCTAATGAAGTACTGTCAACCTCCTAGACACATGAAAACCAGAAAAAGTACAAAACTATGGCATCACCTCTTTAAAGAAGATTTTAACTTTTTAACTCATCCCCTGCTTATGACGAGCTTGACGGGCTATATTTATGGGTCCACTCTGCTTATGACGAGTATGACGAGTTATCAAAATGCTGTAATAACTATAAAACAAAAAAGTATGATCGCCGATTCGCCGTCCATAGCGCTCTATGGAAGGGCCCTATTCACAAAAAACGGATCTGGATGTTCCAAACCGGAAATGGGGGGGCGGGACAACGACGCCTGTATCCTGTCTGCCGAAATGCCATCCGGTTCAATGTTATGCAACATCCACGTGGCGCTCAATCGGTTTCGCTTTGGGCAATGGAAGGCTGTTGTGTTTTGTTGCTTACCGTGACTGGATCGTATTGTAAATGCAATCGGTCAACCATCGCGCAATGGATTTGCGCGCGCGCCCACGTTAAAGGTAGGCAAAATCCTGGCGGTGTGGACCATTAGAAGGGTCTTAAAAATAGCGGTGGGTGAGGTTAAAATACTTTTTCTGTTCCTGTGTAGTGTTGTCAATGGGACAGTGAATATACAAATGTCCCTACCTTTTTTTTTCGCGATGTTTCTTGCAGAGCAGACCTCTCATTCTGACCAAACGAAAAAAAAGTACGGCAAGACATCACAGGTCCTACCCTATTCCTTGAGCTTTTGGGCTTGTGGGTCCCTGACTAATATTTGTGCAGAGGAGAACGTCGCTCTCTCTTATCTCTCTCTCTCTCTGCAGTCTCCACCCTCCCTCCCTCTCTCTCCGCACGTAATATGTGTCACCGTATATGGCACAGAGAGAGAGAGAGAGAGAGGGAGAGAGAGAAAGAAAAAGAGACAGACATGAAAACTGTTACACTCCTTTAACTTGTAGGCTACATATTTTGTACCGATTGTATTGTATTGTATTGTATTGTATTGTATTGTATTGTATTGTGTGCACTTCTGCTTTGCCAATGTAAAGTGTTTTCTCATGCCAATAAAGCCCTCCTCTGCGGAGGGAGCAGCGGTCAGAAATCATGAGGGGACAGACAGGCGCTAATGGTCAGAAAATCTACCACAATGTTTGCCTGCATTTGAGGAGGACGCATTCACACCAACAGTGAACCGTATGCTGTAGTGAATTGAAACCACAGTTTTTTGGGGGATTTGCATTTGTTTCTTTGATTCGCAAAAGTATACGGATGCGTCTTCTCTCAGTGTGAATGCAGCATTACACTATGTAATACGTTGTCTCTCAACCTATATCATGTTGCACATGTGCGAAAAATTAATATAGGCCTACTAAACAAGACTGTAACGGTGCATGCATCTCTCATTCTCTCTCTCTCCCTATTGTTCTCGCTGCCTGTGTGATTTATATTTCATCCTTCAACATGCAATACAAATCAGACTTGTCTGCCTTCTGCAAGTCTCGGCTGCCTCGGCTGTAAACCTTTAGTAATAAAAATGCACCCAGTAGCAAGGGACACTTCATTAAGCAGAAAGCATGGAAATAATAATATCTTACAGACGAGCTGATCGTCTTTAAAAGGTAAGTTGCACTCCACACATCCATAGATTGGTTTAATTCTCAGAAAAATGTATCTCTGATCAATAAAACTCTTCCTAAATAAACTCTATGGGATCTCAAACCTTTCCATATCTGTATCCTCATTTACAATATCAGGATCTATTCATATTCCACTATGCCACGCCTACAGGAACAACCCCTCATAAATATGCTAATATTCCACATCCATGTTATCAACATTTAGAACCCCCAATTGCAATATCAGACTATAAGCCTTATCAGGGCTCAACATTGTGAATAGGCCTGTAGCCTATGTTTTAATGTGGGCTATGTTTATTATCATTAGTTATGAATGAATTGCAATGTCAATATTGTAAACTAGTTTTGATATAATTTTACGATGTTTATATGATATAATAAATGTAATTGTGTTCTGTGCAAACTTTTTGAAAATAACAGCATTGTGTTCCTGATCTCTTCCTGGTATGTTGCCCAATCAGAGGCTTACTTGGTGCATGAAACCCTAAGCTGAGCCACCCTGGCCTCAATAGCCGATGAAAACGGCATGAACCTACAGACACCGGAAGTGGCGGAAGTGCTGCGGTTAACGGAAGTTACGTCATGCATTGCAGTCTGTTTACATAAAGATTGTGCGTACTATACCTACTACCTACTGATCCATGACAATAATACACACAGCAAAATATCCCCAAAGCCATATCCAAACTATAACAATTTTACTGATAATCAGTAAGAGGTTTTATTTTGAGCACAGTAGTGACAAATTAATAGCTTTCTCAGTACGTTTTTCTCTTTAGCAAAGTTACAAAGTTTTCCTTTTTTTAAGCACAGTACACATTTTTTTTTTTTAGCACAGTTTATTTTGAGCACTGTAGTGACAAATTAATATCTGTGCATTGTGCAAATGCAGGCTTTTCTCAGTACAAGATTGTCTTCATGCCTTTACTAGGTCTGACTTTATCCACCCTCCATGGCGGTTTCTCAATGTAAATGCTTGTCTCGACTTGCGTCCTTGTGAACTTGTGATACGTCATCAGTTGCTGCCCAAGTACTCTTCCAATCTCAAGTCTGCATTATGACCAAGTAGAGACCAAATTCCTGGATGTGAACTTGATCCTCCCACTTTACCGAGGATGCATCGGAGCTGACTTCTGTAGACTTTCCACAGCAAATGGCCCAGAATGCAACACGACCCGGATAGGACCGCCCACAAGAGAGCCAGCAAAAAACAAACCAGTATGGCTGACACAGACGGACCACAGTACATGTCCGAATATTTTTTTCGTTTTGCCACGGAGTGTCGTTTTATGATTTATTTTAGGCTTGAATGTTGTAAATTAACTTCAAACCGGTGCACCGAACGTGTGGACGCTTGAGTCGCCGCCAGCCGCCGCTAACCTTACTGCAGATGACCGGCCATCAGGACTACACTGTTCCAAGCAATTCCAAGCAAGAGGAATTCGTCCAGAGAAATATGCATGTGTTTATTCATATTTATTATTAACAGGGGTGTGTGAGTGTGTAGGGCCACTGTTTATAGGACTAAAGTTTCATTAATAGTTTTCACACCTCTTAACAAAAGCTGTCAACAATGTGTGTCAATGCGATATATGTAGGAATGGAATATGCATATGAATGGTCCATTGTGTGTCATGCTAAGTACAGTAGACAAATGGTCCATTGTGTGCCATGCATGCTAGTCCATTGTGACATGTGTGACATACAAGTACAGTAGATTGAAGCAGTCCAAAGATGTTTTGATAATGGATTCATGAACTCATTATTTAGCTTACGTCTGCAAGGTGTGTGACAGTTGGCTCCGTCCATAATCAGGTAAATAGAATAACATTATGCAGTATTGTGTTAATAAATAGGCCTACACATTAAAGAGGTTATCAGCAATTGTTTACTTCATGTCATATACAGTACAGTACATCATTCATGAATTTAATTCCTCTCCTCTTTCTTTCAATCCATCAATTTCATTCTGTTTAGCCTATATTTTGGAATAATCTCCTATACCTGTTTGTGTGCGATTTTGTCCAAAAGGCCACTTTATGTGTGTGAACGTAAGTTTTAACTTGTTTTGATATGGGTTAGTTAACATTATTCCAAACGAGCTCCCAGACCTTCAAAGATGCAGGCAGCAAGCTTCTCTCCTCACCTCCTCCTGGCTCCAACAGAGGTATGACATAACGGATGCAGGATGCGATAATGGAATAATAATAGCATACAGCATAGGTGGGCACAAAATGGCACCGCAATGTAAAAATTGCTGTTTTGTCAAAATGTTAAATGGAATATTTTATAAATGGTCTGAACTTTGTTTTTCATTGGATAGACTTTCTTATGGCATTATTGACAATGTGTCATAAATAATGCCACATTATAAATAATGCCAAATGAAAGGCTATCCAATGTAAAACAAAGATGAGTTCATAAAAGAATATGCTCCCCTTAGAATTTTAGCTGTGAGTGGCCAGTGATAATAACCTGCACTGCAGGCTACTGTGTCGATGTGTTTACAGTATGTAGCATTGCTCCATTGTTCTGGTGGCAATGCATTAGGGTCTACTAAGGCTCTCATAAATTATACAATCGGGCAGTAGCTGCCTATCATAATAAATGCCAAATTGTTTATTTATTTTCCTGGCTGATAGGCCTAACCCTACATTATAAGCATATTAACAAAAACGTTTTAACATTTGTATAATTATAGAGAATATAGGCTACGTTGTGGTTTTATGTCCTCACTAATTTGAATAGCTCTGGATTAAGAGCACCTGCTAAATGCCTATATTGTACATTGTAAACAGTGGTGTTTGTATAATATTTTTATATTGTAAAGTGCACGTGCCTATGCCTATTTTATGCTACAAAGAAACCTGATCTACAAACTAACAATGCTTTGCATTAAGACGAGTTGTTAGTTTATAGATCTGCTCTGGGCATATCCACACAGAGGACAAGCTGAGGTGGTGACGTCACCGAGTACGCTGCAGGAAGTACTGTTCCAATCCCAGAATCAGCGACGTGCGTCCTCCCGTCCTCGGAAGTTCTTACTCCCAAGGCGAACTACCAAGTCTGAACTACCAAGGACCCAAGTCTTCACTTACCAAGCATTCACATCGAGAAACAGCCCATGTGTCCGGCAAGGATTTCAGCCACTCCTGGAAGTTCTCGCGTTTCCGCGAGGCAGGTCTTAACTCAAGCCTGGTGGGTTTAGGAAACACGCAAAGAGTGTAGCTCTTAACTCGCTCTTAGGTGTCCTTTGTCAGAATCCATGTTTTTGTTTGGATATTGTTTATTTTACGAGCGCAACTGATGGGTCGGGAGAAGTAGAACAGTTTTTTCGCCAGCGGGGAATATGAAAAAACAATAACATCCGGTGAAATTCTCCCGGCGGTCTTGACCAGGCTTTTCTATTCGCAGATGAGTAAGCCTGGCTACGCGAAGCTAAAGGTCTGTACAGACCGGCGAATTAGCGAAAGCGACGTGAATAAGCGAACCAAAAAAGCGAAGTATTCACTATTCGCCTTTTTCCATACACACCAAAAAGTGTGGCGAATATGCATATAATATTCGCCTAAAAACGAGGGGGTGATTATCTGCCTGTAGCCACAGGAGAAAGGAGAGAGAGAGTGGAGAACGGACGGGGAAACAAATAAAACAATGGAAACTACATCCTCAAGTGATGATGACCTGGCCGTGGTTGTTAGCCTATTAAATAATAAAAAGAAAAAGAAGAATAGAAGTCTTCACCGGCGCACACAACCCATCACATCACAGAAGAGACACTTTCACCGTTCCCCCTCCGCTCCGCTCCCCCACAGACAGGCAACTCGCAGCAGCGGTGTAAAGTAACTAAAAGTACGTTTACTTGAGTAGCCTGTACTTGTAGGTATTTGTACTTGAGTCCAATTCCCAGTACTTTCCCTCTACTCCACTACATTTCGGATCCTATTGTATTTAATACCCAGCGATATATTTTAAAACATTAGTCTTTTTGCATATACATTAACAATAAAACATACATAAACCATGCTTTTACCAGTAGACATTCGAGTACTTTTTCCAAGCAGCCACACAGACGAGAGACACGGAAAAGAAACACTGTTCCCCTTGGCCTCAATGCAAAGCGAAGGTCCCTCGACCATATGCGCTCTCTCTCTGTAAGTAGGATAGAGTGAGCTTGATTTAATACAGAGAGAGGGAGGAGTTCACCAGCGAATGTTCGCTAAATTCGACATGAGCGAATAAAAAACAGACGCCTTTTCGCTTTTAGGAAATTCGCGTTTGGTGTGGATGCTTCCATTGACTTTATAAGGTTTTAAACAAAAAGCGAATTATACGCTAATTTGCTATTCAGCAATTCGCCCTCGGTATGGACGGACCTTAAGGCTGAGCAGATTTGTAGTTTGTTTTCCTACAGCGGCTTCCTGCTGCACTCCTGCAAATCTAGAAGGTTCTCCTTGAAATGTAATGTAAACTTCTGCATTGTGTTAGGGGCGGCATAGCTCAGGGGTAGAGAAACCGCCATTAGAGCACGAAGGGAGCACGAAAGGTTCCCAAATGGGTTCCCAGTTCGAATCCGGGCTCCCCCTGAGTTTATGTCGAAGGGTCCTTGAGCAAGATTCTGAACCCCTAATTGCTCCCGGTGAGCAGGTTGGTGCCTTGCATGGTTTCCTCCGCCATCGGTGTGTGAATGGGTGAATGTAATGCACAATCTATGTAAAGCGCCTTGGATAAAAGCCCTATATAAATGCACCATTTACCATTTTGTGTTGAATCACATTCAGGGATGTAGTGTGTGTGTGTGGGGGAGGGGCTTGATGTTTTACATTTAAAAACAACAAATTTGTAACAACAGCATCATATTGCGTTGTGCGACTTCAAGAGCTAATCTATCTATTGGTCGTGAACTTGTGATGTCAATGTGATGTCAGCTACAGTGAATGCTTTATAAGGACTACATAGAATGTAGAGGAAGAGGCGTTCCACGCACACTGGAGCCACTAGTTAACTGTAATAATATGCTCATCTCATGCAGCTCACTAGTTAACTGTAATAATATGCTCATCTCATGCAACTCACTACTAGTTAACTGTAATAATATGCTCATCTCATGCAGCTCACTAGTTAACTGTAATAATATGCTCATCTCATGCAGCTCACTAGTTAACTGTAATAATATGCTCATCTCATGCTGCTCACTAGTTAACTGTAATAATATGCTCATCTCATGCTGCTCACTAGTTAACTGTAATAATATGCTCATCTCATGCTGCTCACTACTAGTTAACTGTAATAATATGCTCATCTCATGCAGCTCACTAGTTAACTGTAATAATATGCTCATCTCATAAAGCTCACTAGTTAACTGTAATAATATGCTCATCTCATGCAGCTCACTAGTTAACTGTAATAATATGCTCATCTCATGCAGCTCACTAGTTAACTGTAATAATATGCTCATCTCATGCAGCTCACTAGTTAACTGTAATAATATGCTCATCTCATGGAGCTCACTACTAGTTAACTGTAATAATATGCTCATCTCATGCAGCTCACTATAGTTAACTGTAATAATATGCTCATCTCATGCAGCTCACTAGTTAACTGTAATAATATGCTCATCTCATGCAGCTCACTAGTTAACTGTAATAATATGCTAATCTCATGCAGCTCACTAGTTAACTGTAATAATATGCTCATCTCATGCAGCTCACTATAGTTAACTGTAATAATATGCTCATCTCATGCTGCTCACTACTAGTTAACTGTAATAATATGCTCATCTCATGCAGCTCACTATAGTTAACTGTAATAATATGCTCATCTCATGCAGCTCACTAGTTAACTGTAATAATATGCTCATCTCATGCAGCTCACTAGTTAACTGTAATAATATGCTCATCTCATGCAGCTCACTAGTTAACTGTAATAATATGCTCATCTCATGCAGCTCACTAGTTAACTGTAATAATATGCTCATCTCATGCAGCTCACTACTAGTTAACTGTAATAATATGCTCATCTCATGCTGCTCACTAGTTAACTGTAATAATATGCTCATCTCATGCAGCTCACTATAGTTAACTGTAATAATATGCTCATCTCATGCAGCTCACCATAGTTAACTGTAATAATATGCTCATCTCATGCAGCTCACTATAGTTAACTGTAATAATATGCTCATCTCATGCAGCTCACTATAGTTAACTGTAATAATATGCTCATCTCATGCTGCTCACTAGTTAACTGTAATAATATGCTCATCTCATGCAGCTCACTACTAGTTAACTGTAATAATATGCTCATCTCATGCAGCTCACTAGTTAACTGTAATAATATGCTCATCTCATGCAGCTCACTAGTTAACTGTAATAATATGCTCATCTCATGCTGCTCACTACTAGTTAACTGTAATAATATGCTCATCTCATGCAGCTCACTAGTTAACTGTAATAATATGCTCATCTCATGCAGCTCACTAGTTAACTGTAATAATATGCTCATCTCATGCAGCTCAATAGTTAACTGTAATAATATGCTCATCTCATGCAGCTCACTATAGTTAACTGTAATAATATGCTCATCTCATGCAGCTCACTAGTTAACTGTAATAATATGCTCATCTCATGCAGCTCACTATAGTTAACTGTAATAATATGCTCATCTCATGCAGCTCACTATAGTTAACTGTAATAATATGCTCGTCTCATGCAGCTCACTAGTTAACTGTAATAATATGCTCATCTCATGCAGCTCACTAGTTAACTGTAATAATATGCTCATCTCATGCAGCTCACTAGTTAACTGTAATAATATGCTCATCTCATGCAGCTCACTAGTTAACTGTAATAATATGCTCATCTCATGCAGCTCACTATAGTTAACTGTAATAATATGCTCATCTCATGCTGCTCACTACTAGTTAACTGTAATAATATGCTCATCTCATACAGCTCACTAGTTAACTGTAATAATATGCTCATCTCATGCAGCTCACTAGTTAACTGTAATAATATGCTCATCTCATGCAGCTCACTAGTTAACTGTAATAATATGCTCATCTCATGCTGCTCACTAGTTAACTGTAATAATATGCTCATCTCAGCTCACTAGTTAACTGTAATAATATGCTCATCTCAGCTCACTAGTTAACTGTAATAATATGCTCATCTCATGCAGCTCACTATAGTTAACTGTAATAATATGCTCATCTCATGCTGCTCACTATAGTTAATTGTAATAATATGCTCATCTCATGCAGCTCACTAGTTAACTGTAATAATATGCTCATCTCATGCAGCTCACTATAGTTAACTGTAATAATATGCTCATCTCATGCAGCTCACTAGTTAACTGTAATAATATGCTCATCTCATGCAGCTCACTAGTTAACTGTAATAATATGCTCATCTCATGCAGCTCACTATAGTTAACTGTAATAATATGCTCATCTCATGCAGCTCACTATAGTTAACTGTAATAATATGCTCATCTCATGCTGCTCACTACTAGTTAACTGTAATAATATGCTCATCTCATGCAGCTCACTATAGTTAACTGTAATAATATGCTCATCTCATGCAGCTCACTAGTTAACTGTAATAATATGCTCATCTCATGCAGCTCACTAGTTAACTGTAATAATATGCTCATCTCATGCAGCTCACTAGTTAACTGTAATAATATGCTCATCTCATGCAGCTCACTAGTTAACTGTAATAATATGCTCATCTCATGCAGCTCACTACTAGTTAACTGTAATAATATGCTCATCTCATGCTGCTCACTAGTTAACTGTAATAATATGCTCATCTCATGCAGCTCACTATAGTTAACTGTAATAATATGCTCATCTCATGCAGCTCACTATAGTTAACTGTAATAATATGCTCATCTCATGCTGCTCACTAGTTAACTGTAATAATATGCTCATCTCATGCAGCTCACTACTAGTTAACTGTAATAATATGCTCATCTCATGCAGCTCACTAGTTAACTGTAATAATATGCTCATCTCATGCAGCTCACTAGTTAACTATAATAATATGCTCATCTCATGCTGCTCACTACTAGTTAACTGTAATAATATGCTCATCTCATGCAGCTCACTAGTTAACTGTAATAATATGCTCATCTCATGCAGCTCACTAGTTAACTGTAATAATATGCTCATCTCATGCAGCTCACTAGTTAACTGTAATAATATGCTCATCTCATGCAGCTCACTATAGTTAACTGTAATAATATGCTCATCTCATGCAGCTCACTAGTTAACTGTAATAATATGCTCATCTCATGCAGCTCACTACTAGTTAACTGTAATAATATGCTCATCTCATGCTGCTCACTACTAGTTAACTGTAATAATATGCTCATCTCATGCAGCTCACTAGTTAACTGTAATAATATGCTCATCTCATGCAGCTCACTAGTTAACTGTAATAATATGCTCATCTCATGCAGCTCACTAGTTTACTGTAATAATATGCTCATCTCATGCAGCTCACTATAGTTAACTGTAATAATATGCTCATCTCATGCAGCTCATTAGTTAACTGTAATATTAATAATATGCTCATCTCATGCAGCTCACTACTAGTTAACTGTAATACTATGCTCATCTCATGCAGCTCACTATAGTTAACTGTAATTATATGCTCATCTCATGCAGCTCACTATAGTTAACTGTAATAATATGCTCATCTCATGCAGCTCACTATAGTTAACTGTAATAATATGCTCATCTCATGCAGCTCACTAGTTAACTGTAATAATATGCTAATCTCATGCAGCTCACTAGTTAACTGTAATAATATGCTCATCTCATGCAGCTCACTAGTTAACTGTAATAATATGCTCATCTCATGCAGCTCACTAGTTAACTGTAATAATATGCTCATCTCATGCAGCTCACTATAGTTAACTGTAATAATATGCTCATCTCATGCTGCTCACTACTAGTTAACTGTAATAATATGCTCATCTCATACAGCTCACTAGTTAACTGTAATAATATGCTCATCTCATGCAGCTCACTAGTTAACTGTAATAATATGCTCATCTCATGCAGCTCACTAGTTAACTGTAATAATATGCTCATCTCATGCTGCTCACTAGTTAACTGTAATAATATGCTCATCTCATGCAACTCACTAGTTAACTGTAATAATATGCTCATCTCATGCAGCTCACTAGTTAACTGTAATAATATGCTCATCTCATGCAGCTCACTAGTTAACTGTAATAATATGCTCATCTCATGCAGCTCACTAGTTAACTGTAATAATATGCTCATCTCATGCAGCTCACTAGTTAACTGTAATAATATGCTCATCTCATGCAGCTCACTAGTTAACTGTAATAATATGCTCATCTCATGCAGCTCACTAGTTAACTGTAATAATATGCTCATCTCATGCAGCTCACTAGTTAACTGTAATAATATGCTCATCTCATGCAGCTCACTAGTTAACTGTAATAATATGCTCATCTCATGCAGCTCACTATAGTTAACTGTAATAATATGCTCATCTCATGCAGCTCACTATAGTTAACTGTAATAATATGCTCATCTCATGCAGCTCACTAGTTAACTGTAATAATATGCTCATCTCATACAGCTCACTAGTTAACTGTAATAATATGCTCATCTCATGCAGCTCACTAGTTAACTGTAATAATATGCTCATCTCATGCAGCTCACTAGTTAACTGTAATAATATGCTCATCTCATGCAGCTCACTATAGTTAACTGTAATAATATGCTCATCTCATGCAGCTCACTATAGTTAACTGTAATAATATGCTCATCTCATGCAGCTCACTATAGTTAACTGTAATAATATGCTCATCTCATGCAGCTCACTAGTTAACTGTAATAATATGCTCATCTCATGCAGCTCACTAGTTAACTGTAATAATATGCTCATCTCATGCAGCTCACTAGTTAACTGTAATAATATGCTCATCTCATGCAGCTCACTATAGTTAACTGTAATAATATGCTCATCTCATGCTGCTCACTACTAGTTAACTGTAATAATATGCTCATCTCATGCTGCTCACTACTAGTTAACTGTAATAATATGCTAATCTCATGCAGCTCACTAGTTAACTGTAATAATATGCTCATCTCATGCAGCTCACTAGTTAACTGTAATAATATGCTCATCTCATGCAGCTCACTAGTTAACTGTAATAATATGCTCATCTCATGCAGCTCACTAGTTAACTGTAATAATATGCTCATCTCATGCAGCTCACTAGTTAACTGTAATAATATGCTCATCTCATGCAGCTCACTAGTTAACTGTAATAATATGCTCATCTCATGCAGCTCACTAGTTAACTGTAATAATATGCTCATCTCATGCAGCTCACTATAGTTAACTGTACTAATATGCTCATCTCATGCAGCTCACTATAGTTAACTGTAATAATATGCTCATCTCATGCAGCTCACTAGTTAACTGTAATAATATGCTCATCTCATACAGCTCACTAGTTAACTGTAATAATATGCTCATCTCATGCAGCTCACTAGTTAACTGTAATAATATGCTCATCTCATGCAGCTCACTAGTTAACTGTAATAATATGCTCATCTCATGCAGCTCACTATAGTTAACTGTAATAATATGCTCATCTCATGCAGCTCACTAGTTAACTGTAATAATATGCTCATCTCATGCAGCTCACTATAGTTAACTGTAATAATATGTGTTAGATATGAATTATTATACATAATTCTATGTTTGTGTTTGAGTCTCATATGACCATATAAGATATATATATGAACTGAACTCACAGTATAGAGACCACATTTTGTGGATACTGTAAAGCTCAGGCTAAAGATTACAGGTCATAATAACTTTAGACTATGAAATCATGATATACTGTATAAGTCACGAGTGGTGGAAAATAACCAGCACTACGTGGCACTTTCTTCCTGTTATTTCCTTGTTATGATATAGGAACAAATCAATGAGTTCCTACTACTTCCTTGTTATGATTTAGGAACAAATGAATAAGTTCCACGCTTCTTACTGTCATAAACTGTATGTCTTTATATACTGAATGTAACTTCCATTTTGGGAGAGAGAATTCTCGACCTGACCGCTATGGTTGGGGAGAGAGATTAGAACGCTACCACCAGGATGGCAGCCCACTGCTCTGTCTACCTTGTCTGTCTCTCTTCAATACAGCAATCTAAGATATACGTCCTTTGGTCTCTTTGTCTTATTTTAACTATGGATTTATAGATCCATATTTATCTTTAATAATTTATCTAATAATATGCTCATCTCATGCAGCTCACTAGTTAACTGTAATAATATGCTCATCTCATGCAGCTCACTAGTTAACTGTAATAATATGCTCATCTCATGCTGCTCACTACTAGTTAACTGTAATAATATGCTCATCTCATGCAGCTCACTAGTTAACTGTAATAATATGCTCATCTCATGCAGCTCACTAGTTAACTGTAATAATATGCTCATCTCATGCAGCTCACTAGTTAACTGTAATAATATGCTCATCTCATGCAGCTCACTATAGTTAACTGTAATAATATGCTCATCTCATGCAGCTCACTAGTTAACTGTAATAATATGCTCATCTCATGCAGCTCACTACTAGTTAACTGTAATAATATGCTCATCTCATGCAGCTCACTATAGTTAACTGTAATAATATGCTCATCTCATGCAGCTCACTATAGTTAACTGTAATAATATGCTCATCTCATGCTGCTCACTAGTTAACTGTAATAATATGCTCATCTCATGCAGCTCACTACTAGTTAACTGTAATAATATGCTCATCTCATGCAGCTCACTAGTTAACTGTAATAATATGCTCATCTCATGCAGCTCACTAGTTAACTGTAATAATATGCTCATCTCATGCTGCTCACTACTAGTTAACTGTAATAATATGCTAATCTCATGCAGCTCACTAGTTAACTGTAATAATATGCTCATCTCATGCAGCTCACTAGTTAACTGTAATAATATGCTCATCTCATGCAGCTCACTACTAGTTAACTGTAATAATATGCTCATCTCATGCAGCTCACTACTAGTTAACTGTAATAATATGCTCATCTCATGCAGCTCACTAGTTAACTGTAATAATATGCTCATCTCATGCAGCTCACTAGTTAACTGTAATAATATGCTCATCTCATGCTGCTCACTACTAGTTAACTGTAATAATATGCTAATCTCATGCAGCTCACTAGTTAACTGTAATAATATGCTCATCTCATGCAGCTCACTAGTTAACTGTAATAATATGCTCATCTCATGCAGCTCACTACTAGTTAACTGTAATAATATGCTCATCTCATGCAGCTCACTAGTTAACTGTAATAATATGCTCATCTCATGCAGCTCACTAGTTAA
This sequence comes from Nannobrachium achirus, assembly GCF_963921795.1. Lineage (NCBI taxonomy): Eukaryota > Metazoa > Chordata > Actinopteri > Myctophiformes > Myctophidae > Nannobrachium > Nannobrachium achirus. The sequence goes on along the minus strand of NC_137825.1, from coordinate 510,201 downwards.
CTGTAATAATATGCTCATCTCATGCAGCTCACTAGTTAACTGTAATAATATGCTCATCTCATGCAGCTCACTAGTTAACTGTAATAATATGCTCATCTCATGCAGCTCAGCAGAATGTGAGTGCGGCTTTAGTTTGATGAACCTAATATTAATATCACAACGTTTTCGACTGCATACAGAATGGACAGCATGGACCTCCGCTCTGGCTCTGGAAACCAGAGCCCTGTAAGACTTGGTAATGAAAAGCACTGAAACCAGAGCCCTGTAAGACTTGGTAATGAAAAGCACTGAAACCAGAGCCCTGTAAGACTTGGTAAGGGAAAGCACTGCAACCAGAGCCCTGTAAGACTTGGTAAGGGAAAGCACTGAAACCAGAGCCCTGTAAGACTTGGTAAGGGAAAGCACTGAAACCAGAGCCCTGTAAGACTTGGTAGGGAAAAGCACTCAAACCAGGGTGGCACAGCCTGTCGTGTCAGATAACCACTCTGACAGTTGTTATAACTAAACAGGGGCACTTACGCCAATCTTTTTAGTTCATTTCTTTTAAGAATTAATGTGCTACCCAAAACATGTGTTTACCACTTTCACTGTCTGTTGCATTAATGATTGATGATTGAATATTGACTACATTATTTATTCTGTCCAAATGAAAAGCACAAAGTAACATCATGTGAAACTCTTTAATTAAGCTTATGAGCTATGTTGTGTTTTCTACAAAACTATTAAATATTGAATATAATTGCACCCTTGTCATTTACTTACACAGAACCCCACCGAAAATGTCACGTGCATTGAGGCGCGTGCATGTGCATGCGTGGGGCGTCCCTCCACTTCCAAATTTAGCACTACAACACTGATCACATTGTATCTTCTGGTATCACACCCTATCACATTGTGTAGAAATTGTTATCAAATCATAATCAAACTGCACCATATTCTGAATCATTAGTCCCCCCAGGAATCCGCAGAGAAAAAGTCTTGATTCCGCGGAGAACAATCCTGATTCTGCAGAATTCTGCGGAGAACATTTCTTGATTCCGTGGACATTAAAAAACAACCTAAAAATGACCAGTTATCAAGCTAAAAATGATATAGTTCTAACAATCAAGTAAAACCCTTCATGAAATAGCTACAATTAATTGTAATTAGTGGTTAGAATAATCGAATAATCATTTTTGAGAATAAAAATCTAATATTAAATCTATATATTTTTTTATTGCTATTGTTAATAATTACTTTCTGTTGCAAAGACTATATTGTCATCCAAACCATGCCCATAGTAACCACATTTTAGAGGATAGCCTACCTACTACCTAGTATGGGTGTAATATTTATTTATTCTCTTCTGCATTGTCATTGCCAGGACCATAGAGGCATAGAGAGGAACTATAGTTCAGGACACAGTTTCTGTCAGGAACGAATGTGGGACCGGACCATCCAGCAGTGCAACTAGCTGTAGTGAAGCTAAGCTATTCCCCCAGGCTCTGTATGAGGTGGCCACTGGCCAGACCATGTACAAATCGTTTTATAATAGTAGTAATGACTACTCCCGCCGCTCCGCTGCCACTCGCGACTGTTATTCTGTGGCCGTCAGAAAAGTCGGCGAATGGCCGAGTCGGCGAATGGCCGAGTTCCGCGATAAATTCCGTGATCGCGGAATCGCAGATTCCTGGGGGGACTAAATCATATTGGCAGCTGCTTGGGCCTTCAATGCATCATTAATGTATTTTCTCTGGCAGAGTTATCGAGATGCCAATCGAATTGGCCTCAGTGATGAAGATTAAGAAGTGCATGTGTGTGTGTGTGTGTGTGTGTGTGTGTGTGTGTGTGTGTGTGTGTGTGTGTGTGTGTGTGTGTGCAGACACAGGCCGTACATACCATCTATTTCCTCAAGATTTAAATCTCCAAAGATGAAGAGGTACGGTCTGTAGAGCACTCGACGGAAGATACGAACTAGGTCGGGATCATAGGGATACAGCAGCCCCTGAGTGGCTACTCCATATGCCAGTATCCACACCCCCAGGAAGAAGAGGAAGAAGCCGACATCTTTCATCTGAACAGTGAGAAACAAAGATATGTTGTATTCATTATAATATCAGTGACACATTCTGCCTTAACAGCATGATAAAAAAATATAAAAACATTAATATGTGTTTTATGTTTACCATTTCGCCAACTATGATGATTTTTGGTCCCATCTCTTTGTGAATGGTGGAGATGTGAATGAGACGTATTGTGAAGACCATGTAGTCGATACACAGGACACCTCGTCCAAATTCATAGGAACGATCAAACATCCTGAAGCAAACAAGCAGAAGAAAACACTTTTCATCTAATTTTAATCAAACTCCTATTGTAGTGATATGCTGGGGGCGGCATTGGCCCAGGGGTAGAGAAACCGTCATTAGATCACAGAGGGGTCCCGAAGGGTTCCCAGTTCGATCCTGGGCTCCCACAGAGTAAAGGTCTTTGCACACAGGTGCGTTTAACCGCACAGAGAAAACTGACAATTTCATTTTTTAAAAAGAAAACAATGATTCTCTACGACCTCATTCACACCGGATCTGAATTAGCCGTGCGACGAGTGGCTGCGGCCGTGCGTTTTTTTCTCGATCGAACCCAGTTCGATTCGTGCGTCTTGTTGCATGCGGTAAAAAACTCATCACTCCTTTTATGACTCCTTTTGGGATCCGCAGCGCCGATTCCGCACAGCATTGCACACCAAATCCAATGCGTTTTATTCAGCAAACAAAAAAACGCAACTGTCCTGTGTGCAAAGGGCTTTAGTGTGCAAGAGTCCTTGAGCAAGACTCTGAACCCCTAACTGCTCCTGAGGAGCAGGTTGGTGCCAAGCATGGTTTCCTCTGCCATCGGTGTACGAATGTTTGTGTGAATGTAATGAATGTGTGTGTGAATGAGTGAATGTAATTAATATGTGGGTGTGAATGGGTGAACGTAATGAATGGGTGTGTGAATGTAATGAATGTGTGTGTGAATGGGTGAATGTAATGACTGTGTGTGTGAATGGGTGAATGTAATGTACAATCTATGTAAAGCGCCTTGGATAAAGGCACTATATAAATGCACAATTTATCATTTACCATTTAGGAACTGTTGTAGCCAATTTGATCATTTTTATTTCCATTTATTTATTACATTATATATGATGAAGTTGAAGTGATATTATAAGGTTGCCATGACGACTGCTAGACATGGGCATAGGTGGGGATTCAGCCAATTGAGGGTCATAGGCTACTTTAGGATGTCACTGGGGTTAGGGTTAGGGTGAGGGTTAGGGTGAGGGTGAGGGTGAGGGTGAGGGTTAGGGTTAGGGTGAGGGCCATAGGCTACTCTAGGTTGTCACTGGGGCACAGCTGGCAGGGATTGGCAATCACACAGTGGGAAGCCACAGAGTTTTTCAACGTGCTCTGTGTTTGTTTTCAGTTATTTTGAGTTATTTTCTGTTTATTTCCAGTCACCAGTTAGTTGTTTGATTTACAGTTAAAAACCCGGCTTTTGTTCATGTCATCATCATCTGGCTTCAAAATAAAAGTTTTAAATGCACTCAAGAACTGTTTTACTGTCAACTTCACCACGCGTTGGAAAGAGCTTCATAGAATTACCATATCCCTCACTGGCAAGGTTTTGTTGATCCGATTGCCCTTACAGGAACCATATTCTGTAATGCACAGTGCAAAGCTCAGACAGACTGTACATACAGTATGTTTCACCTGCTTGTGTACTTGCTGGCTCTGTCCACAGAACTACCTCAGTAAAGTTCAGTCCAGTCCATCATACTTCAACTATTTTTATGATTGTCGATTATTATTTTTCCTGCATTCTCATAGCTCTCTTTTCACTAAGTGCTATAGTAAAGAAAGATGTCTGTGTACCAACCTGCAGATGACACCAATAATGAACAGAATGATGGCAGCGATGTCACCCCAGTTCCATTTATCCTTCCAGTACAGCCTCACCGAGAATGCCTGAAAGTTTAAACACATCAATCAAACTCAATCAAGTTGATAGATTACTGTTAATAGATAATCACCTGTAAGAGGACAATATTTGTCACATGACTTACATTACAGCTGTGGCAACATTGCAGGCAGTGAGCCTCCTCAGTGAGCATGCGGACAAATGGCTAAGTATGTCCTTTTAGACACAATAAGTCGATTTTTTTTATTACTATTTACTTGGGCTGTAACGATATAGTAAGTGAATCGAAAAATTGATTTTATATCGATATGCTAACAGCGAAATATCATATCGTTTGGCTTTGTATTGTATCATATAGTTTTACAATGCACGTAATCGGTATCGAATCGTTTTGCATGGAGGATACTGAGTACTAGTGCCTTGCATTTAACAATTTTAAGAAGACAAATTAAAAAGTGTCTAATTACTTTTCCATTCTATCAATACATGTGCAATATCTGTGTTCATATCAAGGTGCGGTGTGTTGAAATATAATGGCAATGTATTTGCTAAAGAATCACAGTGTTTAGTTATTTATATAATATATCCATAATACTAAACTGCGCTATTGACACGTTTCACACAGATTTAATATCTATGCTAAATAGTTACAATATTGGAGAAGGCCTGGGAGTATGCATATCCGGTCTACATGTGAATTGTAGATTTGGAGAAGGCATATGACCGGGTCCCCCGGGAGGTTCTGTGGGAGGTGTTGCGGGAATATGGAGTGAGGGGGACCTTGTTGAGGGCCATCCAATCTCTGTACGCCCAAAGCGAGAGCTGTGTCCGTGTGCTCGGTAATAAGTCGGATTCTTTTCCGGTGGGGGTTGGTCTCCGCCAGGGCTGCGCCTTGTCACCTATCCTGTTTGTGATATTCATGGACAGGATCTCGAGGCGAAGTGGTGGTGGAGAAGGTATAAGGCTCGGTGAGCTAAGGGTTGCTTCACTGCTTTTTGCGGATGACTTGGTCCTGATGGCACCATCGGTCCGAGACCTTCAGCTCTCACTGGATCGGTTCGCAGTAGAGTGTACAGCGGCCGGAATGAGGATCAGCATCTCTAAATCTGAGGCCATGGTTCTCAGCAGGGAACCGATGTATTGTGCAGTCCAAGTAGGGAATGAGACATTACCCCAGGTGAAGGAGTTTAAGTATCTCGGGGTCTTGTTCACAAGTGAGAGAAAGGGGAAGACGGAGAAGGAGATCAGCCGGAGAATCGGAGCAGCAGGAGCGGTTTTGCAGTCACTAAATCGCACTGTTGTGAAGAAAAAAAGAGTTGAGCCGTAAGGCAAAGCTCTCTGTCTTTCGAGCAATCTTCGTTCCTACTCTCACCTATGGTCATGAAGTGTGGGTCATGACCCAAAGTATAAGGTCTCGGGTACAAGCGGCCGAAATGAGTTTTCTCAGAAGGGTGGCTGGTATCTCCCTTAGAGATAGGGTGAGAAGTTCAGTCACCCGAGAGAGACTTGGAGTAGAACCGCTGCTCCTTCACTTGGAAAGGAGTCAGCTTAGGTTGTTCGGGCATCTAGTACGGATGCCCCCCGAGCGCCTTCCTAGGAAGGTCCTTGATGCACGTCCCACTGGGAGGAGACCCCGTGGCAGACCTAAGACCAGATGGAGGGATTATATCTCCACACTTGGGTACGCCTCGGTATATTCCCTGAGGGAGTGGAGGAAGTTGCTCAGGATAAGGAAATCTGGAAGTCTCAGTTGGAACCTTTACCCCCGCGACCCGATTCCGGATAAGCGGTTGAAGATGGATGGATGGAAATCATTGAATTGAATCATATCACCATGAATGAACCACATCGTCCAGGTATCTTCAACTCGTATCGCTATTAAATGTATGAATCGTTATTCGTTACCCCTACTATTTACCGTAGGCCTACTAGCACCCAATATGTCACATCTGGCCTACAGTAAATAGTAATACAGAAATTGCTGGCTTATTGTGTCTAAAAAGACATATTTAGCCCCTCCCACTCATTGCTAAAACGATAGAAAGCAGTACATGGAAACACAAAAGTTGTCCTTTAATGACACATGAATCAAACCTCACTCCCTTATTGGATGAGGAGAGAGAGAAGTCTATGTCTAGGCTTATCAACCCCCCCCCCCCCCAACCCAACTGACCTTAACTCATTGAGTGCCAATCCCGAACTAGTTCGGCTTTATTAGCGTATCGTAGAGTGCCGATCCCGAACAAGTTCGGCTTTTAAAAAAAAAAAAAAAAAAAAATTGAACATTTTTTTTTTTTTTCTTTTTTTTGGACCCCATCAAATCTGGTGAACATGATTTCAATCGCGATTTTGCATGTTCCACCCCCATACAACCCCATCTAACATACAGGGCAGCCATTTTTGTTTACATTACATGTAAAACATAATGGCGATTATCTCAAGAATGCCTGAACGGATTTCCAATCGGATTTTTTTGTTTGAAAGCTGTGAACAAACTGCACAAATCCACTCCAATGCAATCCAGGATTGCATTGGATTTTTTAGAGCTCATTCTTCTCTGTTTTTTTCCCATGCATGAGGTGTGCAAGGTTTAATCATGGCTAAGTTGACGAAAATAAGGCTTCTAAAATGCTTGGTAGCCAATAGCTAACTTCAAGCTAACTTCATCCTCTTCCTGTACATGCACAAAGGAAAGTGTTCAGGCAAGTAGGGCTTGGGCTTGGGCTCCAGGGCTTGGGCATGCATTACCAGCATATCTCTATTATTCTCTGGTCACTGGGCGCCCTCTAGTGGTGATAGGCTGGCACTCAATGAGTAGAAACAAGCCCTAAGGGCTTATTCTGGCCTCTATTTTAGCATTATTTTGTATAAATCTGTGCAGCTGTGCTTTCCCCCCAAACTGCTAATAAAGTATTCAATCAATCAATCAATCAATCAATCAATCAATCAATCAATTGATCTAAGTTTCCCCCACTCACCTGTCGGATCTCCTCACAGAAGAAGGTGAACACCCAGAAGTACAGCACGTATTCACTGATGGACGGCCCACTAGGGGGCGCTGGCTTAAAGTCCACCAGCAGCACGTAGGCAAACAGGAAGAGGAAGAGGATGTACATCACTGCATTGCTCACAAATTTAGTGATGGAAGCACTCCAGAACTTCTTCCATCTTGAGTCGTCTGCATCTCTGTGAGGTGGAGCAACATTGTTGAATGTCATGTATGGTTTTGGTAATAATATACATAACAAATGTATTACTGTGTTAAACATGGTGCTAACCTGAAGGTGATGAGGTTGGTGCAGAGCAGCAGGGGGCAGAAAAAGGTGAGAAGGAACTTCCACACTGGCGTGTCTCTCTTCATGTCACCCCACCAAACCTGAGACAGCACAGACTGAGAGGCAGAACAGTCTGTTTTAGCCTTTTTTATGTGTTAATGTAACACACAGACAGTGGCGTAAAGTAACTAAGTACATTTACTGAAGTACTGTACTGTAACCACGGAGCATTTTTACGTTTATTAGTCGACTAATATCCGGCTAAATGACACCTGCACCACCCGTCTAGAAATTGACTTTTAACGGTCTAGAATTGAACGTTTTTCAGTTGGCTATATTTAAACTAGACGACTATTAGACCGCTAAAAGTCGGGTATATTTAGCCGCTAACGGCCGTCGAAAGTAGCGAAAAGATGGACGGCATTGAGGTTCGAACTGGTAGCGAGACCAGGACTCTACCTCTGAGCCACAAAGCCTGTTACAAATGAGAGGGTGTTTGACCCTATTAGTAAGTGACATCGCCTCCCACCGTTGGTTTTGGGTAACATTTTTGAGTTTTCTGATAATGCAAAGTAGCTGTATTGATGAATAGCTATTAAAATTATTTTTATTTAATCAATATAATTGAATAATGGTGTGGTCGGAGGTTTGGGGAGACAACTGTGTGTGTGGGTGTTGTTGTCAGAATGAATTATGTAATTCAAAAAGAGAGAACTTAAAGGAGTCATCCAGACCAAAACACATATATGTGACTAGGTCTGGTACTTTGTTCCTTACGTCTGCATTGGTCATTTTTCTTTTTTGTACATATTATCCAAGTACAGAATCTAAGCTTTAAAGCTGTACTGTGGAAGCTGCTCAACTAGTGGTCAGTAGCGGTATTGCTTTTTTCGGCCGGAGTCGCCGCGGACCACCGGAACGGGGGTCCGCGGACCACCGCGGCCGTCGTGAGCACCTCCGCCTTGCCGATACGATTCCGTAGAGCCGTCTCCCATCATTTTTAGACCAGAATTGAGGGAGTAGCAAGCAAGATTCCTTCACCAATGTAAACACATTGGTGAGGGAAGCTACTTCCTTTAGAGACAGCAAGACTCGCTGTGATTGGCCGGTGGTGTATGATCGGCGCTGTGATTGGCCGGTAGTGTATCATGTGGGAGATGACATCATTTTGCTGGGAAATTCTCCCCCCCTCACAACTCATAGAAAACATATAAAGAGAAGGCTTCAGAAGCTGAAAATAACAGAGTGGGGGTTCTAAAACTTTAGCGATTTAACAGTTAGGACAATTTTAAGATTTGTTTTATAAAAAAGTTACATGGTATAACTTTAATATGATGTATCATTTGTTGAAATTGGAGCATATTTGAAGAAGTTATGGACATTTTAAACTTGTTGCACCATAAAACCCAAAGGGCTTAAAAAGCCATTTGAATGCAAGAAACATTTTTACACCTCTAGATAGCCAGACGTGGGTGTGACAATGGGAGGGACAATAGGTACTTGTCTACACCCCTAAATCACTCCCCCCAAGTCAAACCACCTCCACAGTTGTATAGCTGTCAACTTCAAATGTTGTACTTTTATTCCACTACAATTATTTAAAACTACTAGTTATTTAGTAGACTAGATTTAGATTATTATTGCAAAACATATACATTACCCACTTAGCAGATCTTGTACTTGTACTTTGCAAAGCTGCTATAACACATGCACCTACCCATAAGGGTCCATTTGGTTCCTATCATTTAGATGGCACACATCATGTGTTGGTCTACTTGTAATCTTAATGTCAAGGACCCCCAAATGGACAGATTAGCCCATGGACCCCCACTTGAAAAGATACGCCAGGGACCCCCATTTTAATGTCCAAGCCTCTATCATTGATTCTCAACCATTTACATTTCAAGGACCCCCAGTTTGTCATGCATCAGGCTCTGCAGTGTATACGGAACCAAATGGACCCATTCCATGTGTACCCATACCCATAAGGGTCCATTTGGTTCCTATCATTTAGCTGGCGACCCCCTAAAACTCCCTCAAGCACTTAGAGAACCAGTGCTCTAAATGTGTAGTCCCAGTTTTGCAATAAAAAACGGCGCCCCTGCGATTTATTACCTTTTAGTTCGGCACGTTCTGAACTTCTGAAGGTACAGGGAAAAGTGTTGTGTATATCCAATCCATTGGTGCATTCTTAATATAAAATCCACTGGAATTATATCCATCACGTTGATTTGTTTACAGTCGGTGGTCGCGGTTGTGAGCGTCATTGTCCACGCACCAGTGTGCTGCACCGTAAATAGCAGATCTTCAAGTTTACAACCGATCGAAATGCAACATGTTGTGGGCTTGTAGATCTGTGTTTTTCCCCGCAGGACAGAGAAGGCAGCTTTTTCTTTTAGTTTTTTTTTCTTCTTCTTTTGGTTGTAGACTACTGCGTTATTCAGAAGCCTACTCACTTTTGAACTAATGATTTCATTTGTAAACGCTGAGTAAGTGAGTTCAGAGTCTCTCAGCAGGTTATTTATTTAATGCTTAAAGCCAGTGAAACAATTAATAACTTTAGGACCGAAACATCGACCGATTCAAGCTGGAGCAGCGTTAGGAGGAGGAGGAGGAGGAGAGCAGCGTTAGAATGAGCCTTGACGCTATGTCACCAATGAGCCCTTACGAGGCAGGAAAGGCTGCGCACCCTCTCGTCTGCATGTAATAAACATAAAATACGGTTTGTTACTCAACAAAACAAAGACGGCGTAAGGGTGATGGAAGCCTACTTTACTTAGTGGGAACACTCAGAATCCCCCACCTCACGTCTAAAATACACTTTAATACACTTTTTTTTACCAGAGAATAAACTTTTTCACCGGAGGTTTTAGTTACTCCACACCGCCCTCTACAGATCTTGTCAATAGAAATGTCCATTGACCAAATTTTGCCTTCCGGTGAAATATTCTGTTCTCTTGATAAAAAAGTGTATTTTAGACGCGATGTTGGGGACTCTGAGTGTTCCCACCAAGTAAAGTAGGCTTTCAACTCCCCAAATCCGTCTTTGTTTTGGTGAGTAGCGAAACTGTATCTTTTATTTTCACTACAGACGAGTGAGCGTGCCGCCTGTAATGCCAGCACAAGGACTCATGATGACATAACGTTTTCAACACGCTGCTTCGATTTTCCACGTTTTCTTTGTGCGTCCAAGAGCGACTGAGATCACGATGTAGGCTATACATAAAAAAAATACATCCTTCCAGAATACTGTCTTCAGCAAACCGTTAACATTAGCGAGATGAAGTTAGTTACTGCGTAGACTATTTACAACCAGATAGCACGCTGTATGGGCGTGCTGAAATACGAGACAATGCATTCCTTAGACCAATCGCGCTCCCGTGAAATCGCTATGCAAATATAAAGAACTCCATTCTCCGCCTCCTAAAACAGCAGTAAAACTCTCCCAAAGCAAGGCAACTTTGCTACACTAATGTTGCCATTTAGCGACCTTAACAAAGATATCTTATGGAATGAAAACCCTCTAATATATTCAAACTGTGTTTATATAAAAAAAAACGAAAAACAAAGAAAAAACTAAATCACTCTTGTTTTCGCGTTTTCTGACTTTTAAAATTGCCGACATTTGTCCGGTTCCTCCAGCCTCGGACACATATGGTTAAATCTGCCTTTTATCATACCCCTTCATACCTGCTTTAGTCGATTTTTTTCATAGCTGCCCCTGTTGCTAGATTTCGGCTGCCCCTGTTGCTAGATTTCGCAGGCTCTCTCATAACTAACACAGTGGATTGTCCTTAGGCTAGTGCGGTCATTTCTTTAGCTTCAAAGTTAGTATTTTTTTATTGGATTGTGTTTACACAACATCCTGAGATCAACCAAACCGCTGTTTTGACCTCACAGGCACCCTTACTTGTCAAACTGCTTCTGCTCTGCACCAGCACAGATATAAAAAGCTAGATGCCTCCTTCGGCTAGGGGGCGTATGCATTTAGCAACTAAGGGAATCTTCATCACTTCCGTCTTCATTGCTTCCGCGTGCGTCACACATAGAGAAGTTCACAGGCCAATCAGAGGCAGGTGGGGGCGTGTCTTTACCCACGCAGCCTGTGAGAACAGCTGAGCCGCGCAACATCGGAACTGGCTCTGTTGAATTGAATTGTGGTCCTTGGATAAGTCCTGGAAAAGTCGCGCTGTGATTGGCCAGTAGTCACTTTGACTGACAGCGTTCCCTTAGTTTTTTCAGGAAGTCCGGACAAGAACTTTTGCACATCGCTCCAATTAACTGCAGAGGCGAACGAGGCATCTAGCTCTTTATATCTGTGTGCACCAGAGCAGGGAGAGGAGAGGCTAGAAAGGGAGGGAGGGAGGGAGGGAGGTAGGGGTCTGTTTGACAAGTAAGGGTGCCTGTGAGGTCAAAACAGCGGTGTGGTTCGTCTCAGGACGTTGTGTAAACACAATCCAATAAAAAAATACTAACTTTGAAGCTCAAGAAATGACAGCACTTGCCTAAGGACAATCCACTGTGTTAGTTATGAGAGAGCCCGCAAAATCTAGCAACAGGGGCAGCCGAAATCTAGCAACAGGGGCAGCTATGAAAATAATCGACTAAAGCAGGTATGAAGGGGTATGATAAAAGACAGATTTAACCCTATATGTGTTTTGGTCTGGATGTCTCCTTTAACGTGTTGCTGCCTCCCATCAGCTTCCAATAAGGCACTGCACTGTCTGACTGACAGAGGTGGCTATTTGATCGTATATTTTGGTTTCTTTTTGTAAGATGACTTTATTTAATACATGATCTAAACATAGTCGTTAAAATGCCCCCAGACGTAAACCTTATAGTGACGAATGGCTATTAAAATCATTTTACACCAATATTTGGAGATCAGTTCTACAACGTGCAGTTGTTTTTTTAAATAAATATTTATTGAAATATGGATTAACTTCAATTGTCTAAATTCGGTGTAAATATAAACGTAGATACGCCGACTATAATTAGTCGGCTAAATCTCGACTAGATCTAAACCATACTTAATAATGATCAACGGATATTATAATTATGTTAGTCCAATATTTAGGAGATCAGTTGTGCACATTACTGTTGTTTTTTTAAATAAATATTCAAAAAGTTTGTGAGCTTGTAGATGATCTATTTTCAAACATTTTTGTACTTTTACTGTTGGTACTTTAAGTGTATTTTGATACCAATACTTTTGAATTTTGGACTTTTATTGTAATAGCCCTTACCCGTTCAAAGATATGAGCTCCGAAATGATGTGCAGTGTGTGGATTATGGGATGTGCACTGTGCACACAATATATGAGGGATGGAAAGTAACTTTAACTGGTGCTTGCATGCTAATATGTAGGAGCATCAATGTAAATACCCGTTCCATTTAACGGCTACAGAGATACTGTGTACCGATCTGCATGATTTTGGACAACATCTGTAACAGGGCCAGAACCCCCCCCGCCCGCCCGCCCGCCCGCCCGCCCGCCTGCCCGCCTGCACACACACACTCCCCCCCCCCCGTGTGTGTGTGTGTGTGTGTGTGTGTGTGTGTGTGTGTGTGTGGGTTTGTGTGTGATTGTGCATGGCCTGAACAACAGCGCCCCTCCCTTAACATGTGTGGTCACAAAAGGTACTGTAGGCTAAATAGATATAGATACACCATAAAAATGCTATTATACAGCATACGATTTGTGAAAGTGACAAACGGGCTTCACAGTTATGTCAGGTGTGTTCATATGCTGATGGTGATGCGATTTCAGATCAATTGCTCCAGCCACCGAGGAGAAACGCTGAGACAGACAGACACTCAGACATTCGCAAAATTATAGTATAGATGGAGTATTTCTACATTGCCGTATTGATACTTTTACTTAGGTAAAACATTTGAGTACTTGTTCCACCACTGCACACAGACATGTGTAATTTAATTACTGTATGTCATTTGATTTACATAAGTTACAGTCTATTATTTATAAGTTACAGTCTATTCCAAAACCATGTCAGGTCCTCAGAACTAACAGGATAACAGGATTAAACAGGTTAAACCCCAAGGTTTTGTAGTTTGTTTATGGTTAAAAACTACAGCAGGGTAACACATGGCAGGCTGACCTTATAGTACACAGTGATGCATGTAAGCAACATAAGTTGCATAAGGCTGTCCTTATAGTACACAGTGATGTCAGCAACACCGCTGCATAAGGCTGTCCTTATAGTACACAGTGATGTAAGCATAAGGCTACCTCATAGTACAAAGTGATGTAAGCAACATAAGTTGCATAAGGCTGTGTTCTTTGGGTTAGGGTAACATTTGCTTCCAAAGTTTGCAGGATTGGTCAATTTTGTACAAAATGCCTCAAATCATGAACACAGCTTGAGATGTCCAAGACATTTTACACATATTCCCACTAGGTCAAGGAACAAATACCACCCTTTTCACATTGGACTGTTATAGCGCCACCAGGAGGCCACAATAACATACCTGACCTGGCAGAGACCTGTGCTTGGAAGAGCACTGCTTCTATGTATTTAATTTTTATATCATTTAAAAAATATATTAAAAAATATTAAATCCTACCGACAGCTCACAGGAACTCTTTATTTGGCTACAGACAAAACAGACTGACCGCTCTGTGTTGTACGTGAAGCATAACTCAGTAACATAACTCTGACTGTGACCAGCTGAACCATGACAGTCTGATATGGACCAACCTCTAATCCATCATGGTTGAAGAAGTTGACTGATTCAGCAGCCATGGCCATCTGGAAGCAGTTTGTTCCCCAGACTGGAGACTCTCTGTTGAGCAGCTCGAAGAAGTGACCCTTACTGCTCTGGTAACATGGAACCATCACATCTGAGTTGAAAAATACCACACAATAAAAGTATTATTATTACATATATTATTATTATTAGAGAGAGAGAGAGAGAGAGAGAGAGAGAGAGAGAGAGAGAGAGAGACAGAGACAGAGACAGAGACAGAGACAGACAGACAGACAGACAGACAGACAGACAGAGAGTGTAAAAAATGCTCCAGGCACTTTTGTTCAGCAACAACAAAATTACATTTAAATTAGATCAGTTTCTTTTCCCAGCCACACAATAAATCCTCCCATATTCTATGGACTGCATTAACAAGAAATAGTCCATTGTTACAGAAATGCTCCCTCTCTGCACCGAGTCCTCCTCCACACCCAACACCTGTGCAACAGTTTGTCATCCACAGGGCAGCACAAGTCATTTTCAATGTCAATGCTTTGACACTGCCTTACATCAAGTTCAAGTTCAAATTCAAGTCAGTTTATTGTCTGTTTACACAGAAATTTGTGCAACAAGTGTCAGCCTACTAAAAACAACTAAAAAGAAATACTCCACAATAAAAACACAGACTACAACACAAGACGGGCAATAAAACATGTCCATCCGGACATTGTCCAATTCTAAAATTCTAAAAGTTCATTCCCCTATCTACCCCCCTTCTTCTTGTTTAGGAGGGTGATGGCATGGGCGTGATGGCACATCCACCTGGCTTTCCACTTGGCTTTGGGACTAGCCATTTGGGTCAGTGTGCAGTTCCAGCTCATCCGAGCTCCTTTCAAGCCACACTTTTTCATAAATTGTCTGATAAAGCAATCTTCACAGCAAACTGATCTCAGCGCCCCCAACAGATCAGCTGCTGGCTCATCATCCAGTGTTCTCTTTACACTATGCACTCCAGTAACCCTTGGCACACAGTCTGGTCTGTGAGTGACTTCTGGTTGGACTATAACGTGGACGCATTTCTGGTCCACGTTACACTGATAAGAACTAGCTGCGCACGCAGGTCGGTACCAAAATTAGCCAATGAAACCAGCGCTCCCCAAAACAACAGGTTTGGGGATTGGTGGGAATTGATTACATGATACAGTCAGCTGTGCATTTAGTCTCAATGTTTGTAAACAAGAAACGGGTCTATATTCACTGGCGGCCTTAACTATGTTTCACCCGTTTCAATTGAAACGGGCCCCAGCGGCCAGGGGGGCCTCCAACTTGCGGTCAGTCTCAGTCCAAATGACGGTCAATGCGACTGACCGTCCATCGGAAGCCCCCCTCTCGCAATGGGGCCCCCTTTCTCTATGCGCTGCCTATTTCCGTGTTGTGCGACTTGGCTTTGGAATGGAATACGAGCGAGGCGCGCTGTTTAGTTGTACAGTATGTACTGTAATGGATGGATGGACTGTCAAAACAAGTTATTATTAGTTAGAATACGTCAGACCCTTTCAAACAAGAGGGCACTTGAATAAAGTTGGCAAGTTGTTCAACCACTAATTAATAACAATGCACGCTCATTTTAAGCTGAAAACAACAACATGGATGCAACAATGGTCTGTCACATCCAGATGAAACACGGTGTTAATCATGTGGACAGCTGGACACGTTAAAACTTACCTTGAATGGAATATATTTCTATGATGAGGAGCAAATATGTCAACGTTCCCAAAAGGCCGTCCTATTAAACCAGACGCTGGGACAGCATGCCTGTATCCACAATATAACTTGTGATTATCCTAATTTATTACCTTAACACGCCAATGCGCAAATGGTAATGTGGTTAATGTACAGTATTTGTGCAAGTTGGCCCTAATATTTGTGTATACTTATTATGTTCAAACAGTTCAATCCAAAACATAATGCTTATTGTTGTGTTAGGCTAAGGCTGCATTTATGCTGGCCTACTTGTCATTAATGCATACAGATATCATGAAAGGTATTTTTATTAGATGTCTCAGACATCTAATAAAAATACCTTCTGGTAGATTTTAATCATGCAAGGTCAACAGACCCAATAGAATATCTTCATGTCTGTTGAAAGCAAAGCAAGACGAAAAAGAGGGCTCGGTACAGAGAGGGAACCCCAAAACAGCACCAAACAAACCTCGTACATGACTGAAATATTAGCCTGGAAAAGGATCAATAATTCACATTCCATCATTGTTTTTCATTCCGTGCCTCATTTTCTGTAGGAGCGTTTTTACCCTACAAATGTCAGGTTGTGTAAAGGCCCTGCTCCTCTTTCTTTCATATTTAATTTGGCTGATTCAACAAAGGCTTTTTTCTGAGGGAAATAATTTGCCACTTGTGGGGTTTTCTGTAAACCTCTTCATTTCTGCCAGCCCATAATTCATCAGTTCCTCCTCAGACTCCTCGCTCTCCCACATCCCAGATTCACCTCCCTCTGTAACTGGATCTCCCTCAGGTTCAGAACCTGTATCTCCCTGTTCTGTCCCTGGTTTCTGATGTTCAACTTTTTCAACCTTTTTTGCCTGTGATCCCCATGACTTTTTTTTTTGCCTTCCTTTTGTGTCCAGCCACCTTTAAACTGTCCTCTTCAGCTCCCATGTCCATATCTATAGCTAGTTGTCCCTCTACTCCAACACTCCCTCCCTCCTCCACTAGGCTGCTATAAGACCACTGTCCTCTCCTCCTCCTCCACTGTTCTCTTGCTGCCCCCCCTTCAGCTTCATCCTCCTGTCCAACAACCTCCTCGTCTCTGCCCACCTTTCCTGTCTCTCCTGTAGCAGCAGGACACCCCATGGAGCACCCCTCCTCCCCCCTTTACCACTCGCCCCTGCCCCGGCAGCAGTGGACGGCCGCTCTGGGCACGATCTAACCAAATGCCCTTCCTCTCCACTGCCAAAACATGTTATGTTGTCTGTAGTGGCATGAAGAGTGGAATCAAAACCATCTACAGTTATCTTAAATGTTATATTCGTGTGTGCGTGTGTCCTTCCCAGCTCTCTCTCTCTCTCTCTGTGTGTGTGTGTGTGTGTGTGTGTGTGTGTGTGTGTGTGTGTGTGTGTGTGTGTGTGTGTGTGTGTGTGTGTGTGCATGTGTGTGTGAGGGGAGGTGGCGGGGGTAGTGAGTGGTGCAGACTACAGAGTGTAAGGTTCTACAGAGCGAGTGAGCTTGTTGTTCTAGTTTATATTCTATGTTGTGATGTCATGTAAAGCATGACCAAAACATTCACTTCTGTTTGTGCAAAAGTTTACAAAAAGCAGCTTCACTTTGATCTTCAGACTGAAAACAACAGTGTGTTGCCTATAGCAACCATACTAATAAAAAAAAAGGTAAATGGTTGTTCAGACATCAGGGTAGAAATGGTTCATTGTGGATAAAGTAAAGGTTAGGGTTCTGGGAGAGAGCAGTTCAGGAACCACAACCTAAAACTTCAGTTTGATGATTCATTTAACACACGGGTGACTAACCGGTCTCTTAGGCCGATTTTGAGATTTCAAAGTGCAATAACTCTCCCCTTGAATGTCTCAGAAATGTCCCCTTCCATGACTTTTCCTAAATACTCAAGATATATGTTCTCGTTTTTTTTCCCCTTCTGAAACGTTTCCTAATTATGAAATAAAATACAATTATACCACTCTGACGGCACTTATCGGCAGAAAAGACCGTTCTCCCCCATTTCTCCCTTTCCAGAAGAAGCAGAAAGAGACTGCACAGAAGTTCACACCTACAGCCCCCCTGGAGTGCGCCTTTGTTCCTTCTAATAGAACATTTACATGTCCCTGTCAGCAAAGATAACATGACAATCCACTATCTCTAATGTTTTATTTTATAATTGAAAATAATAATGATAATATCAATGTATCAATTGTATTGTTATCGCACATTATCGCACCACGAAATAAAGAACGGTAACAGTTCTTCATTTCGTTGCGATAGAGAATGCAGATATGCGGTGGTGTAAAGTAACGTTACGTAGGCCTACAGTTTTGAGGTAGGCCTATTTGTAGGACTTTAGAGTATAATATATAGCCTACAGTAGACCATATATAATGAGCCAAATGGAACCGTACGGGTCCATTTGGCGAGGCTGTTTTTTTCCCCCAGCTGTAGCCTATCATTATCGCCTAATTTTTCTCTGTCCTGCGGTGTTTGCGTGCAGAGAATCATCAATCATATCTGATCATTTGAGTTATAAATGTCCATAACGTTGTACACTCTGTCTCTTCTCTCTCTCTCTCTCTCTCTCTCTCTCTCTCTCTCTCTCTCTCTCTCTCTCTGCTGCGCCTGTACTGTCCGAGTGGAGACGGCTTTTAGACGGCACGCATGTCACGGTGACATGGGTGCGATCAAACAGTATAGGCACCCGACACTTGACTTGTGTCCTGCACGTTTAATTTCGAATGGATAATCATTTGCTTTTTATTGTTACATGCCTAAGCAAAAAACACTACGTGAACATTTTACAGAGTGAAGAGAATGTGAATTATCTCTCTCTCTCTCTTTCTCTCTATATAGGCCTATAGATCGCATCACGCTGCAACGCTTTGTGCCGCGTTGTGCAGAGTTGAACAGCGCGATGGATATAAATAAGTGTCAAAGACTCAAAGTGAACTTTTATATTACTCCAAAGGTGCAGAGATTGTTGACAAAATGTTACATAACGTCCATCATATTGAAGTGGTTTGTTTCTCAACTCAAGTGAAAACTAAGAGATGCACGCAGGCTGACGCATGCAGTCAGCGCAACAATAGAGTTGCGCATAAAAGCCGTGAATAAAATACATTTCTACCTTTAAAGTTTTCGGGGTCCGAGAAGAGTAGTCCTATGAACTTGTGTCTAATCCCTGAGTAGGGAGTAGGCTACAGTAAAGCAGAGAAAGACATAAGACAACAACTCCAGGTATGAGGAGTCCTTGTACAGGAGTGGGACAGGACAGGATTTATTTATTTATTTATTTTTAAGATGTGTTGAGTTTTTGTTGAGTTCTGAACGCTTCGGAAAGGTTCTGTTTGGCTAAGTTATTGTATTTTTCGTTTCCTCTTATTTAGCTTATTATTTTCGTTGCTTTATAAGTTGTGTTTAGACCATTCTTTATTTGTTATTTCCCTTGTTTATGTAATTTCTTTGTTAACTTTGTGTTGGGCCACGGCTTCGCTCGCCACGGCTTCGCTCTAGTGAGCCTACTGATCAACGTTCTCTTTATAATTAACTAACTTATATCAATTTCTAGTAATAATAATAATAAAGTCGGGACATATATGAAAGCTTTGCCAAACAAATGTTTAATTATATAAGCTCACAAACTGTGTGGCTTTGGTGAGCTTATGTCCCGTCGTATTTTGAGAGGTCAATTGAAATGCTAATTCACATTTGGAAGACAATAGAACCCCCGCCGGCAGCAGGGGGAGGAGGTGTTGCGCAGCTCAGCCAAAAGGGAGAAAATCTAACGGTCTAAATGAACGGTAAATGCAGGCGGAGGGGTAGTTTTTTCAGTTCAGTCACCCAAGTGTTAAGGTCTCACCATCGGCCAGGTTCTCAAACCTCAGTGACAGCTTCTCCAGAGAACGCTTGGTCTCCGTCTCATATTCCATCTTTGACATCTCTTTAAGCATCTTACAGGCACTCAGAGCATTCAGCACTGGCTCCTCTGTCTGGGAGATGGACTGAAAGACAGAGACAGAAGAACAGATGGACAGAAAGACAGATGGACACAGAAATAAAGGGACAGAAAGACAGCGGGACACATAAACACAGACAGATGGACAGATGGACACAGAGACAGGACTGACACTCTAAACATCATATACATGCAAATGTAAATGATAGAATATATTCCTCAGCCATTTCTGAGAATCTGGTGTTTTAATTTACCTTCTCCCAGAAGAAGACAGCCCAGTCACTGTTGTTCTCTAGGACAGCCCAGATGAAGAGATCAAACCAGGGGGATTTACAGGCATCGTTCCTGTATGAACGTTCTCCTTTCAGCAGCTCTTTGGCATCCTGAGGAGAGAAGAACCGAACTATGAAGAGGAAATGGAACATAGGCATTAAAGGTCCAATGAAGGATTGTTTTGAACAGATAAATTAGGCTTATATTTGTAGAGTTTGATTTGTAATTGGAAAATAACAATTGCTATTTTCAAATATCTTACCCCATCATGAATCAACATATTTTACTCCAATGTTTACTAATGACTTCCAACATAAACAGAATACAGTAAACACAACATATCAAATCATTGTGGTCTAATTTAGAGTGTTTTATTTTATCAAGAGTCAATCACCTAGAGAATAAGAACATTTCTACAGGGCTATTTGTTTAACTATTACTGATCAGGCCTTATAAAGCTACAGTGATAGGTAGCATTTCATTGACTTTCTGTGTAACAGATCATAAATCATAAATATAATATTACAGCATAGCAAGAGGCTGGCTATAAACTACTGGACTTCTGTTAACCCCTTCAGCCCTAAGGAGTCCCCCAGGGGTCATTACTAGGCCCCCTAAGTATTTTCCTGCACACAAAATATCTTAAAAAAAGAAGAATCTACCAGCTCACAACACACCACAACACTGCACATTGTGAGCTTGTAGATCTGCTATGTTCACAGAGTGTTCAACCCCAGAACAGGGACACTAGGGTTGATGTTTAAAGAGTGGATGAAACAACATAACAGTATTATATGTTCAGAAGAATACCTTCAGAGAATGAAACAACATAACAGTATTATATGTTCAGAAGAATACCTTCAGAGAATGAAACAACATAACAGTATTATATGTTCAGAAGAATACCTCCAGAGAATGAAACAACATAACAGTATTATATGTTGAGAAGAATACTTCCAGAGAATGAAACAACATAACAGTATTATATGTTCAGAAGAATACCTCCAGAGAATGAAACAACATAACAGTATTATATGTTCAGAAGAATACCTCCAGAGAATGAAACAACATAACAGTATTATATGTTCAGAAGAATACCTCCAGAGAATGAAACAACATAACAGTATTATATGTTCAGAAGAATACCTCCAGAGAATGAAACAACATAACAGTATTATATGTTCAGAAGAATACCTCCAGAGAATGAAACAACATAACAGTATTATATGTTCAGTAGAATACCTCCAGAGAATGAAAGTCTTCTAGACCCAGAACAGGCAAGTAGAACGGCTTCTCTTCACCCATGAACTTCTTCAAGACACCTGACACCTGGAGAGACAGAGAAGAGGCAGAAAGAGGACATAAGACAATCCTGTCACAAAGGACACATTTGTAACAGTTCCTTTCTGTTTCCTTCCTTCCTTCCTTCCTTCCTTCCTTCCTTCCTTCCTTCCTTCCTTCCTTCTCCTCAGAACCACTGATCAAGGATTATAAATAATATATTTGTCTAAACCTAAACTCACCTCCAACAGGCTGATGTCTTTCAGAGAGTCAAGGTCGGAGGTTCCCAGTCTCTCCTTCAGGTTCTCCAGTAGCAGCTTGTAGATCAGTGTGTCTTCATCCACTTCGCTGTAGAGATCCTCCAGGCGGCCAACAGTCAGGATGTTAACAATCAGATCTAAAAACTGGGGGGAAAAAGGGGAAATAAGACAATAGTGAGATTTCTGTGTCAGAGAGAGAGAGAGAGAGAGAGAGAGAGAGAGAGAGAGAGAGAGAGAGAGAGAGAGAGAGGTGTGTGTGTGTGTGTGTGTGTGTGTGTGTGTGTGTGTGTGTGTGTGTGTGTGTGTGTGTGTGTGTGTGTGTGTGTGTGTGTGTGTGTGTGTGTGTGTGTGTGTGTGTGTGTGTGTGTGGAATAGGAGGTGGTTTTCTAGAACCACCAATCTGACATACATTTCCAAATGCCCATATATAGGCATACTGTATTATGGAGATCTGGGTGTATAACCAGCAACCAGGGATCTCACAATGTCTGGGCAGACAGAATGGGATTCCCATCTTACATCATTTGTGTTGCTGGACCAGTAGTGTGAATACTGTGTATGATAGGCTGCACTTGAAATACAGGGATACTAATGAAAAACAGTAGTTTGTTGTAATGTTTGTTAAATGGGTTACAGAATCTGCCACCTAGTATAACGATATTCTATTGGATAGTATGAGCCTTATAGGACCGAACCCCCCTTCCTGTGGTCTGCATCCAGACCCTTCTCATCATTCAGTATATTGTGATGTTGTTTCTCACCATCTTGTTGATTTTGATGTTGCGTTTGAAGAGCAGACTGCTGGCAAAGTCCTCTCTGTTCCATTTCAGTGCTAGAAACAGCTCCCTACCGTAAGGGAAGGTTTTACCTGATGCACGGTGATTACTGGCTGTAACACACACACACACACACACACACACACACACACACACACACACACACACACACACACACACACACACACACACACACACACACACACACACACACGTTAAATCAACACAAACCTAGGCTCCTATGTTGCCAGTGTGTTGCGGATTCGAGTCCTCATCCCGACACCCTTTCCTGCGTGTCACCCTAACCCCATCTCTCTCTCCCCCCGCATGCATGTGTGTGTGTGTGTGTGTGTGTGTGTGTGTGTGTGTGTGTCTGTGTGTCTGTGTGTGTGTGTGTGTGTGTGTGTGTGTGTGTGTGTGTGTGTGTGTGTGTGTGTGTTGATCGCTACATCGCTACAGTTTAATAAAAAAGGTAGAGATAACACTGCGATTATGCGGAAAACGGCAGATGGGCTTGGCCCCTAATTATTGTTCTATAAAGTACCTGGCATCAGGGCTTTGATAATGACTTTATCAAAGTCTTCTGGACTGTCCTCCTCTTCATGGTAGAATGTTAACAGAGCCGTGTTCTCGTAGATCCCCTCAATCTGAGAGTCAAGTTCAAAGGTCACAGCATGGGCAAATTAGACATTTCTGCAAAATTGGAACTTGCTAGACTTTGTGATATTCTGATGACATTTAGTCACATAATACATACATACATACACACATACACACACACACACACACACACACACACACACACACACACACACACACACACACACACACACACACACACACACACACACACACACACACACACACACGCATACATACATACAATACACTGTAATACATTTTTACTTTGTTTGGCACTACACAGTGAACACAGAGAGAGAGAGAGAGAGAGAGAGAGAGAGAGAGAGAGAGAGAGAGAGAGAGAGAGAGAGAGAGAGAGAGAGAATGATAACTAGATCAGATAAACTCATGGATGTATAAAGACAGGCCTAAACAGACATTCCCTCTGTGTTGTCATCCTTTCATTACTCCCCTGGGACACTGCTGCAGCATATCAATCACACCCCTCCTTTCTGCTCTGATCTTACTCACTGTAATCTCCTTGTCTGAGACATCGTGGAGACCCTACAAGTATAGTAAAACTGATCCTAGTTCATACATGGTCAACTGGCGGCCCAGGGGCCACATGCGGCCCTCACCATCACTCAATGCGGCCCGCAGGTTAACTCTTTGCGTGCCAGCGCCCTCTAGGGGCCAAAGAATGCCAGCGCATCTCTCATAGGCGAGCGCTTTAGCTTCCAGGACTTCAGCTTCCAGGACCTGACGTGCTCACGTTCCTGCACGGCATGGAAATGTCCCGGATGAAGATGCTAACAGAATGGCTATTCCCATTTTGTCATCTAAAAGATCATTTTTGGGTGATTTCGCCGTAAATAAACCTCGCGCCGCTTTCCTAAAACACAAAAAAGAGATATAAGCCTTTAAAGATGCGGTCTTTCATTGGATTAGGCGGAGATTGGCGATTGCGTTCGCAAATTACGGCCGGCTGGGACGTTGTTAGCTTTCGGCTAGTAGCTACAAAAATCAAGCCAGGCTTCAGAAGGCCTCTTATCATTTTATTCATGTAATTAAATAAAGCCGGACTACTTCGGGATCGGCACACTCGTGTACTCATCGGAAGCGGCGCCGAACATCGGGTGAACATTGGGGAGCTCAAAAATGTATTTTAAACCATTTTTAATGGAATATATCGTCGGACAGAGTAGAACGGCTAGCTGGCTAGCGGCTAGCGAGCCAGGACCACCCACGACTCTACAAGCAGCTCGGGGTAAGTGAATTAATAAAAAAAAGATTGTATTGGATTGAAATAAAGCCGAACTAGTTCGGGATCGGCACCAGATGAGTTAATATTGGAATACTGAGATATTATTGATTTCAGCTGTTACAATTCCAAACATGCAAACCCTCTTTAATTATTTCAGTCTCTATTAGTAGCTTAAT
Source organism: Nannobrachium achirus (assembly GCF_963921795.1). Classification (NCBI taxonomy): domain Eukaryota; kingdom Metazoa; phylum Chordata; class Actinopteri; order Myctophiformes; family Myctophidae; genus Nannobrachium; species Nannobrachium achirus. The sequence goes on along the minus strand of NC_137825.1, from coordinate 485,936 downwards.
GACTAGTATTAAAATGTTATTGTCTTTTTTTATGTCTAATTTTGTATTTAAGTTCATAAAGTTAACAACTTGGATGCCAGTCGACTTTCAGATCAACTATCTCACTATGGACTTCCCTGCCAAGCGACTTTAATCGACTTTTATATAAAAGCATTGTTTAAGCTTTTATTTGGGTTAATAGACGGAGTGAAATGGTTAGCTTACCTTCGGCTGGTATCAACACGTAAACCGTGAAAAAAAAGGATACGATTATGACGTCACTGCTAAACCAGGCCTTCCTGTTTACATTAGCCTCTGCTAGCCGCTAGGCTCAATGCAAACCATCCGACCCTTACGCAGCTTCACTAGGTCGGATTTTTATTCGGAAACTTTCTGTGTGGCATCTGTATACGTTCCGGTGCCCATACCGATGGTGGTTTTAGATGATCAAGCACGAATTGAACAGTATTGAGCTCAGATGGCGGCCCACGGGGCTCCCATTGTGAGTCAATGGGGAGCGATGTCACTATCCCATCCTTGAATCTTGTTTTTTACATGGGGGCTTCCACAGTCTATAGTTTTAGTGTTACGATGGCTCGCTCTAGTGGTCATTTTGTGGTATGGTATATCATCCTGGCTTTGAAAATAATGTAATCATGATGATAAAATATAGCTATTTCCTGGCGTTATAAGCGCACATTCATATTTAAATTTGGCTGGCAATCACAACTAAATGCATTTGCAATTCAAAAATTCTGGATTCCAACTAAAAAATAGCAAAAAAATATTCAGCATTCCAATTCAAAAATAGCAAAAATAGCCGATCTACAAGCTCAAAATGCGTCGCAGAGCGGCGCATTTTGAGCGGCTATTTTTGCTACTTATATGTGTGACATAGGGAGTAGGGCAATAATTTATGCCCAGTTTCTGCCATATACAATGTGTCCCTCTAGAGTGAGTGTAGAAATATAGTGGCCCTTTCCATCATCAAAGTTGCCCATCCTGGCCTGGTCGCTTCTTTTGGGCTTGTTTTCATTGACGTGGCCACTTGTTACTTTGTTCACTTCCTTACGAGGGAGGAAGTGAACAGATATTGAATGACACACCCTCAGTAAAAGGGCACGTCCCGTTTTGGCGACGTAGCGTTAAGGCGACGTAGCGATAAGGCGACGTAGCGTTAAGGCGACGTAGCGATAAGGCGACGTAGCGTTAAGGCGACGTATCGTTAAGGCGACGTAGCGTTAAGGCGAAATACAAGTGTACTAACAGCCTTCAGGCAGCAATTAGCGATGGACGACTCTCTCTCTCTCTCTCTCTCACAAATTATATATATATATATATATATATATAGGCTATTAAGTCTAATAGATTCATTTAACAATAAATAGTCCAAGAACGCGTGGCCAAATAAAAACATAGCCTAATAAGCGTCACCGTTTCCACATCAAATAATCTCTCTGTCTGTCTCTTTCTTTCTTTACAAGCAACGGGTCCATGAATATATTTCCTATCCTTATCAGGTTGGAAATGTGAAGCTAAATTAATAAATAACCTAAATAAAAACAATAAAATAATGCATAGGCCTACTCCCAAGTTCCAAATGTTGAATCTAGCATAGGGATATGCGTGTGAGCCATAACTTTATATGCGGTGGCGCATGCTTAACAAGAACAGATCTAACAGGATGCTAGCTTGCAGATCTGTTATTTTAACCACAGGATTCATTTTGCCCTGAAACATAACAGCCGTGCTATAAGGAATCCTATACTGTACTATCAGACAGTAAGCTTGCAAATAAGTTATTTTTGCGCACCGCACACGATTACTATGGACATCTTTCTGCCGGCCCAAGCCTGAATGTCACGCCAGAAAAGCGTGAATGGAAATTTGCATGTCGCGTTGTCGCCCTGTCAGTGCGGTAGGAGACCCCGTTAGTACATTTGCCCCTGTTAGTCCACTTCGCCTTATCGCTACGTCGCCAAAACGGGATTTCACCCTGTAAAAGACCATGGTGGCGCCCTGGAGATGGCCAGGAATAAGGTGAATTCCATAATTAATCCAAATACACTCAATCTGAAAGTATGTCCCCTTCAAAAATTATTCAAATTGATGTCTTATCCGCTTCTCTATACTGTGTAAGCCTTTTCACGTTGCATGCACCGTCAACTTTATACAGAAATGTTTCTTGGATCACAGACAGTAGTAAACCATTTATTACCAATCACTGCTCTTACCTGAGCTATCTGGGCTTCAGAGGGGTCAGGGAAGTGTTTCAAGCACACGCTATTAATATCATCATCTGATTGGATCTCGAAGATGTCACTCAAGAATTCAGCCATGCCTCCTGAACCTGCCATAACCAACCAGGGTGTGTTGTTCTTCAGAGACGCAGACACTCTCTGATGAAGAGAGAGAGAGAGAGAGAGAGAGAGAGAGAGAGAGAGAGAGAGAGAGAGAAATGTATGAGTACAATTATTTAAACATTTCTTCTTCTCCTACTTTCTTCTCCTACTTTCATATTTCTGAGGTATGAATACATGAGATGTAATTTCTGGATAAAAAAATCACTGGCCCTTGTAGATCTTTGTCTGTTTGTACGTATGGCCAGAAGCCAATGAAATGAACTCATGAATAACACCGCTCACTTCACACTGGGAATGAATGAATAAATGAATTAATGCGTCTTTATTTTTGTGACTTGTCATAAAGACCCATCCATCCCTTATGGGATTATAAGACACCAAACATGAATAAACAATACCACATTCACTTACTGGAGACGGCACAACAATAATAACATTTAAATAAACAAAACAATAATAACATTTAAATAAACGAACAAAAAAAAATACACATATACGTTTTCTTTGTCTGTTTGTCCCATAATTTCTCTAGATATTCTGCCAGTGCAAATATCTTGTGTTCAAAAATCCAACCAAGTCTCTCTGCATCACTTAACCATATCAAATCTAGGTTTTTACACATATTAAATAGTCTTTGACGAAGCTCTTGATACAAATGGCAGTAGAACATAAAGTGGAACTCATTCTCAATATCATTCATGTCACAATAAATACAAACCCTCTCTTCCTCCACTACTCCACCAGTTTCAAGGTGCAGGGAAAACAACAATCCCATCACAAGATTTTGGTTTGTGCAATACTGTATATCCTGGGACCATTTATTCTGATATATACTATTAAGTGTTTCTTTAACCATAGAGACGTTTACAATGCTGTTATTTTGAAAACTGTCAAGTACCCCCAGTTCTTATGAGTGTATCCTCTACAGCACTTTGCCCTTGAACCTTTTATTGATACATCACAATTAAATATGTTCTTTCTTGGCAACTCTATTCTCTGGCATTCTGATTATTCTACTCTATTCCATAAGACTACCATGCTGCCCTTCCACCTTACTTCACACACCTCCCACCCATAGCTCCTGTTGCAAATGTATGCACTCCTAGGAAATACTGTATCGCCCTATTTTGGACCATTTGTTCTTTCATATTTGTGTTTGAGCCCCATACACCTGTCTGAGACCCATACACCTGTCATATAGTCCATGACAGGACAGTGTTTGAACCCCATACACCTGTCATATAGTCCATGACAGGACAGTGTGTGAGACCCATACACCTGTCATATAGTCCATGACAGGGCAGTGTTTAAGACCCATACACCTGTCATATAGTCCATGACAGGACAGTGTGTGAGACCCATACACCTGTCATATAGTCCATGACAGGACAGTGTGTGAGACCCATACACCTGTCATATAGTCCATGACAGGACAGTGTGTGAGACCCATACACCTGTCATATAGTCCATGACAGGACAGTGTGTGAGACCCATACACCTGTCATATAGTCCATGACAGGACAGTGTTTGAGCCCCATACACCTGTCATATAGTCCATGACAGGGCAGTGTTTAAGACCCATACACCTGTCATATAGTCCATGACAGGACAGTGTTTAAGACCCATACACCTGTCATATAGTCCATGACAGGACAGTGTGTGAGACCCATACACCTGTCATATAGTCCATGACAGGACAGTGTGTGAGACCCATACACCTGTCATATAGTCCATGACAGGACAGTGTGTGAGACCCATACACCTGTCATATAGTCCATGACAGGACAGTGTGTGAGACCCATACACCTGTCATATAGTCCATGACAGGACAGTGTTTGAGCCCCATACACCTGTCATATAGTCCATGACAGGGCAGTGTTTAAGACCCATACACCTGTCATATAGTCCATGACAGGACAGTGTGTGAGACCCATACACCTGTCATATAGTCCATGACAGGACAGTGTGTGAGACCCATACACCTGTCATATAGTCCATGACAGGACAGTGTTTGAGCCCCATACACCTGTCATATAGTCCATGACAGGGCAGTGTTTAAGACCCATACACCTGTCATATAGTCCATGACAGGACAGTGTTTAAGACCCATACACCTGTCATATAGTCCATGACAGGACAGTGTTTAAGACCCATACACCTGTCATATAGTACATGACAGGACAGTGTGTGAGACCCATACACCTGTCATATAGTCCATGACAGGACAGTGTTTAAGACCCATACACCTGTCATATAGTCCATGACAGGACAGTGTGTGAGACCCATACACCTGTCATATAGTCCATGACAGGACAGTGTTTGAGACCCATACACCTGTCATATAGTCCATGACAGGACAGTGTGTGAGACCCATACACCTGTCATATAGTCCATGACAGGACAGTGTTTGAGACCCATACACCTGTCATATAGTCCATGACAGGACAGTGTGTGAGACCCATACACCTGTCATATAGTCCATGACAGGACAGTGTGTGAGACCCATACACCTGTCATATAGTCCATGACAGGACAGTGTGTGAGACCCATACACCTGTCATATAGTCCATGACAGGACAGTGTTTAAGACCCATACACCTGTCATATAGTCCATGACAGGACAGTGTGTGAGACCCATACACCTGTCATATAGTCCATGACAGGACAGTGTGTGAGACCCATACACCTGTCATATAGTCCATGACAGGACAGTGTGTGAGACCCATACACCTGTCATATAGTCCATGACAGGACAGTGCTTGAGACCCATACACCTGTCATATAGTCCATGACAGGACAAACACATATAGTTTGGAATAGGCAGCATATCCAGATGACCTATTATACCACCCATAGCCATACCTGCAGATCCTGCCAATACTGATGTACAATATAAATACATTCAAAATATAAAACTGTGTGATTTTATTTTATAATTATTGGTTCATCTGTTGTCAGTTTTATAGGTATATGGAATAGGACTCAGAAAATCTGAAGCTGTTAGCTAATTACCTGTAGCTATGATACTAATAAATAAGCAGGTCAAATGAAAACTAGAAAGGTGAAATTCTGGTCGTACCATTTTTATTACATAGTGACTTCACGTCTGATTGGACATTATTTTCCAATCAGAAATGTTTTGGGGTTATGGGTTTACAAAAAGGTTGCAGAAAGCATCAGCTGAACACAATGGACTTATTATTATTATTATTATTATTATTATTATTATTACCCTTATTATTACCCCTAATGGACTTTAGGGATTACAGAAAAGTTGAATGAAAACAGGTTTACTTTAGGTGACATAAATGTCTTGGAGCGAGAACAAGTGTGGTTGCCTATAGCAACCACACTAATAATTAGGGCTGTGAAAGAATATTCTATATTCGATTATTCCTTCGAATGAACCCAATAAACGAATATTCAACAGTAAAAAATTAAGATTCGATAAAAAAAAAGAATTAAAACAAATCTGCCGCACTTCTCGCGAGATTCTGGGTGCATGTAATGTTAAAAGGCGGCTGGTCTCCCGAGGCAGAAGTCTCACTCGCCGCAGCAAAAGTGAGCTGATCTACAAGTCCACAATGCGTTGCTGATCCAATACATTTTGGGCTTGTAGATTAAGGGTGCATGTTTAGCGACACTGTCATACAGGGAAGAATAAACCTCCAGACCGTCCGACTCGCAGACAGACAGACAGCACACAGTGCTTTGCCTCAGAGTTAGACTTGCTCACGTTTAATCACACAATGTAACTTTAATTGATTCAGAATGATAACGAGTCAAACTGAAACGGGCGATTCTTTTGGTAGTGAAGGGAAGGCAGACTGTTTACAACTAGAACCGAAACACAATGTAAAAAGCATAGATTTTTTCTCTCACCGAGTCTCACGGTTTCCCCGCACGCACCCACGGCCACGGTAAAACTCCCTCCGTCACACTATTCTTGTAGACAATTTGATTAATTGCGACCGTCAGGGAGCAGTTTACTATGAAAACCTCCACTGGCCGTCCGTCCGTCCGTCACACGTTACACGTCACACCTTTGCCCTGCTCATATCTCCGCATCAGTATGACATCACACCACATGTGTAGACAAACCTTTGTGTACGTTGCTGTGGCAACAGTCTGTTGTTGCTGGTCTGTTAGTGTACGTTAGCAACCACCTTAGCAACCATGGTTTTACCCTAGCAACCAACTGTTTACCCTAGCAACCAACTGTTTACCATAGCAACCATGTTTTTTTACCATAGCAACCAACTGTTTACCATAGCAACCAGATACGCAGAGCAGGGATCTCCATATATGGGCATAAACAGGTGACATCACACTGATGTCAGATACTCAGAGCAGGGATTTCTCCATAATATATGGGCATAAAAGGGATTCTGTTAGGGATCTCCATATATGGGCATAAAAGGGATTCTGTTAGGGATCTCCATACATGGGCATACAAGGGATTCTGTTAGGGATCTCCATATATGGGCATAAAAGGGATTCTGTTAGGGATCTCCATATATGGGCATAAAAGGGATTCTGTTAGGGATCTCCATATATGGGCATAAAAGGGATTCTGTTAGGGATCTCCATATATGGGCATAAAAGGGATTCTGTTAGCTGTTAGTGATCTCCATATATGGGCATAAAAGGGATGCTGTTAGGGATCTCCATATATGGGCATAAAAGGGATTCTGTTAGGGATCTCCATACATGGGCATGAAAGGGATTCTGTTAGGGATCTCCATATATGGGCATAAAAGGGATTGTATCCCAGATGATGCCCTGTTAGGAGATCCACACTAACAGAATCCATATGGTCCAACCGACAGCTGCTATAAGCCAACCCTGGCGATAAGGTCTGAGTCGAAGAAATGCTTCTTTCCTGGCAAGAATTGCCCCTTTATACTGTAGGGCTCGTTTGTGTATTGTATGACATCACGCCACATCATCGGCTGAGGACTGTGTGATGTCATCATATCTCCATATATAGAGACATAAGTTGCTCATGCCCAAATATGGGCTGGTGAGGTCAGACTTAGTGTGATGTGTAGGTTATCTCCATATATGGAGATTCAACTTCAATGAGTAACCATGGCAAACTGTCAACTGCCCGTATGTCTTGATAATTGGTAAAACAAACTTTTGGCCTATTTGGCCAACGGTCGCTTATCTCCCGATTAGGGAGTCTTACTGGTCCATTGGTTTGATTATAGTTAATTGGTGCCCGATAAAAATTAAGAAAATCAACCCGCGCGTCACAACCAAAGCCCCGGGCGCCGATGTCTGTATGTCAGACCCCCGTTAAATTCTCCATTTGGCGATCCCTGATTATCACAGCATAATGAGCGCATCGTCGGTGCGACGCGTCCCTGTTCTCCAGACAAGCACGACTTGAATCAATCAAAACCATACGGGGTCCGCCGGTCCACTCAGCTCCGAACGTTCCGAATGCTCTGAATCCCGTTCTTTTTTTTAAGGGAATATTCGAATGTCATTTTTGGCCAATTTTGACAGCTCTACTAATAATACACTTATAATGCTCCTGCTCAAGTTATACTGTATACACAATCATTGTAATGTTAATAAATATTACATTAGAAGCAGTGATTGTACCTCCAGCATGGATAACTCTCCTGATGCGAGCACGCAGAGGACAGGGATGGTAATGCTGCTGGTGTCTGTAAGAAAATACATGTGAATATTATTACATCATAACTCAACTGAGAAATTATCTAATTTCAAATTTCTCTATTTACAGTATAGGTCATTTATTACACAAGCACATTGATGTATCATATTTCTAAATTATGTGAATAGTACAGGAATATTTCCATATTTCTGTCATTTGTATTAGATTCTGTAGGTGCACATTTGACCTCAATCGTTAATCTGGCATCAAGATGTACAGTGTACATTATAGTGCAACCTGGTTCTCACTGGAAACATTACAATTATCTTCACTTTGTGGAGACATTAGTTCGTTTCCATTGGAGCCTGAAGGCCTCCTGTCACTTTCTGTGATCCTGTAAAATAATTTATATTCCAATGGAGTCGATGGTATATAAGTTTACCTTTAATAATGTTTTCATAATGTTTCACTAGTTTTATTAAACTATTAAGAAGCTATTAAGAAGCTCTCATTCCTTATCTAAGTGATAACGGCACCATCTTAAAGGAGTAGTTCACCCCCAAAATGACACCTTTCTATTGGTTACTCACACCATGGGGACTTGTTGCATTCCTAAGGGTGGCCTTACATTAGCAGATCATCGGGCGTGAATAAATCAGGTAGCATTAAACACTACAGGATAATTGTTTAAGATTCTCTGACCAGATAATCGCACGCACGCACACACACACACACACACACACACACACACACACACACACACACACACACACACACACACACACACACACACACACACACACACACACACACATTACTGTTATCCACTCAACAGGTAAGAAAGAAGAAAAAACGCTTCAATATGGAATTTGTGTCCCATTTTGATGATAGAATGAGTTCACTTTGACACGTTTCATGTCCATCCATGGATCTGTTCAACTCTCTGACTTTTACCCTCTCTAGTCACTGGGTTAGGGTTAGGGGCCCCCCAGACGAAATGCGATATTGCATCAGATCAGAACTCGGAGCCGGGGGTTGATCGGTGTTCATTTCAAACGACAGCGATCCTCTGTCTTGAATTCGGGCCCGGTATATCCCGCTGTGCCAAGTGAAATATCTGAGACCATTACACACGAGACCGACGTCTAGCGATTCCAGCCTCTTGGCGATCTCGGAGGGAATCTTTTTATTCCTCAAGAGGAATAAAATCAAGAGTTTTTTTTTATATTTAATGGGCCCAACCACCCTATTCTACCACCCTATTCTATCACCTCACAAATAAGCCTTTCCCCACACGTGGGGATATATAATATCGTTTTTATATTTATATAAGATAGGCTAATAATATATTTGGCTTGGAGTCAGGTTTGGTGAGGTTTGGTTTGACATTTAATTACCTTGAGTGCTGCATCTGTGATGTGATGTAGTCCACATTTTGAAGAATTAATCCGGTTTTTAGGTGAAAACAAGGGGAATGCAATACCCTGACAGTGTAAGGGAACTAAATGAACCCTACATGTCCATTTTCCTTTTTGGACAGTTGGTTGAAGGCTTGGATGAGGTGGTGGGACAGTCAGACCGACAGAGTTCAAGTTTAACGTCTCTCTCTTTTTTTTTACTTGGCCTATTGAGCGCGGAGAAAGGCTCACCTGAAAGCATTCTCACTGATTAATCTGACGGAATCTGACACTGATATTAATATTACTAAAACGTTTTCTTTTTTTTCCTACGCAGTTGATTGAATGAGTGCAAAATGCAATGCAATGAATATATTTTAACCAACAACCAAAGTTGTTGCGAATAGCATGAGAACGACGCGTCCTCTCCCTTTCTAACACACACACACACACACACACACACACACACACACACACACACACACACACACACACACACACACACACAAAATCAATCAATCAATCAATCAATCAATCAATCAAAAAAGCGTAAAAGTAGGCCAAACCAATTAAGATCCGCAGCTGATTCTAGACTCGCTAATAACTTTCCAGCTCTGCTCTCCTCCAACTCCAAGTTACATTAAACTTATGGTTCTCACTCTCAGCAAATGTATGATTAAGCCTGTGCATTCTCCATGTTTCCACCTCAAAATGCTGGACCCGACAGGACCTCTCTCTCTCTCTCTGGGACATTGGATTTGGATCTCCGTGCCATCAGGCCGTCGGAATATCGAGATTTAGCCACTTGCGCGCTACCCACTTTAAAGCCAATTCAGTTATTTATAGGTTGTCAGTTGTCAGAACGTGTCACTTTGTTGTCATGGTAGCTCTGTTTTGGACCATTGAACAAAGATGGATAATGATGATCCCCAGCTTAATGATGGAGATGGTAACCAAATGGACCCTATTAATCTTCTTGAGGGCGTAAAATGAAACCGCCGTATGGCTCCATTTGGTTTCATAATCATGCGTGTTGAAATATTAGCACTCACGACATTTTGATCTTGTGTTGTATGTCTTCCATTTTCGACACGCAACAACATTGCAATAGCCTACGGCGATACGGCGAAGCACAAATCAGGCTTGTCACTCACTCGCGCCATCATGACAAAACATTATAAAAACAAAGGTAGGTTGGTAAAACCCAAAACCTAGCCTATATGCCTTTTGTCTTCTAGGTACTGTGCGCACACTGGCCGCTGCTCACTTTATAGATATTATAATTATATATTCAGTTATTTTTTGGCAAGCGAGACATCTGGCTCTGCATGACTACTAGATATTAAGTTAACTCTAAAAATAAGAACAGATATTGCATCTGTGATAAAGTGGAAAGGATCCCAGCGCGCGTCTCGCTCCTCTGGTATGTGTAAATTGTATACCTTTTACGCATAGTTAAGAAGGGCATAATAATGCAGTCGTCCAGTATGATTTCATTCACTATACATATTTTAAAAGATTACAGTCTCCATCACTGCCACTCTTCTGGAATGTTTGTACCCAAACTTTCGCAGTGTGCAATGTGATGCGCATCCAGCAAGACACGGCTGAGAGTGTCGCATCTCCAATATCATTGATTTAATAAAATCCATTGCCTCATCCAAGCCTTCAACCAACTGTCCAAAAAGGATGATGATAGCCCAATATATTATTATCTTTTATAAATATAAAAAATATATTATATATATATGGGGAAAGGCTTTGGTGAGGTGATAGAATACACTGCCTTGTCGCCAAATGACTGCGCAGAAGAAAAAAAGAAAAAAAAAAGAACGCTATAGGCTATAACGTTTTTGAACAAGTGATTACAACATTTTAGGGAGAAAGTAGGCTAAAGTAAAAAGTAAGTAGGCTAATAATAATAATAAAAGTGTAGGCTATTCTATTGTGAGGTGACAGAATAACCTACACTCTGCGCAGCCTAAAAAAAAGGGAGGAGGATCTGGCTTCATATAATCTGAAGCAATCCCGTGTGCTCATTCAGACGACAATAATTGTAAAGGATTCCTACCCGATGACCCGAGAATATCAAACTTTTTTGATATTCTCGGAAGAGCTCCCGACAAGTCCCGAGGCCATAAAAATACCATTAACATAATCCGATCGTGTCGGGGTACCGTACAAACCCAAGACCGAGTCCGGGGCCGACCGAACGATTTTCCCGGGGGGGTCATCCCGAAATCTGATCGGGATGAATCGGCCCCGGGATCTGCGCAGTGTGCACAGGCCCTTAGGGGGTTAGGGGGTTAGGGTTAGGGTTAGGGTTAGGGTTAACCCTAACCCTAAAGGGCACTTTTAACCAAACCGATTCGGCCGCGAATCGGTGGCAGAAGGCGTCGGATAGCGTCTGTTGCCGAACGGGAGCTCATCGTCAGGTTTTCGGCAGCGGGTCGGGAACGTTATCGACCGAAAACTGGAAAACTGGACTTGCTCAGTTTTGTTGAGTCGCCTCTGGCCGTCGGTAAGATTGAGGGAGTTGTAGAATAGTTTGCTACTGTTGCAAAACCAAGCCAAAATAAGCCAGAGACATTTTCCCGTCGCATATTTTTACTAAATACCATATTCTCAATCTCAACTCTCAATTCCTATTCCAATCTGATGCAAAGCAAAGCTAGTAGTAGGCTAGTAATAGTGCAGCAGCTGCCCGTGTTGTTTTTTTTTTTCTTTCTCCTCTGCACGGAGAACACACTCAACACAGAGTGCCTCCGGGTCCGGTACCGGTTGCCAGATTCTGTGAGTGAAATAAGCGACCAGGTCTATGAATATAAGCCCAAAAGCAGCGACCATTTCACCTATTGAGCTCTATTACATTAGTTATTTTATAAAATAATGTTGAAAGCAAGGCCAAATAAGCAACTACACTTCAGAAACAAGCCCAAACAAAAGCAACCCAAAACTAACATTATAGGAAAACAGGATCAACGTTGCTTATAACGAGCAGACCTGGCACCACTGCCATACAGTAACTACAGTCGGCGTCGTCTGAAAAAAAAAATATAAGTGCTTAGTTCTTTGCAGTTCTTTGCAGTCTGTGTACAGTCAGAAGGAGTCTCCTGTAGGCTGTTTGGTGTGGAGACACCTTAACCCTAACCCTCGCTGCTAAACTAGTAGTAGTCAACGCTCTGCTGCTGCGTCTTGCTTCTGGTAGCGTTTCTTCTGTTTCTATGTGTGTGTGTGTGTGTGTGTGTGTGTGTGTGTGTGTGTGTGTGTGTGTGTGTGTGTGTGTGTGTGTGTGTGTGTGTGTGTGTGTGTGTGTGTGTGTGAGTGAGTGAGTGAGTGAGTGAGTGAGTGAGTGAGTGAGACAGAGAGACAGAGAGAGAGACAGAGAGACAGAGAGAGAGACAGAGAGACAGAGACTACTAGATACGGTCTTGCGTCAGCACAGCGGCTGTATTTTCTCTCGGTCCCCCACTGCTGTTCCAGACCAGTAGTGATTCAAGAAAATATCAAACATTTATGAAAAGAGTCGGGAACCAATCGCCATCCGAGCCACTCGGCGGGGCTCAGATTGAATCTGTGAGCCTCACACAGCACAGCAGTGAGATGGATGCACTCTTACTTGCTGGGGAGGGAACAGATGGTGGAAGTCAACGGAACCCTGTCCCCCCCCCCCCCCCCTCCCAGTAAACTGTGGAGTACCTCAAGGGAGTATACTAGGACCACTGTTGTTCTTAATATACGTAAACGACATGTCATCTGCTTGTGACTGCAATCTGTTTCTGTTCGCTGATGACTCGGCTCTCCTAGTCTCAGGCAGAGACTTATTGCAGGTTGAAAAGGCCCTTTACTGTGAACTAAACAAGATCTGCACCTGGCTCAATGACAACAGACTCTCAATTCACCTAGGTAAAACTGAATGTATCCTCTTTGGATCTAGTCAGAAACTTAGCCTAGTTGAGAACTTCACAATTAAAGTAGGTGACACTGTGATTGAAAGAAAAAAACACATCTGCTACCTGGGTTGCATCCTGGAGGCTAACCTATCCAGTGAAAAAATTACCACCAAGGTAATCAATAAAGTCAACCAACGAATTCGCTTCTTGCAAAGGGTTGCCCGCTGATCAATATTAAATCCCGAAAGACACTAGGAGGTGCTCTTATTGGGCCCCTCATTGATTACGGAGTCCTTGTCTGGTATCGCGACGCCCCAGCTGCCTTAAAGTTAAAGCTCCAAACAGCCCAGAACAAACTAATTCGGGTTGTGCTTGGTCTCCCTCCTCAGACCCACCTTACAGATCATCACCACGAAAGCGTGGGGTGGCTCAAAGTAGCTGACAGAGTACAGCATCTTGCAATGGGCCTGGTGTACGAGATACACTACACCTCCAAGATTCCCATGTACCTGACAAACTACTTCTTAAAGGTCAAGTATGTTCACGATCACAACACCAGAGGCAGCTCCACTAATCATCATCAACGTAGATTTAACACTAAACAAGGCTCTAACTCGTTCTCCTGCTATACCATCAACATGTGGAACGCCCTTCCACAAGCCCTAAAGGAGAGCAAATCCCTAGCCTCCTTCAAAATTGGTATGAAAAGTCACCTTCAGACAGCTGCTACGTGACTTGTAAATAGACTAAGCCCCCATGCTCCCCCCCCCCCTTTTCTTTTTTTTCTGCCTTTGTATTTGATGTCATGCTTTTGAAACTGATATTATCCTAGATAAAGTACTATGTTCTATCCGTCTGTCTTTCAATGTTATATGAGATACTTAAAGTGTGGTTCCTGTGAAAATAAGCCTCGGCTTTCTAGGATCTCCTTTTAGTTGACCATGTACCAGTGATTTGTACTGTCATGAAACTGTACTTTTTTCTATTGCAAACTTCTAATAAATTCTTCAATCAATCAAAAACACTAGACGACATTAATGCCCGATAGTCGTTTCAGTCGGAGGCAGCCTGATTGCCGGGAGGGTCATTAAATGCCTCGATTATCAGCTAGTGTACGGCCGCCCTAAGACAAACCATATTATACAGATTATCAGCTAGTGTACGGCCACCCTAAAACAAACCATATTATACAGATTATCAGCTAGTGTACGGCCGCCCTAAGACAAACCATATTATACAGACACCCACCCCTCCCTGATCTCAGTCTGGCACCAAACAGGATTTCATTAAATTAATTCAATATTCACCATGGCGTTATGCGACACGTGACGAGCGCTCGTCATTGGCATTAAAATAGTTGATGGGTGGAATGCGGTAGCTGCTATTTTTAACCTTGACTTAAAAAAGAAAATTAGGGGGGGGGGGGGGGGCTGTGGTCGCTACGCTACTGCAATGAGTATCATGAGCCACATCTCAGTCAATTAAAAGGGCTGCTGACATTTAACAACGGGAAAAAAACGTCTCTTTTATTTGCAAAAATTTTGATGATGTCATTGTTGGAATGTGCAATAAGCCAATCAAAATGAATTTACTGTACTTACTGTACATTTTCTTCCCCTCGCCCGCAGCCCACATAACTTCCTTGTGCTAAACAAGGAAGTGACTCTATATTTTTATATATATTTTATGTATTTTATAGATAAATCTGTGTATATAACAATATATTTCCACACAACATTGCATCAACATGTGAATTTGTTTGTTTATGCTTATTTATTGAAATGGCAAAAATACTAACATTAGTGCTCTGCATTGTCTTCCTGCTCCAAATGGGAGGGTGTGTGTGTGTGTGTGTGTGTGTGTGTGTGTGTGTGTGTGTGTGTGTGTGTGTGTGTGTGTGTGTGTGTGTGTGTGTGTGTGTGCGTGCGCGCGCGCGTGCGTGCGTGCGTGATCGGGTGCGTGTGCGTGTGTGTGTGCGTGCTCGTGTGTGTGCGTGCGTGTGTGTGTGTGTCTGTATGTGTGTGTGCGCCTGCATGTCTATCCAATGAGACGCGTAACTGGGCGTGGCAAATAATACCATGCTTAAGTTAATTCTACAAACAAGAAATTATCGTCCACCATCTCTTACCCTCGGTGTGTCGTGTGGAGATGTGTTCCTCGAACTTGACCCTGAAGTTCTTCTCTCCTCCTCTGTGACCTTCTCTCCCATCATCCACCAGCAGGAAGTACTCATGGTTCTTCTCCAGACAACAGGAGGCACTGGTTCTGTTCTCAACAGAGTACTGAACATCAACTCTGTCCTGAGATGGAAGAAAACAGGAATTACATCATGTATGTACTGTAGTTATGTATGCATGTACAGTAATAGTAGACAGTACTACTAGTACTGTTGTTATCCAGGTGTTTCTGTTCTGGTTCTAAGATGGGGGGGGATCCAAGACAGGAAGTATATTTAAAAAGGGATCCATATGTACTAAACTAGATCCTAATTGCGACCGTAGGTCGCATTTACTATCAAACCCTGCACAAAGTGTAAGTCCGTCCGTCAGTCTGTCTGTCACACCTCACACGTCACACTCTTGCCCTGCTCATATCTCCGCAACCGTTGCCCCGATCCATGCCAAATTTTGCACACACGTTCCTTACCTGCCAAACTACAACCTCCAAGGACCCCCAGAGCTCCAGGGACCCCCAGGTCCCTGGGGGACCCCCAGATGTAAAAAATGACCAAATGTGCTAAACTGACCAAATGACCACCCCCGCGGGGCTGCTCATGGGGAATTCCCGGGGACCACCCACTCCTGGTGCTCCAGAACGGATGCAAAAGTGGTGGCGCCCCCAGTGGAGGACCCCCTACACTGCAGCTCACATAAAATGCCGTAACTCCGGCTAGGAGCGACTGGGACAGCCGGGGCCGGTACCTATTCGTCCGCCTTGCCGCCGCGGAGACCCCACCCCTCATTTCTCACATGGCCCTCTTCTAGCGCCACCATGAGGCCGATTCTTGCAAAAAACATTTTTGGACACTGCTCCTACAATTTTTGCCCTAAAATCACGCAAATCGGTACACAGTATGTCTACACTCATCCCATCAACATGAATCTCTCCCATATAGCGCCACCTCCAGGACGATTTTTAAAAACACATTTTTGGACACTGCTCCTACAGATTTTGCCCTAAAATCACGAAAATCACTACACAGCATGTCTACACTCATGTCATCAACATGGATCAGGAAGATTTTGGCAAAACACATTTTTGCCCTATTTGTGGAGATAAGTGACCTACGGTCGCTTATCTCCCGATTAGGGAGTCTTACTGGTTCACATTGTCAAGAACAATGATATCACATTGTAATGTCAGTATTTATTATTATTAATAGAGAGTGGCAGTAACATAATAAACAGGACATTTAATATCAGTACATACAGTACAGTACAGTATGGTACAGTTAAGAATGTGATGTAAATATATAGAGTTACTGTAGCAAGAATGATCATTTTATGAAGATGATTAATTAGATGGAGGAATGTGTAAACAGTGTTTGTGTGTCAATACCTCAGGGTCGACCAACTGTTCTCTGTTGTATACAACCCCCCAGGTAGAGATTCCCACCGCATGGACCCTGTTGCCCCTCGCCTCTCCTACACATCTCCCTACGCCTTCATCAAAGCCTTCTGTCAGGATCCAGGGGAAGCCGTCTCCTGTGGCTGTGTGTGTGGCTGTGTGTGTGTGTGTGTGTGTGTGTGTGTGTGTGTGTGTGTGTGTGTGTGTGTGTGTGTGTGTGTGTGTGTGTGTGTGTGTACACAGACATACAGTAAGTAACAGTCAATTCATTAATTTGATATTGAATATTGCGCATTCCCTCACTGACATAAAATATTAACTCATATGTGTCCCAGGCTGGTGAAACGGTCCTAATGTCGCCAGTTTTAAAACGGCAGAAAAGTGAGAAAATGAAGTCAAAGTCGTTTTTTGTATTTTTCGTTTTTTTCAAATTCACACAAGTTCGAATTTATAACAAGGGTTTCGTGTCAAAAGATAGTTGTTTTAAGGTACTACAATGGCTAGTTTTATTTGTTAAAATAGGCTGCTTTTGGAAGAATCTGTACGTGGTTTTTGGGGGGAGGAGAGATAGCGCTCTGAGAACTCATTGTCTCGTATTTCAGGCTTTGAGCACCGCCCATACAGTGTCAGTGGTGCATCTGGTTCTAGTGTGTAAACACATCTCAGTGACTAACTTCATCTCGCTAATGTTATTGGTTTGCAGAAGACAGTATCTGGAAGGATTTATTTTTTGATTTATACGTCGTGATCTGACTGAGTCACTATCGGGCACACAGAGACGCAGCGATGATGTCTTCTCGTAATGGAACAGTCGGCGCTAATGGGAAGCTAACGCTATACAGCGTATCTCACAACTCAGCCTGTCGTCTGTGGTAAAACATTGAGCCCCGCCGCTCACGAACGCTTCTTACCTTTTGTGAACATTCTGTCCAAAAAGTAAAGGTCCTATACACTTCTCTCAACTGTTTACTTTTCAAGCGTGGAAGAAAATCCAATCAGCGTGTTGAAATAAAGAGTTTATATCGCTCATGTTGTCAGCCGGTGCATTATTTTCCCCTCTATTATTCGTTGTGTCTATACCACGTGACCAGGGGAGGTAGCATGTAAAAAACAAAGGACCGGCTGACAAAATGAGCGATATAAACTTTATTTCAACAAGCTGATTCGAATTTCTTCCACGCTTATGAAGTAAACAGATGAGAGACCGGCATAGGACCTTTACTTTTTGGATATAATGTTCACAAAAGGCAAGAAGCGTTCGAGAACGGCGGGGCTTTGTTATACTACAGACTAGTGGCTGACCTGCGAGATACACAATAGCGTTAGCTTCACGCAGTTAGCAGTGGCTAACGGCTAACGTTAGCTAGCGCTAGCTTCAGGCAAACGCAGGCATCTATTGTTGTTGTTGCTCTTCTACAAGCTCACAACGCGGGCAGTTAAGCCTGTCAGAACCGTCAGATTATCCTTCTGACTTAAGTTACACAAACACTGATGAGTGATGATGTTACATGTATAGCACAGTCCGACACCGTAACTCGTGACCTATCGAAATTGGTCGCTGCCGGCTAACTGTTAGCCGGCAGCGACCAATTTCGATAGGTCACGAGTTACGGTGTTGCGCACGTGCATCCCATCCCCGTAGAGCAACGTGGGCTGATGAAAACTGGTGCCCCATAGAACTTTGTACTTTTACTTTTGGTACTTTAAGTACATTTGGATACCAATACTTTTGCTCTTTTACTCAAGTACATTTTTAATTCTGGACTTTTACTTGTAACAGAGTGATTCTACATTGCAGTATTGATACTTTTACTTAATTATAAAATGAAGGTACTTTTGTAATACACTATTTTAGTGAAAAATAAAAACTACAAAAAGAAGAAAATGACAGGATGAGCATATAAGGAGGGGAGGAGGTAGAAAAGCCCACTGGCCACTATTTCTGACATGGCTGCAAGCACTATAGCACAATATATTACCACAGGTCTACTACTAAATAGTAGTTTTAAATAATTGTAGTAAATAAAAGTAAATTTGAAGTTGACAGCTATACCACTGTGGGGGTGGTTTGACTTGGGGGGAGTGATTTAGGGGTGTAGACAAGTACCTATTGTCCCTCCCATTGTCACACCCACTATTGGCTACCCAGAGGTGAGAAAATGTTCCTGGCATTCAAATGGATTTTTAAGCACTTTGGGCTTTATGGTGCAACAAGTTTAAAATGTCCATAACTTCTTCAAATAAGCTCCTATTTCAACAAATGATACATCATATGAAAGCTTAGATTCTGTACTTGGATAATCTGTACAAAAAAGAAAAATGAGCATGCAGACATAAGGAACAAAGTACCAGACCTAGTCACATATTTTAAGATTACTTTTTAAAGTGACAGTACCCCTTTAAATGTGTACACATGTTGTAACAACAAAGTACAACCTTGAACCTTAGAGAATCCTTTTATCAGCTTACATTTTATTGTGTTTCATTTATTTCTATTCACTGTTATCACACAAGCGCGTGCGCACGCGCGCGCGCACGCACGCACGCACGCACACACACACACACACACACACACACACACACACACACACACACACACACACACACACACACACACACACACACACACACACACACACACACACACCTACACACACACACACACACACACACACACACCTGTTTTATCCAAGGCTTTGACCAGTCCCTCTCTGATGACCTCCTGGACCCAGGGTTTGACCTCTGACCTTCCTTCTCCTCCCACCACAGACACCACCAAGGGGGGTGTCTTCATATCCCACCCACCATCATCATTCCACCTCCTAGTCATCAGGTCGTAGACACAGGAGGGTTCAGTGTGTGATGACAGACGCAGGAACTACAGGTGATCAAAGAGGTGATCAGAAGATGACAGTGATGGACATGATCAACATAAATACACTCAACTGTCATATCAAGAGGGGCGGGGTTTATATTACACACTCATTTCTATCCTTAATGTCTGTTTGTGAGTTTGTTTGTTTGTTTGTTTGTTTGTTTGTTTGTTTGTTTGTGTGTGTGTGTGTGTGTGTGTGTGTGTGTGTGTGTGTGTGTGTGTGTGTGTGTGTGTGTGTGTGTGTGTGTGTGTGTGTGTGTGGTTACATGTGCATGTGTGTGTACGTGTGCATGTGCGCGCGCGTGCGTGCGTGCGTGCGTGCGTGCGTGCGTGCGTGTGTGTGTGTTTATGCGTGCGTGTTATTGTATTGGGATGATTGAATGAAATCATCCTCAGGGACCTTAGAGTGATAACAACCTCCTCTTGACTGAATGATGTTAAACAGAAGATGGAAGACAGAGTATCATGAAGCACAGAGAACATTGATCACATTGTCAGTCACACACTTACAGGTCTGAACCCTTCTTCTCCCTCAAACGTCAACTCTCCATAAGCATCAGTTTGCTGTTCAGAGGAGTGCAGCTCAGTGGTCCACTCAGTGTCCTCAGCTGTCTTGATGTCTGCTGGATGTTTGTCTCTGGGACGTCCACACTGACACCATCCATCCCTGATGACACAACAGGACAATACATCAATACACCACTGCTTCTCAAAGTAGGGTCTGGGGACCCCCGGGGGTCCTCCAGGGGGAACCAGGGGGTCCCCGGCTAAATGAGGAACAGTTTAAACACTTAACTTATCTTACAGATATTCAAAAACAGACGATCTACAAGCTCATCACAGCGTGACAGGTTTATGTTGTGCTTTAACTATTGAAAAATAGCAGATCGACAAGCTCGCAGTGCGGCACCGAGTGCCGCGATGTGAGCTTGTAGATCTGCTTTTTTTTTTAAAATCATGAAATATTCTATATTTCAAATCCTTCCAAGGTTAAACAAAAAAAAAAAGATATGTATTTGGCCACGGACCCCCTATTTAAAATAGCAGATCTACAAGCTCACAGCTTGTAGATCTACAATCTGCCGCGCTGTGAACTTGTAGATGACATGGTATTTGGCCACAGACCCCCCACGTCAAAATATTTAGTTCCAGGGACCCCCCAGAAGCAAAATTTGAGTTATAAAGTTATAAATAAAAGCAGATCTACAAGCTCACAGCTGGCGAGCTTTTAGATCTGCTATTTTTGAAAAATCATGAAATATCATATAATATTTAAAATCCTTCTAAGGTTTTTTGAAGTCAGTGGTGCATGCTCAAACTTTTTTTCATGTGAAGGACCCCCAAAATGATATGTATTTGGCCACGGACCCCCTATTGAAAATAGCAGATCTACAAGCTCACAGTAGATGTAGTTTGTAGATGACATGGTATTTGGCCACGGACCCCCATGTCAAAATATTTAGTTCCAGGGATTTGAGTTACAAATGTTTGCTTCAAAAAAAAAGATTTTCTAGCCCCGGCCCGAAATGGAGCCGAGAGTGATTGGATCCGACCCTAAAATGGAACTTGGGAAACGGACCCGATCTGGCCAAGTCTTTGGCCTGAACTGTGTCCGATGCTTTATATAATGCTTATGTTTTAGACTAATATCCTAGACACTAGCGCAGCAGCAGCGCACCTCAGCAGCTGCTCCGAGGACCGAGAGGTGAGAGCTATTATTGCGGAGGGTTGCGTGCGCCGTGCGTCATGCAGAACAGTTAGATTTTCAGCTCAGTCCCAAGCTGAACAATACAGTGACATCCACAACAAACACCAACCTGTCAAGTCAGTGTCCACGACACCACAGCTCACATCACAAAACTTTCCTCCTCCTGCACTCTCGTCTGCCCCACCAAAGTATTCACGGACTGAGACGAGCATCGGTGTTGCAGATTGACAGATTTTCGCCGACTTTATGTCGCCCGTCCTGGCAGATGATGTCCAGAAACATGCTCCTTATTGGCTAAATGACATTCCTACCTGCATACAGGTGGCCTTTGTTTGTTTCACCTTGCGAAAAAAAAAAAAAACTTCAGGTGCAGTGCAATGCTTGAGATTGGAACCCTCCCTCCCCCCCTCCTCTTCTCCAGGTTGCAGGGGGGTCTCGGGCCCACCTCAGCTCAGATGTGCACTTCAGGCTGGCTTGTGTTAACTTGGCCAGGCAAAATGAGTGGTGGATAATATTAGCAGAAACACAGCTAGTCCTGAATGAGGCCCATAAGGGTCTGGAACCCTGAGAGTACACACATGGAACCAAATGGACCCTTACAGGTCGCTAGTATCCTCAGGCTCTATACTAGTGACTTTTCTGTTTCGCAAAAATATGGGTTATTTGCTGAAAAAAGCAGATCTACAAGCTCACAATGTGTCGCAAAGCAACACATTTTGTTCTTGTAGATCTGATATCTTTGTGAAGGGTTTTCCCCAGAATATGGAGCCTGGGGTTTAAGGGGTTAATATTTATGAATAAGGTTTGTTAAATTGTGTTAAATTAACCAGATTTAATTCAATACACGTCACGTGTGTGTTTATATGAGCACTGAGCAGCACCACCCAACCATCACTACTACAGCCCAGCTTCTACAACCACAGATGCTGTTCCTTCATCTGGACTGGTTTATAAAAAATCATTTATTTACTCCATC
The DNA here is from genome assembly GCF_963921795.1 of Nannobrachium achirus. Lineage (NCBI taxonomy): Eukaryota > Metazoa > Chordata > Actinopteri > Myctophiformes > Myctophidae > Nannobrachium > Nannobrachium achirus. Next base: position 463,549 of record NC_137825.1, on the reverse strand, counting down.
ATGTAGGGATGTCACTTTGTCAAAAACAACATGAAGACTTGGGACTAGTGATGATCTGCAGGCTACACTGCATGTGTAATATTACACAGAATAAACAAACTAATTTAATATGTTTGAGGGCAGGTTATGATTCTCCTCCTCGTTCAACTAAAGAAGGCTCTCTCGGTGTCTCTGTGTCTCTGTGTCACTGTGTCACTGTGTCACTGTGTCTCTGTGTCTCTGTGTCACTGTGTCTCTGTGTCACTGTGTCTCTGTGTCACTGTGTCACTGTGTCTCTGTGTCTCTGTGTCTCTGTGTCACTGTCTCTGTGTGTCTCTGTGTCACTGTGTCTCTGTGTCACTGTGTCTCTGTGTCTCTGTGTCACTGTGTCACTGTGTCACTGTGTCTCTCTGTGTCACTGTGTCACTGTGTCACTGTGTCACTGTGTCTCTGTGTCTCTGTGTCTCTGTGTCACTGTGTCACTGTGTCACTGTGTCTCTGTGTCTCTGTGTCTCTGTGTCACTGTGTCACTGTGTCACTGTGTCTCTGTGTCACTGTGTCACTGTGTCACTGTGTCTCTGTGTCACTGTGTCACTGTGTCACTGTGTCTCTGTGTCACTGTGTCACTGTGTCTCTGTGTCACTGTGTCACTGTGTCACTGTGTCTCTGTGTCTCTGTGTCACTGTGTCACTGTGTCACTGTGTCACTGTGTCACTGTGTCTCTGTGTCACTGTGTCACTGTGTCACTGTGTCTCTGTGTCACTGTGTCTCTCTGTGTCACTGTGTCACTGTGTCACTGTGTCTCTCTGTGTCACTGTGTCACTGTGTCACTGTGTCTCTGTGTCACTGTGTCACTGTGTCTCTGTGTCTCTGTGTCACTGTGTCACTGTGTCACTGTGTCACTGTGTCTCTGTGTCTCTGTGTCACTGTGTCTCTGTGTCACTGTGTCACTGTGTCACTGTGTCTCTGTGTCTCTGTGTCTCTGTGTCACTGTGTCACTGTGTCTCTGTGTCACTGTGTCACTGTGTCACTGTGTCTCTGTGTCACTGTGTCTCTGTGTCACTGTGTCACTGTGTCACTGTGTCTCTGTGTCACTGTGTCTCTGTGTCACTGTGTCACTGTGTCACTGTGTCACTGTGTCTCTGTGTCTCTGTGTCACTGTGTCTCTGTGTCACTGTGTCTCTGTGTCACTGTGTCTCTCTGTGTGTCACTGTGTCACTGTGTCTCTGTGTCTCTGTGTCACTGTGTCACTGTGTCTCTGTGTCACTGTGTCACTGTGTCTCTGTGTCACTGTGTCACTGTGTCTCTGTGTCACTGTGTCTCTCTGTGTGTCACTGTGTCACTGTGTCACTGTGTCTCTGTGTCACTGTGTCACTGTGTCACTGTGTCTCTGTGTCACTGTGTCACTGTGTCACTGTGTCACTGTGTCACTGTGTCACTGTGTCTCTGTGTCACTGTGTCACTGTGTCACTGTGTCACTGTGTCTCTCTGTGTCTCTGTGTCACTGTGTCTCTCTGTGTGTCACTGTGTCACTGTGTCACTGTGTCTCTCTGTGTCTCTCTGTGTCTCTCTGTGTGTCTCTGTGTCACTGTGTCACTGTGTCACTGTGTCACTGTGTCACTGTGTCTCTCTGTGTCTCTCTGTGTCTCTCTGTGTGTCACTGTGTCACTGTGTCACTGTGTCTCTGTGTCTCTGTGTCACTGTGTCACTGTGTCTCTGTGTCACTGTGTCTCTGTGTCACTGTGTCTCTGTGTCTCTGTGTCACTGTGTCACTGTGTCACTGTGTCACTGTGTCACTGTGTCTCTGTGTCACTGTGTCACTGTGTCACTGTGTCTCTGTGTCTCTGTGTCTCTGTGTCACTGTGTCTCTGTGTCACTGTGTCACTGTGTCACTGTGTCACTGTGTCACTGTGTCACTGTGTCTCTGTGTCACTGTGTCACTGTGTCTCTGTGTCTCTGTGTCACTGTGTCACTGTGTCACTGTGTCACTGTGTCACTGTGTCTCTGTGTCTCTGTGTCACTGTGTCACTGTGTCTCTCTGTGTCACTGTGTCACTGTGTCTCTGTGTCTCTGTGTCTCTGTGTCACTGTGTCTCTGTGTCACTGTGTCACTGTGTCACTGTGTCTCTGTGTCACTGTGTCACTGTGTCTCTGTGTCACTGTGTCTCTGTGTCTCTGTGTCACTGTGTCTCTGTGTCTCTGTGTCTCTGTGTGTCTCTGTGTCACTGTGTCTCTGTGTCACTGTGTCTCTGTGTCTCTGTGTCACTGTGTCTCTGTGTCACTGTGTCACTGTGTCACTGTGTCTCTCTGTGTCACTGTGTCTCTGTGTCACTGTGTCTCTGTGTCTCTGTGTCTCTGTGTCACTGTGTCACTGTGTCACTGTGTCACTGTGTCTCTGTGTCACTGTGTCACTGTGTCACTGTGTCACTGTGTCTCTGTGTCACTGTGTCTCTGTGTCACTGTGTCTCTCTGTGTGTCACTGTGTCACTGTGTCACTGTGTCACTGTGTCACTGTGTCTCTGTGTCACTGTGTCACTGTGTCTCTGTGTCACTGTGTCTCTGTGTCACTGTGTCACTGTGTCACTGTGTCACTGTGTCACTGTGTCACTGTGTCACTGTGTCTCTGTGTCTCTGTGTGTCTCTGTGTCTCTGTGTCACTGTGTCTCTGTGTCTCTCTGTGTCTCTCTGTGTGTCACTGTGTCACTGTGTCACTGTGTCTCTCTGTGTCTCTCTGTGTCTCTCTGTGTGTCTCTGTGTCACTGTGTCACTGTGTCTCTCTGTGTCTCTCTGTGTCTCTCTGTGTGTCTCTGTGTCACTGTGTCACTGTGTCACTGTGTCACTGTGTCTCTCTGTGTCTCTCTGTGTGTCTCTCTGTGTGTCACTGTGTCACTGTGTCTCTCTGTGTGTCTCTGTGTGTCTCTCTGTGTGTCACTGTGTCACTGTGTCTCTCTGTGTCTCTCTGTGTGTCTCTCTGTGTGTCACTGTGTCACTGTGTCTCTCTGTGTGTCTCTGTGTGTCTCTGTGTCACTGTGTCACTGTGTCACTGTGTCACTGTGTCTCTGTGTCACTGTGTCTCTCTGTGTCTCTCTGTGTCACTGTGTCTCTGTGTCACTGTGTCTCTCTGTGTCTCTCTGTGTCACTGTGTCTCTGTGTCACTGTGTCTCTGTGTCACTGTGTCTCTCTGTGTCTCTCTGTGTCACTGTGTCACTGTGTCACTGTGTCTCTCTGTGTCTCTCTGTGTGTCTCTGTGTGTCACCTCACTGTGTCACTGTGTCTCTCTGTGTCTCTCTGTGTGTCTCTGTGTGTCACTGTGTCACTGTGTCACTGTGTCACTGTGTCACTGTGTCTCTCTGTGTCTCTCTGTGTCTCTCTGTGTCTCTCTGTGTGTCTCTGTGTGTCTCTGTGTCACTGTGTCACTGTGTCTCTCTGTGTCTCTCTGTGTGTCTCTGTGTGTCCCTGTGTGTCTCTGTGTCTCTGTGTCACTGTGTCTCTCTGTGTCTCTCTGTGTCTCTGTGTCTCTGTGTCTCTCTGTGTCTCTCTGTGTGTCTCTGTGTGTCCCTGTGTGTCTCTGTGTCTCTGTGTCACTGTGTCTCTCTGTGTCTCTCTGTGTCTCTCTGTGTGTCTCTGTGTGTCTCTGTGTCTCTCTGTGTGTCTCTGTGTGTCACTGTGTCTCTCTGTGTCTCTCTGTGTCTCTGTGTCTCTGTGTCACTGTGTCTCTCTGTGTCTCTCTGTGTCTCTCTGTGTCTCTCTGTGTGTCTCTCTGTGTCTCTGTGTCTCTGTGTCACTGTGTCTCTCTGTGTCTCTCTGTGTCTCTCTGTGTCTCTCTGTGTGTCTCTGTGTGTCACTGTGTCTCTCTGTGTCTCTCTGTGTCTCTCTGTGTGTCTCTGTGTGTCACTGTGTCTCTCTGTGTCTCTCTGTGTCTCTCTGTGTGTCCCTGTGTGTCTCTGTGTCACTGTGTCACTGTGTCTCTCTGTGTCTCTCTGTGTGTCTCTGTGTCTCTGTGTCACTGTGTCTCTCTGTGTCTCTCTGTGTCTCTCTGTGTCTCTCTGTGTCTCTCTGTGTGTCTCTGTGTCACTGTGTCACTGTGTCTCTCTGTGTCTCTCTGTGTCACTGTGTCACTGTGTCTCTCTGTGTCTCTCTGTGTCTCTCTGTGTGTCACTGTGTCACTGTGTCTCTCTGTGTGTCTCTGTGTGTCTCTGTGTGTCACTGTGTCACTGTGTCACTGTGTCTCTCTGTGTCTCTGTGTGTCTCTCTGTGTCTCTGTGTGTCACTGTGTCTCTCTGTGTCTCTCTGTGTGTCTCTGTGTGTCTCTGTGTCACTGTGTCACTGTGTCTCTCTGTGTCTCTGTGTGTCTCTGTGTGTCCCTGTGTGTCTCTGTGTCTCTCTGTGTCTCTCTGTGTGTCTCTGTGTCTCTGTGTCTCTGTGTGTCTCTGTGTCTCTGTGTCTCTGTGTCACTGTGTCTCTCTGTGTCTCTCTGTGTCTCTGTGTCACTGTGTCTCTCTGTGTCTCTCTGTGTCTCTCTGTGTCTCTCTGTGTGTCTCTGTGTCTCTGTGTCACTGTGTCTCTCTGTGTCTCTCTGTGTGTCTCTGTGTCTCTGTGTCTCTGTGTGTCTCTGTGTCTCTGTGTCTCTGTGTCACTGTGTCTCTCTGTGTCTCTCTGTGTCTCTGTGTCACTGTGTCTCTCTGTGTCTCTCTGTGTCTCTCTGTGTCTCTCTGTGTGTCTCTGTGTCTCTGTGTCACTGTGTCTCTCTGTGTCTCTCTGTGTCTCTCTGTGTGTCTCTGTGTCACTGTGTCTCTCTGTGTCTCTCTGTGTGTCTCTGTGTCACTGTGTCACTGTGACCGGCATTATCTACCGACAGATTAGTAACAAGATGTCAAAATCGTTGAAGGTTGAATCTCCAGATATGGAGATAACCAACACATCCCTCCATATATGGAGATAACCGACGAATCTCACTAAGTCTGACCTCACAAGCCCCATATTTGGACACGAACAACATATAACTCCATATATAGAGACATAGCTGCTGTTCGTGTCCGGTCGCAATAACAATAGTTATTAAAGTTAATGAGTCCTCAACACACTGACAGCTCTGTCTCTCTCAGCCCCCTTTTTATAGCACAGCTTGTGTACAGGCTCCGCCCACATGTGTACACAAACCTTTGTGTACGTTGCTGTGGCAACAGTCTGTTGTTGCTGGTCTGTTTGTGTACGTTAGCAACCACCTTAGCAACCATGGTTTTACCCTAGCAACCAACTGTTTACCATAGCAACCATTTTTTACCTTAGCAACCAACTGTTTACCCTAGCAACCAACTGTTTACCATAGCAACCATGTTTTTTTACCTTAGCAACCAACTGTTTACCATAGCAACCATGGTTTTTTACCCTAGCAACCAACTGTTTACCCTACTAACCAACTGTTTACCATAGCAACCATGTTTTTTACCTTAGCAACCAACTGTTTACCCTAGCAACCAACTGTTTACCACAGCAACCATGTTTTTTTTACCCTAGCAACCAACTGTTTACCCTAGCAACCAATTGTTTACCATAGCAACCATGTTTTCTTACCCTAGCAACCAACTGTTTACCCTAGCAACCAACTGTTTACCATAGCAACCATGTTTTTTACCTTAGCAACCAACTGGTTACCTAGCAACCACTGTTTTAGACCACTGTTTCTTGCCGGTCTTATATAAGGGTCATTTGTGTACGGTGTGATGTCATACTGATGTCAGCAGTGTGATGTCATACTGATGCGGAGATATGAGCAGGGCAAAGGTGTGACGTGTGACCGACGGACGGACGGACGGACGGACGGCCGGTGGAGGTTTTGATACTAAACTGCGACCTTACAGTCGCAATTATCAAGACATACGGGCAGTTGACAGTTTGCCATGGTTACTCATTGAAGTTGAATCTCCATATATGGAGATAACCTACGCATCACACTAAGTCTGACCTCACCAGCCCATATTTGGGCATGAGCAACTTATGTCTCCATATATGGAGATATGATGACATCACACAGTCCTCAGCCGATGATGTGGCGTGATGTCATACAATACACAAACGAGCCCTACAGTATAAAGGGGCAATTCTTGCCTGGAAAGAAGCATTTCTTCGACTCAGACCTTATCGCCAGGGTTGGCTTATAGCAGCTGTCGGTAGATAATGCCGGTCTTATATAAGGGTCATTTGTGTACGGTGTGATGTCATACTGATGTCAGCAGTGTGATGTCATACTGATGCGGAGATATGAGCAGGGCAAAGGTGTGACGTGTGACGTGTGACGTGTGACCGACGGACGGCCGGTGGAGGTTTTGATACTAAACTGCGACCTGACGGTCGCAATTAAGTCTGTCAGTGTCACTGTGCTGTGCTTGAAGGTCAATCATATCCACGTCGGTTCCAAAGTCCAGTCTTTTCTGTAGCCAAGACTACACAGTAACTTAACATGACAGCTTGGCTTGCTGTGCCCTTCATTGTAGCGCTGTGATAATTATGATTTTATGATTTTATGGTTGTATGATGTTATGATTTTATGATCAATGCTCCATCTGTATGTTGCTGTCATTACTTGCAGCTTTCATAGTTTGTAAGTCCTGGAATTTAGAACATTCCAAATAATCAATAAACAAGAATCGACACACAGTCAATTTAAAATCTGGTGGATTGGTGTGTTGAAGTTAGTGTTGGTGTTCTTTCTCATGTATATTTCATAATATTCTAACTTACTGTAGGCTATATGTCTAGGGATGGCCAAATGGAGATTTTTTCTTAACCGATAACCGTCAGGCCTTATCAGTTAATTAACCGTTAACCGTTAAGGAAATGTGTTCAAAAATGCGCTATTTTAGCGATTTAAAAAAGGAAAATAGGCCTACACATGTTTTTCCCCATAATAAAGTGCTATATTTACACATTAAAAACCATAACACTGGGAGTAACAAGAATACAAATGTTTTCTAAAAGAAATGTGTTTTTGCAAAGAAACGGATTGAAATGATAAGTCTGTAATGTGATGCGCTGGTCGCCAGGCACATGCACACATACAGCAAAAGGGGCTTGAGCCCTTAACTTTTATCCGTATGAAAAGGCCCTTTTAGAAATGTCAGCCCATGCCTCTCTAAAATTCTGTGCACTCCCTGGACCCTAGCTGTTGCCTAACAAAACAGCAGCAACAGCAAGACGCATACGTAGCTGCATGTAGCAATAACTTCCAATCGTATGACTTTTGGAATCGTTGAATCGGCTAAACGTGATGTCCATTTCATTCATTTACTTCTCTCACGCCCGTGTTTTGTGTGTGCTGATGCAGCGATCATTGAATTTGCGACTCTGAGCTTTGTTATTTTCGCATAGCCCACTATGTAACCAAGACGACTTTAGCGTTCCTCACGTCATCAATGTAACATTAGAAAGTTGTGTTTTAAGCTCTTCTTAAACAGGATTCAATGTGACGACGCGGGTCTGTTTTGTAAAATCCAATCGACGAGGGAGCATGTTTCCTGATGAACAAGTCAGCGTGTACAGCCAAATCAAGCACGGTGGTCACACAGAAATGTGTGACCACAGCCACTGGCCTTAGTGTGAAGGAATGGTGCTCCCTGCTGGACAAAATATTTCATTACACAAGTCCAGGATTCCATAGGCTGGAGGAGCGGTAAATACCCCTGCTATTGGCCCTAATGCAGTAATGTCCACCCATGGTCGGGGGGGCCGCTCCCAATCATGAAACTAGCATGGTTACCATGTGCCATGGACAGCCAATTGGCAAATAGGTCGCCTGAATGTCTCGCCAGAAAATGATCTCTTTAAAGATCTGGTGTTTCCCACCAGATAAAAAGTCAAATAAGTATACTATATGCACACACACATTGCACGCACGCACGCACGCACACACGCACGCACACACACACACGCACACGTGCACGCGTGCGCACACACACACACACACACACACACACACACACACACACATCCCCCCTCCTCTCCTCTCCTCTTCTCTTAGATACCAGTAACACTCCCTAATCGGGAGATAAGCGACCGTAGGTCACTTATCTCCACAAATAGGGCAAAAATGTGTTTTGCCAAAATCTTCCTGATCCATGTTGATGACATGAGTGTAGACATACTGTGTAGTGATTTTCGTGATTTTAGGGCAAAATCTGTAGGAGCAGTGTCCAAAAAGGTGTTTTTAAAAATCGGCCTGGAGGTGGTGCTATATGGGAGAGATTCATGTTGATGGGATGAGTGTAGACATACTGTGTACCGATTTGCGTGATTTTAGGGCAAAAATTGTAGGAGCAGTGTCCAAAAATGTGTTTTGCAAGAATCGGCCTCATGGTGGCGCTAGAAGAGGGGCATGTGAGAAATGAGGGGTGGGGTCTCCGCGCCGGCAAGGCGGACGAATAGGTACCGGCCCCGGCTGTCCCGGTCGCTCCTAGCCGGAGTTACGGCATTTTATGTGAGCTGCAGTGTAGGGTGTCCTCCACTGGGGGCGCCACCACTTTTGCATCCGTTCTGGAGCACCAGGAGTGGGTGGTCCCCGGGAATTCCCCGTGAGCAGCCCCGTGGGGGTGGTCATTTGGTCAGTTTAGCACATTTGGTCATTTTTTACATCTGGGGGTCCCCCAGGGACCTGGGGGTCCCTGGAGCTCTGGGGGTCCTTGGAGGTTGTAGTTTGGCAGGTAAGGAACGTGTGTGCAAAATTTGGCATGGATCGGGGCAACGGTTGCGGAGATATGAGCAGGGCAAGAGTGTGACGTGTGAGGTGTGACAGACAGACTGACAGACAGACTGACGGACTTACACTTTGTGCAGGGTTTGATATTAAATGCGACCTACGGTCGCAATTATAATGTTGTAATCTTACAATAAATGCGAGAAGTCTCTGTGAGTCTGTCTGTCTGTATTAGTCGGGGACCCACATGGCCAAAAGCTCAAAGAAAAAAGGGGTACCTGTGATTTTCTGCCGTACTTTTTATTTCTGTTTTATCTATTAGTTTGGTCATTAAGGTCCACAGAATGAGAGGCCTGCTCTGCCGGAAACATCGCGAAAAAAAAAATTGTATATTCACTGTCCCATTGACTCCACTAGAAATATTTAAAAAAGGAAAAACATCTGCTTTAATTAGCATGTGAGGGGTCAAACTAGGGATTCTTCATGATTCTGAATCCATTGCAAGCATTTGTTTTGCATAAAAAACATTGCTTGGGTTAACCTTCGGCAGCCTAAAACTGTGAAAAGTGGAAAAAAAAGTGATGACTCATCACTTTTGACTATTTTGGGGGGCCGATATCTAAACCAAGGAATGTTTTTCATGCAAAACAAATGCTTGCAATGGATTCAGAATCATGAAGAATCCCTAGTTTGACCCCTCACATGCTAATTAAAGCAGACTTTTTTCATGTTTTAAATATTTCTAGTGGAGTCAATGGGACAGTGAATATACAAATGGACATAACTTTTTTTCGCGATGTTTCCGGCAGAGCAGGCCTCTCATTCTGTGGACCTTAATGACCAAACTAATAGATAAAACAGAAATAAAAAGTACGGCAGAAAATCACAGGTCCCCTCCCATTTTGGTGACTGGGTCCCCGGCTATATGTAATCCACGTATCTCGAGAACCGTTCGTCTCACCGGCTTCAGATTCGGCACGCGCGTTCCCCGCCGCGGCGCAGAATGCATCACGGCCTTGACCCGACCCGATGTCCGGTTTTCCCGAACCGGCACGAAACGTTCGGAATCTCCGTATGCAGAGATGATTGTTGACATCAGGTTGTTTCTGAGGAAATCTGCGCAAGCGCTGACTCATTGTGACATCACATCATAAAAGGCTCTGACATCATGTATGCCACATGAGTCAACAAAAAATGCCATGGTTACGTATTGACATGTCATCAGTATGACGTGTTCTGATGCTCATATGGGCATAAATGGACACAGGCAAACAGATGGTCAAAACGGCTCTTATGACAGAGGGTTAGGTATAATGGGGTTTGCATTAAAGGGTAGGGCATTCAGTCAGAGATCTCCATATATGGGCATAAATGGACACAGGCAAACAGATGGTCAAAACGGCTCTTCTGACAGAGGGTTAGGTATAATGGGGTTTGCATTAAAGGGTAGGGCATTCAGTCAGAGATCTCCATATATGGGCATAAATGGACACAGGCAAACAGATGGTCAAAACGGCTCTTCTGACAGAGGGTTAGGTATAATGGGGTTTGCATTAAAGGGTAGGGCATTCAGTCAGAGATCTCCATATATGGGCATAAATGGACACAGGCAAACAGATGGTCAAAACGGCTCTTATGACAGAGGGTTAGGTATAATGGCATTAAAGGGTAGGGCATTCACAGTCAGAGATCTCCATATATGGGCATAAAATGGATGCCCATATGCGGAGCTGATGTCTGACATCAGAGTTTTCCAGAACCGGTACTGTGTCCGCAGAGATCTCCATATATGGGTATAAATGGACACAGGCAAACAGAAGGTCAAAGGGTCAACAGGTATAATGTGGTTTGCATTAAAGGGTGGGGCATTCATTCCCTATTTCAAATTCGGCACGCTCCCCGCCGCAGCAGATAGTGCAGTGCCCGGCCTCGACCCGACCCGACCCGATACGCGATTTTCTGGAACCGGCACGAAAGGTTGGCATTCTGATGTCTGACATCAGGGTTTTCCGGAACCGGCACTGTGTCTGCATAGATGTCCATATATGGGCATAAAATGAATGCAGACAGACAAATACAGATATCTCCATATATGGGCATAAATGAACACGGCAAACAGATGGTCAAAGATCTCCATATATGGGCATAAAATGGATGCAGACAGACAGATACAGATATCTCCATATATGGACATAAATGGACAGGCAAACAGATGGTCAAAACGGGTCCTATGACAACAGGTATAATGGGGTTTGCATTAAAGGGGGAACCGGCACTGTGTCTGCAACACAGTCGGAGGCACAGACAGATACAGAGATCTCCATAATGGGAATAAAGGGACACAGACAGACAGATACAGAGATCTCCATATATGGGCATAAAATGGATGCAGACAGACAGATACAGATATCTCCATATATGAGCATACATGGACACAGGCAAACAGATGGTCAATACGGGTCCTAAAGAGATCTCCATATATGGGCATAAAATGGACGCAGACAGACAGATAACTCCATATATGGGCATAAATGGACACAGGCAAACAGATGGTCAAAACGGGTTCTACAGAGATCTCCATATCTGGGCATAAAATGGACGTAGACAGACAGATATCTCCATATATGGGCATAAATGGACACTGGCAAACAGATGGTCAAAACGGATCCTATGACAACAGGAATAATGGAGTTTGCATTAAAGGGCGGGGCATTCATTCCCTATTTACATTGTTCCCGAGTTGGCCAGATCGCCGACTAGACGTCTAGTTAGGGGTGGGCGATACTGGAAAAAAATCATTATCACGATTCTCTTCATGCAGTATCACGATACACGATATTATCACAATACTGTTTTATGCTAGTTTTTAGGTTTATTATGATTATTAATAACATAATTAAACAAACACACTGATATTATATTGATACTCTATTCGTTTTTATGCTGCAGATAGAAATATAGATGAGCTAGTCTAGTTTGATGATTACTTTGATGCAGTAATGGGCTTATTATTTTATTTATTGAGGTATTAAAAAGGTCTTCAAGAAGTCCTTAAAAGGTTCAGGTCACCTCACCTCTATTATTTTATTGGAAATCAGATATGAAAAGAAATCTTGTGACTTCACTGTCATCTGGTATATTAATTTATTTCGGGACCTCTCTGGGGGTCTCAACCAGTGTTGGGTAGCGTTACTTTTTTTAGTAATATATACTGATTACATATTACCTTGATTTTAAAGTAATACATTTCGTTACATATTACCCCCCGAGTAGGAGTAATATATTAATATTACTTTACTTATTACTTTTTGGTAAAAACAAAACAAAAAAACGCTCAAATTGAACAAATAATTATATTTTATATATTTTATATATTTTATATATTTTATATATTTTATTTTCTGTTTTTTCATATGAAACACAATAGACCTATACCTTCTTAAATGTGGCCTAATGACATGACAAGTTTGACAAGACACAAACCTCTATGCCTTTTTTTATTAAAGTCCACAGAACAAGGTCTGCATGAGCTCATGTTTTATCTGACAGCCCGTGCGTCGGAGAAAACATCCATCAACACAGCGCTACAGTTCATGGGTGGGAGATATAAACCAGGCATTTGATAGTTCTCAGTAATGCATACATTTTAGCATTTTCCCTTCAGTTGTTGAAATGTTGTGGAATTTAGTAGCTTACTAGGCTAATAATCATTCTAAACACCTGGGTGTGCTGACTCGTTGTGCAATGGTTTCCAGGCACTCCAATCCACCCGACAGGCATGTACACACATAGACATCAAAGGAGGCTTGAGCCCTGCCTCAGCCCCTGCCTCTCTAACATGTCAGCCCCCTGCCTCTCTAACATTCTGTGCACGTCCCTGCGTATATGTGCCGTTCTGTGTGGGGCAGCAGCAGCGCGCAGCCACAGAACTTGATAGGAAGGCTGAAGGCACAGGAGGTAAACCTGGGTCCCACGACAAAAATCCGTACCATATTGGCTTAAAACGGGACGACGGGACCCTGGTTGGTAACGCGGAAAGTAATGCTGTAAATAAGTTATCATTACTGCATTATATTACTGATGTTTTTTTTAGTAGGGCGTTATATTAGTCATTACCGCATTTCGGTAATATATTAGTAATATGCGTTATATTACTAACGCGCGTTACCCAACACTGGTCTCAACAATGCCTTACCAACAGAAACTTGGGGGAAAACATTACCTTACGACCACAGCCAGGAAGTTTGTTATGATATAAGCTTAAGCTTTCTTTTTACAGAATTACTCTGTATTTTACAATGCAGTTATCATCCTATTAGATATTTTAGAATAACAAAAATGTCATGGTTTTATAACTAAGCCAATTATGAAATAGACGCGAAATAGACACGACGATTTCACCGCGAGACGACACACGCATGCATCAACGGTGAAAACATAACAAACAAAGGACTTTACAAATAGCGGCAAATAGCTACTTGTTTGTAGTTAATGAAAACAGAAGCATGGATTTACAAGGTGATCTAAATCACCTGTGGAGTGGAGACTCCATGCCAGCACAGCTCAGCTTTGCAGTGAGTGAAATGGCTGATAGCACATAGCAGGACGGATAAAGTAGTTTGCGTCCTGTTAGTTTAATGCATCTATTATTATTACAAATATGCTTCACAGAAAGCAGGGCAAGCTGCATCACAGCTTTACAAAGTCCCGTGAAAGTGTAACTAAAATCGCGGACCAGTGGTGCATCTTCTGCCCTGCTCCTGCAGTCACAACTGTAGTGTAGTCTCACCCGGGTTTGGTTAAAAGTTATATCGAGTGACGTTCGAACAAACTTTGGAAATAACTAGTTTAATTGTGTGGGAGAACACGCAGCCCCTCTGTGTGTGTTGTCGCTCGTAGCCTAGCCTGCCTGTGAGTGTGTGCAGTGCACTGGTACCCAAAGCAAGGGGGAGGGGCCGTGGTCCGTGGAAGTAATGGGACTGATCCTCAAGCTATTGACACGTTGAGACGCGACACGTTGTTAGCTTGTAGATCTGTTCTTTTTGGCGAATTACACCACCGTACTATAGAAGTATAAATTAAGCAATAGAGCTGCGACTCATGGAACTTGCACTGTATCCTGAGCCTTTTCTATAGGACTGTTTGTATCACAAGCAAAACGATAATCTGAAATGGCATATCATGGCAAAGCTGTATCGTCGAGACGATAATTATCGTCATATCGCACACCCCTACGTCTAGCAATAATAATAATAGTTAGGTTATAATAATATCATGGAGCAAGGAAACAGAAACTGGTTAGTTTACCTGGAAGAATCTTCTATGAAGGTGTTGCACTCTCTTTTCTTGAAGTCTTCCTCCCTCCATATCTGTAAACATATTAGACACATGTTATGATGTGTTATTATCTCTATATAACATTTAGATATCTGTAAACATATTAGACACAGGTTATGATATGTTATTATGTCTATATAACATTTAGATATCTGTAAGCATATTAGACACAGGTTATGATGTGTTATTATGTCTATATAACATGTAGGATATCTGCAACGTCAACTGCATGTACACATGTTCCATTTAAACCCCACACCTCCTGCCATTGGCAGTAGATGTCCAGTGGATTGGTGGAACATTGAGCTTGTAGATCAGCTATTTTTATGACCTTCTCTCATGTTTAAATCTACCTGAAGTTGGATTCTGCTTTTCAAAAATACACTCCATTCTCCATTAAAATTAGAAATGCAAAATAAAACAGGGAAATAAACCTGTGGATAAAATGTATTTGCACATCTGTATGCAGTGTTGGACTAAAGTCATCCTAAACTGCAGAATGCACTTTCTTATTAATATCACTGCATTGTTCTATTGGAATTTAGAACATTTCAAATAAATAATACAAAAGTAAAATAAGCAAGTATATGCACTCACACACTCACGCACGCACACTCTATTCTCCTCCCCTCCCCTCTTACACAGTTTGTTTGCTAAATATGAACAAATCAAGCATATGGTTCTCGAAGGTAAGGTCCATTTTCTAACCTTCTCAGAGACTAAACTTGATGCCTCTATCACTGACTCTCAGATCGAAATTGACAACTACTCTGTAATCAGAAATGATAGAAACAGATTTGGTGGTGGTGTATGCATGTATGTTCATAACAGTATTAAGTATATCCCCCGCCCTGACCTACAACACAGCTCTTTAGAAACTGTATGGGTGGAAGTGATTCTTAAGAAAGCTAAAAACATACTAATCGGTGCCATCTATAGACCGCCCGACCAAAATGATTTCTGTGAGTTACTGGAGGAGAGCCTTGCACCGGTGGATAATGTTGAAAAATACATTATTGGAGATTGGAACATAGACATGCTTCGTAAAGAAGCTCCTCTATTCAAAAAGTTCAATAAGCTATGTAATCAACAGGGTTTCACTCAGCTCATCACCAAGCCAACTAGGGTTACAGATAACTCTCAAACCATCATAGATCTCATTGTAACCACAGACAAATCTAAAGTCTCCGCGAGTGGGACTATTGAATGTGGTGGCCTAAGCGACCATGATATAATGTACTGCACCCGTAAAATACATAAGTCCAAAGCTGACGGCCACAAAACAGTTGAAGCTAGAAACCTCAAAACCTACTCTAGCGAAGCCTTTAATCACAAACTGGAGAAATCTGACTGGTCCCCAGTACTAGCTAGCACTCAGGTCGATGAAGCCTGGCTGGGCTTTAAATCCATTTTCAACACTACCCTAGACGAAGTGGCTCCTTTGCGTAGGGTCAGGGTTAAAGCCCGCTCACAGCCATGGTGGAATTCGGAAATCTGTGAATCAATGAAACTCAGAGACAAAAAATACTCTGAGAAGCGCAAATATAATCACAAGCTCAAAAAAGGCCCCAATAAACACCTTGAAGCCAAATTAGAAATAGTCAGTTTAGAGGCTAATAAACTGAGAAATCGGACAACCTCCTTAATCCTTTCTGCCAAAAAACACTACTTGGATGAGAAAGTTGAGGAAAACATCCACAAACCACGAGACCTATGGAAGCTATTTAAAACCCAGCTAGGCTGTGGTGCTAAACTTAGATCCATAGCCAGCAACATATCCATCCAAACTCCCATAACCCTCCTCACTGACAGTCTCGATGTAGCCAAAAATCTCAACATCTACTTCACCTCCATGGCCAAAAATCTGGTCAATAAACTGCCCGCTCCATCTGGGCTGTTTGGTGTTAGGCACATCTTGAAATTCTACAGGAACCTTGGGGTATGCAAAGACAATCTTAAACTTACCACGGTGACAACTGATGAAGTGTTTAAAAAACATCGCACCCTACCTCAATTCAAGGCCGCTGGCCATGATAAAATCGCCCCCAAATTTCTCATAGACTCAGCTGCCACCATTGCCCCAATCATTACCCATATTATTAATCTATCTATCAAGCAGGGTTATGTCCCCCAGGACTTCAAATTAGCTAAGGTAACCCCCCTGCACAAAAAAGGCAGTAAACTTGACCCTGGCAACTACAGGCCAATCTCAATCCTTAGTTCCATCTCTAAGGTAATGGAAAAAATTGTCAATGAACAGGTGGCTAAATATCTTGAAGAGAATAAACTGATCTACGAGTTCCAGTCTGGCTTCAGAGAGTCCCATTCCACAGATACATGCCTCATCTATTTGAATGATTACATCAAACGTGAAATTCACAATGGCAAATATTGCGGCATGGTCATGCTGGACCTCCAGAAGGCATTTGACACCGTCGATCATTCTATTTTGATTGAAAAACTCAAAGCTATTGGTCTTGATAGCACAGCAGTGAGATGGATGCACTCTTACTTGGTGGGGAGGGAACAGATGGTGGAAGTCAACGGAACCCTGTCCCCCCCCCTCCCAGTAAACTGTGGAGTACCTCAAGGGAGTATACTAGGACCACTGTTGTTCTTAATATACGTAAACGACATGTCATCTGCTTGTGACTGCAATCTGTTTCTGTTCGCGGATGACTCGGCTCTCCTAGTCTCCGGCAGAGACTTATTGCAGGTTGAAAAGGCCCTTAACTGTGAACTTAACAAGATCTGCACCTGGCTCAATGACAACAGACTCTCAATTCACCTAGGCAAAACTGAATGTATCCTCTTTGGATCTAGTCAGAAACTTAGCCTAGTTGTGAACTTCACAATTAAAGTAGGTGACACTGTGATAGAAAGAAAAAACTACATCTGCTACCTGGGCTGCATCCTGGAGGCTAACCTATCCAGTGAAAAAATGACCACCAAGGTAATCAATAAAGTCAACCAACGAATTCGCTTCTTGCAAAGGGTTGCACCGCTGATCAATACTAAATCCCGAAAGACACTAGGAGGAGCTCTTATTGGGCCCCTCATTGATTACGGAGTCCTTGTCTGGTATCGCGACGCCCCAGCCGCCTTAAAGTTAAAGCTTCAAACAGCCCAAAACAAACTAATTAGGGTTGTGCTTGGTCTCCCTCCTCTGACCCACCTTACCGATCATCACCACGAAAGCGTGGGATGGCTCAAAGTAGCTGACAGAGTACAGCATCTTGCAATGGGCCTGGTGTACAAGATACACTACACCTCCAAGATTCCCATGTACCTGACAAACTACTTCTTAAAGGTCAAGGATGTTCACGACCACAACACCAGAGGCAGCTCCACTAATCATCATCAACGTAGATTTAACACTAAACAAGGCTCTAACTCGTTCTCCTGCTACACCATCAACATGTGGAACGCCCTTCCTCAAGCCCTAAAGGAGAGCAAATCCCTAGCCTCCTTCAAAATTGGTATGAAAAGTCACCTTCAGACAGCTGCTACCCGTGACTTGTAAATAGACTAAGCCCCCATGCCCCCCCCCCCCCCTTTTATTATTATTTTTTCTGTCTTTGTATTTGATGTCATGCTTTTGAAACTGATATTATCCTAGATAAAGTACTATGTTCTATCCGTCTGTCTTTCAATGTTATATGAGATACTTAAAGTGTGGTTCCTGTGGAAATAAGCCTCGGCTTTCTAGGATCTCCTTTTAGTTGACCTTGTACCAGTGATTTGTACTGTCATGAAACTGTACTTTTTTCTATTGCAAACTTCTAATAAATTCTTCAATCAATCAATCAAACACCTCTCCTCGCCTCTCCTCTCCTCTCCTCTCCTCTCCTCTCCTCTCGTTTCCTCCCCTCCCCTAGCCTGATTTCAGACTCTACGCTGGGGCTTGAGTCTGAAGTTGTCTCCATTCTATTTGATTGAAAAGGGGAGGGGATTTAAAATTTGAAATTCCCAATCACAAGAGATCTGGTGGGAGGGGTTGTGTTTGTCTTTTGCACACAAAACATTCCCTCCTCCCCCTCCCCTCTATGACATGCACCAAACTGGTCATTGTCTTTGATGTTTCATTGATTAGAGAGAATCACTAACAAGCTATCGACACTTGTAGTTGCAACTCTTCTGAAGATCAAAGGAGGCAATTAAGAACTCTGGTGAGCCACCCCTCCCTCCACTGTTTCTGTTGATTTTCAAAAGTTAGACCCACCCCTCCTCCGTATTGCATTGATTTCATTTAGTGGAGGCTCTAGCCCAGAAAAATAAGCTGTTGACTTCAAGTCGTGATGCAAAGGTCCCCTTTGGTATGGAAGTACCTTAGGGCCATAGGAAAGAATTAGACAAGTTAGATCACCCTTCATTTTCTATTTATAGCCATTTTAAAAATGGCCGCCGACAATAATCCCCAATACCAGACCCCATATCTTTGCTTCTGTTAGAGTAAATAATAATATTGGTGTCAAAGTGTAACATTTTTGGGGTCTATGAACTCAACTAAACAGGTGTCAATGCAAAAAACCCAATACTTCACTAATTAACATGACAGCGGGGGGTAAAATATGCAAATTTCATGAAAAATAACACGTTTTAACAGGGTAACTTACCCCCTCACCCCTCCCCCTAAACTTTGATTCACTTTTCCTTTGGTATGGAAGTACCTTGTGGCCATAGGAAACAATTTATCCAAAGAGACAATTTAGATCACCCTTCATTTTCTATCTATAGCCATTTTAAGAATGGCCGCCAACAATAAACCACTATTACACCAGACCCCAACTTTGCTTCTGTTAGAACTATAATAATAATATTGGTGTCAAAGTGTAAATTTTTTGGGTCTAGGAATTCAACTAAACAGGTTTCAATGCAAAAAACCCAATACTTCACTAATTAACATGACAGCGGGGGGTAAAATATGCAAATTTCATGAAAAAGGTTTTTTTTTTTTTCCCTAAATTTTTATCCCACGATTTTTGTAACCCATTTTTTCACCCGGTGCCAATTGCCTAAGCCCTAAGCTGTGATCCTGGGCTCTACTCTCCCTCTGCCAACCTGGGGAGGGCCCCGAACTGAGCTCATGCTTCCTTCAATGCATGAGGAGTGAGCAGGCCGCTTCTTATCACCTGACAGGGGGAGCTTCCCCGGTTGGACGTAGCGCGTGGAAGGAACACGTTATTCCAACCAGTTCCATTCCCCTCCATCAGGCGCCCCGGCTGGCCAGGGGGAGGCTTTATAGAGACCAGGATTACTGCATGTTTTTGTGAGGGTATCTACCCTAGGAGACACGGGGAGAACATGCAAACTCCACACAGAAAGGCCCTTTTGCCAACCCCACCCTCCCCCTAAACTTTGATTCAATTTTCCTTTGGTATGGAAGTACCTTGTGGCCATAGGAAACAATTTATCCAAAGAGACAATTTAGATCACCATTCATTTTCTATCTATAGCCATTTTAAAAATGGCCGCCGACAATAAACCACTATTACACCAGACCCCAACTTTGCTTCTGTTAGAGCTATAATAATAATATTGGTGTCAAAGTGTAAATTTTTGGGGTCTAGGAATTCAACTAAACAGGTTTCAATGCAAAAAAAACATTACTTCACTAATTAACATGACAGCGGGGGGTAAAATATGCAAATTTCATGAAAAAGAATATGTTTTAACAGGGTAACTTACCCCCCCCCCCACCCCTCCCCCTAAACTTTGATTCAATTTTCCTTTGGTATGGAAGTACCTTGTGGCCATAGGAAACAATTTATCCAAAGAGACAATTTAGATCACCATTCATTTTCTATCTATAGCCATTTTAAAAATGGCCGCCAACAATAAACCACTATGTACCAGACCCCAACTTTGCTTCTGTTATAGCTATAATAATAATATTGGTGTCAAAGTGTACATTTTTGGGGTCTAGGAATTCAACTAACAGGTTTCAATGAAAAAAAAAACAATATGTTTCAACAGGAGTAAAATATGCAAAGAAAAATGAGTTTTAACAGGGTAATGTTCCTTTTTCTCCCCCTTTGGCAATGAAGTAGGCTACCTTAGGGTAATAGGAAAGAAATTATCCAAAGAGATTAGATCACCCTTCATTTCTGAAATATACACGTTTTAAAAAAAATGGCAGCGATCATTTACACTTACAGCAATACAACACAGCCTATATCTTTGCTTCTCTATCATTTCTGGGGTAAAATAATCCCATTAAATTGGTTTCAAGACAACAAAAAAAACAATAGTTTTCTCATTACCTTCAAAATGGAGGTGAAATAATTAATCACATTTCATTAACAGTAAACAAATCATTTACTGATGCAAACTTGGACACATCATCAGTGTTGTTTCCTGGAGTCACTGGGTGTTTTGGGTCCTGCAAGAGTCAGCCTCCTCAGGCGACCCGACTGAAGCTGATCAGACCTCGTTATGTATCCAAGTGGCATGCTTCTGTCCCCACTGCTCTCCCCTCTTAATCTGGAGGCTTTTTCTGCTGCATCCCCAATGTTGCCTATGGCTCTTCTTTGTTGGCAACTGTTATGCACAGTGGCGTAGCTGTGCTTAGGGAGTGACTGGCAAATTCCAGACTGCTAGATGTCAGGTCTCAATCTGGACAGGGAGATGTGTGGTGGAATTTTCAGCTGCCTCTCCAGGTCAACTGTCATCACTCAGTCTCGGGCTGTGGAGAGCAAACCAGCAGAGCAGTTCTTTGGTGTTTTCTCTGTCCTTTTCCCTTCCTTGACACAGTGAATGGCCTTAGCTGTGGCTTGGGAGTATTGGATGCCCTTGATGCTCTTGCTGATTGCTTAAAGGACCAGGTCACCTCTGGGACAACCAGATCATATTTTATTGTTGTGTGGGACACGATCAACACAATCCTGAATTATTTTTTGTGTTCAATCTGTGTTTTTAGATATGTTAGTATTTCAGCATGCTACAGTTGTAGCATGCTGAAATCGGCTGAAATACTAAAATATCTAAAAACACAGATTGAACACAAAAAATAACTCAGGATTGTGTTGATCGTGTCCCACACAACAATAAAATAAGATCTGGTTGTCCCAGAGGTGACCTGGTCCTTTAAGCGATGGATTTCAGGACCTGGTCGTTCCTCAATAGAAACCGGCCCTCAGGCCTCACCCAACACCTTGGAGCAGCTGCTCAGGATATGTTCAGGATATGTACGGTACCTGGGTTCTCAGGATGTGTACTGCATATATTCCTGTGCCCGTGCCACAAACTCCTCCCTGACTGAGCTGAAACAGAGCCTGAGTTTATTGGTCTTCCTGTACAGCCTGATTTTGCTTAGGCTGCGGCCACAGCCATCTTCATTCAGCCATCATAGATGAGTAGAGGCCAGAGGATTTTTGGGTGCATTTCATGCTGGTAAACACAGGCCTTGAATCTTCCAGGGAGCCCCCTCCAGGTCAGCACTGGTTGCCTTGATGGAATCTCTGTCATTCAGAGTGCGGTTGAAGACATTTCCAAGGCTCATCACCGGCTTCTCAATGACTGATGGGATCTGGTGTTCTCCCAGACTTAAGCGAATTTGTCTATGATATTCCCCTTCTTTTGGATAATTTTTCCCTTACCAGGTATATTCCTGCACATGCTATTGCTCACAGTCTTGGACCATCCAAGGCAATGGCACTGCCAGCATTCCATGCTTTAATGGGGAGCAACACAGCCTTTGGCAAGGGCAAGAAGACAGTCCGTGCGGCAGTCCTTGCCTGAACTCACCTTACCTCTTCAGCTGCTCTCTGGCCCTAGCCCCACCACTGAGATGATCTCCACCCATACACCCATTCTCCAGAAATCTCTCCGGAAGATGTATGGTGTTTCCAGGGGGGAGAGTGTTTTCTGCTGGTGTTTCAGTCCGAGCGTATCAAAGGGTGCGTTCGGAAATGCGCACCGGGTGTGTGCTCAGTGTAGTGAGTGCCTAAACACAACCCTAATCCTAACCCTAACCTCAGTAAAACTATGCCTAAACCCAACCATAACCCTAACCCTAACCTCAGTAAAACTATACCTAAAACTAACCCTAACCCTAACCCTAACCAGACCCAGTGCACATTTCCGAACCCACCCTTTGATACACTCGGACTGAAACACCAGCAGTCCTAATGCTCGACTCTCCCTCTTCCTTCACAAAGGAAGCTACTTTGATCACATGCCACCAAGCAGTGATGCGCTCCATTGGAAGTGCAAGACAGACTGTATTATTGTAGCTATGGGTTCTGGTGTAATATTGGTTTATTGTCGTCGGTAATATTGGTTTATTGTCGTTTTAAGTGTGCCTGCAGCTCGCCAAGTGTGTGCAACCTTGTGTAGCGGTTGGTGTTAGCATTAGCATTTTTAGCATTAAAATTAACATCAGCATTAGCATTAGAATTTTTAACATTAGCATTGTTAGCCTTAGCTTTAACATTAGCATTTTTAGCATTAGCATTTTTAGCATTAGCATTATTTACATTAGCATTAGCATTTTTAACTTTTAGCCGTTGGGACTGTGGATCACCCACCGAGTTTGAGACCAGTAAAGTGTTGGGAAGTGGAGTTATGGCTGTTTAAAGCCCAGCCAATAGGAAGGCAGAGGGGGCGGGGCTTAAGAAATTACAGATCATTCCTATTGGCCGTGTAAGTCCAGACACCAAGTTTCAAGACGGTACCATGCTGTGAACTGGAGTTATGTCTGTTTACAGCCCAGTCAATAGGAATACAGAGGGGGCGGGGCTTAATCAATTACAGCTCGTCCCTATTGGCCGGAAAAAGTCCAAAGACTTGTGAGCGTTTTAAAGTTTAAATCACGTTGCTAGGCAAAAGTATGCCAGATTAATGTGGCGCCAAATTTTCTGGTTTTCTTTTTTGGGGGCCCCCATTCAAAGTCAATGGGGTTTTTGGGCGTCGTTTTTTGCGAATAACATCGCCATGGTAATGCGGATCGGCAAGAAAAGTAATAGCACCCCATTCCTGGCCGAGCCGCACGTTTTGATGTATATATTGCGGCGGTGGCGGAAATCGTGCGGCAGTTATTACGTGCCGAAAGTTTGTGAAGTGATTATTATTATTATTATATAAGTATGGCGGATTACAATAAGTGTTTTGCCATTGCATGGCAGGCACACTTAATGAAGGGTGATCTAACTTGTCTCTTTGGATTTGTTTTTTCCTATGGCCCTAAGGTACTTCCATACCAAAGGAAAAGTAAATCAAAGTTTAGGGGGAGGGGTGGGGGGGGTAAGTTACCCTGTTAACATATTATATTTTCATGAAATATGCATATTTTACCCTCCGCTATCATGTTAATTAATGAAGTATTGGGTTTTTTGCATTGAAACCTGTTTAGTTGAATTCCTAGACCCCATAAATGTACACTTTGACACCAATAATATTATTATAGCTCTAACAGAAGCAAAGTTGGGGTCTGGTGTAATAGTGGTTTATTGTTGGCAGCCATTTTTAAAATGGCTATAAAAAGAAAATGAAGGGTGATCTAACTTGTCTCTTTGGATAAATTGTTTCCTATGGCCCAAAGGTACTTCCATACCAAAGGAAAGGTGAATCAAAGTTTAGGGGGAGGGGTGGGGGGGTAGGTTACCCTGTTAAAACGTGTTATTTTTCATGAAATTTGCATATTTTACCCCCCGCTGTCATGTTAATTGGTCAAGTATTGGGGTTTTTGCTTTGAAACCTATTTAATTGAATTCCTAGACCCCATAAATGTACACTTTGACACCAATATTATTAGTATAGCTCAAACAGAAGCAAAGATATGGGGTCGGGTGTAATAGTGGATTATTGTTGGCGGCCATTTTTAAAATGGCTATAAAAAGAAAATGAAGGGTGATCTAACTTGTCTCTTTGGATAAATTTCCTATGGCCCTAAGGTACTTCCATACCAAAGGAAAGGTGAATCAAAGTTTAGGGGGAGGGGTGGGAGGGTAGGTTACCCTGTTAAAACGTGTTATTTTTCATGAAATTTGCATATTTTACCCCCCGCTGTCATGTTAATTAGTGAAGTATTGGGTTTTTTGCTTTGAAACCTATTTAATTGAATTCCTAGACCCCATAAATGTACACTTTGACACCAATATTATTAGTATAGCTCAAACAAAAGCAAAGATATGGGGTCTGGTGTAATAGTGGTTTATTGTTGGCGGCCATTTTTAAAATGGCTATAAAAAGAAAATGAAGGGTGATCTAACTTGTCTCTTTGGATAAATTGTTTCCTATGGCCCTAAGGTACTTCCATACCAAAGGAAAGGTGAATCAAAGTTTAGGGGGAGGGGTGGGGGGGTAGGTTACCCTGTTAAAACGTGTTATTTTTCATGAAATTTGCATATTTTACCCCCCGCTGTCATGTTAATTAGTGAAGTATTGGGTTTTTTGCTTTGAAACCTATTTAATTGAATTCCTAGACCCCATAAATGTACACTTTGACACCAATATTATTAGTATAGCTCAAACAGAAGCAAAGATATGTGGTCTGGTGTAATAGTGGTTTATTGTTGGTGGCCATTTTTAAAATGGCTATAAAAAGAAAATGAAGGGTGATCTAACTTGTCTCTTTGGATAAATTGTTTCCTATGGCCCTAAGGTACTTCCATACCAAAGGAAAGGTGAATCAAAGTTTAGGGGGAGGGGTGGGGGGGTAGGTTACCCTGTTAAAACGTGTTATTTTTCATGAAATTTGCATATTTTACCCCCCGCTGTCATGTTAATTAGTGAAGTATTGGGTTTTTTGCTTTGAAACCTATTTAATTGAATTCCTAGACCCCATAAATGTACACTTTGACACCAATATTATTAGTATAGCTCAAACAGAAGCAAAGATATGTGGTCTGGTGTAATAGTGGTTTATTGTTGGCGGCCATTTTTAAAATGGCTATAAAAAGAAAATGAAGGGTGATCTAACTTGTCTCTTTGGATAAATTGTTTCCTATGGCCCTAAGGTACTTCCATACCAAAGGAAAGGTGAATCAAAGTTTAGGGGGAGGGGTGGGGGGGTAGGTTACCCTGTTAAAACGTGTTATTTTTCATGAAATTTGCATATTTTACCCCCCGCTGTCATGTTAATTAGTGAAGTATTGGGTTTTTTGCTTTGAAACCTATTTAATTGAATTCCTAGACCCCAAAAATGTACACTTTGACACCAATATTATTATTATAGCTCTAACAGAAGCAAATATATGGGGTCTGGTGTAATAGTGGTTTATTGTTGGCGGCCATTTTTAAAATGGCTATAAAAAGAAAATTAAGGGTGATCTAACTTGTCTCTTTGGATAAATTCTTTCCAATGGCCCTAAGGTACTTCCATACCAAAGGGGACCTTTGCATCACGACTTGAAGTAAAATGTGGGCTAGAGCCAAGATACCGTATCAAGAGACGTGTCTTATGACATCATCCTTTAGGCATAACCAAACAATCCCAGAGTGTACAATGGAAACCCTACATAATGACACATCCAGACCAAGAGATGCAGTTCACTCAGAGAGTGGGCGGGTCTATTGGCTGGAGCCAGGCTACCCCTCCCCTCCCATATCTGAAGGAAAACACTAAAACGGTCGCTGGAAGGTGTTCCCCTCTGGCTTTCAGAGAGATTTGAGCGCTTGATTTGAAGCATTTTGTTCAAAATGGCCCCTCCTGCTAACTTCATCCAGAGACCCATTGGTTTCTACTGCTATTGGCAGCAACCACAGCCATGGAGACTTTTAATGGAAGGGAAAAGAAACGGTAACCCTAACGACCTAGAAAAATATTGTGATACATTATCATAATCATGACAATACTTATTGTAATTGTCCCTAACCCTAACCCTAACCCACATTTTAATATCACCGTATATGGTGGGACAATATATTGTTACTTGGGGAAATTCAATGATTTTTCTTTTCCCAGTCAAATGGAGGGTCCTGGTATTTTATTTTAAAGATTGTCCCTTATCATGTAGGATATCTGTAATGTCCAGGCAGTGTTGGACACACTATGTGTATTGTATAGGAAGAGGCGTGTCTGATAAAAATGAATATCAAATATCTAAATACTGAATCAAAAACTGTTTGGAGCAGGGGTCTTCAACATTTCCAGGCCAAGGACCCCTTTGCTGAGAGGGAGATGTAGCAGGGACCCCCACTATATATTTATTGTATACAATAAGTTGCAGATTAAAAATATTCATATCTCAGTATTCATCAGCGTAGACTTGTTTGACATAACTATGAGTGTATGTTGGATTAATGTGTATTTTCAGACATTCAACCACTTGAACCTTCTTTTCCCTCTACACCAAACCTCTGCCAGTAATAGACGATATACAAGCTCACAACACCTCTTGCCTGTAGATCTGCTATTTTTGGCTAATGTTCCATTCAGAATAGGGATGCTAGGGTTCATGTTGTTTAATGTAAATACATGATCCTATCACACAAAGATTTGGCGGCCCCCCTGTAGTAACTCTGAGGACCCCCTAGGGGTCCCGGACCCCCTGTTGAAGACCCCTGGTCTGGAGTGAAACATGACAGGATAAAAAGCCTGAGTAGACGTTAAAATGAAGATGACCAAACTTGATAGATAGATAGATAGATAGATAGATAGATAGATAGATAGATAGATAGATAGATAGATAGATAGATACCTTTATTATCCCACGGGGGAAATTCAGTTGTCCAGTTGTAGCACAGCAGTATACAGTTATTTACAAAGTTACAGAGAAGTAAGAAAAAAGATAGATAAGAGGGAGAAAAACAAGAGCAGTACAGTACCAATAAAGAGAGGTGCATCAATAGAGGGGGCGAATAATATATAAGTATATATACATAAAGTGTCTTACAAAAGAGACCATAACAGTCAATGCTAGTTAGTGCAACAAGTATCTCACTGTCATTGTTAAACAAAGCAAAATACTCAGAAACTACCAACACAACCTAATAGTGCAATGTCAAAAATCAGTGCGAAAAAAACTAAAAACAAAAAACAGCTCAGAGAAGAAGAAACTAGGAAGCGTGTGACCGCAAGACGCACATGAGCACTCTCCCTGGAAGGTCCTTAGAGGTCAAAGTCAATACAGCAATAGTTCTGTCAGTCCAAGTTAGGAAGGAAGTCCTTTTCAATCGTCCGTTATGTGTCTCGTTGTACAGCTTAAGGGCAGCCGGTACAAAAGATTTTCCTAATCTCTCACATCTCCGTCCTGGGTAGGCAAAGCGGTCGTTTCCTCTCTTACTCCAGTAACTGGTGATCTCTAGATGGAGGGGGTGGGAGGAGTTCTCCAAGATGGAATCTAGCTTCCTCGCTGTGCGCACCCTGGTTACTTCCTCCACCCCCTGCAGAGAGGACCCAACAACAGAGCCTGCTTTCCTCACCAGTCTGTTTAGGTTAAACGTGTCACCTGCTCTGTTGTTGCCACCCCAGCAAAAAAGTGTAAAAAAAACCTGGAAATTGTAGATATCTCTGTAAAGCTCTTCATAAAGAACACGTTTCATGTGTGTTCTGCCTCCCATTGACATGCAGATGTTTTGGTTCTTGGTTAAAGTTCTACACAAAGTTTAATATTAAAGTTATTATTAAATAACTTACCTCGTCCTCCTGCTGTTCAGATGCAGATGTGTTGCCATTGGTGAGTCCTTCCATGTCTACAGCATCTGGTTGAGATGGGGTCAGCAGATTCTCCTCCCTGGTGTCTCCACCCTCTGGTAGAGGTGGGGGCAGTAGCCCCTCCTTCTCCTCCATCTCTATCCTCTCAGAGTCGCTCCCCTCTTGCTGGTCGGCCATCCTCTCTGATTCTGTGTCTCTGGAACGTCCGACTGCCACTCTCTCTCTCCTTCTCTCCTCCTCCTAGGAAAAGTAAAACACCGGCTGGTGATTAGCGACCGTCGGGTCAGAGCACAAACTTGTCATCGTTGTCAGTCATTTTTGTCCATTAGCAAATGCATGTTTTCAATTTTCATTTCAATTCAATTGAAATGCATGTTTGTGGCTCATGTGTATCATTTCAGCTGTGACAAAGGGGAAAACACACGGGACACATTTATTTCCAGGTGTTTCGTCTTAATTCCGTCTCAACACTAACATTTAACTTGACTAAAACTATGCCTAAACCTAACGCCCTTCCAAATACCTTAAAGAAGTGTAAATCCCTAACTTCCTTTAAAACCGCTCTGAAAAGCCACTTACAGGCGGCTGCTACTGGAAACTGGTAATTGTCTGAGAATTTATTTAGCCTATAATGTCAGATCTGTGAATAAATTCCTTACCAAGAAATGTCTTCACCAATGTGTGTGTAAAGGTGTCTAGTAACACATCTAACAAAGTTTAAAATTCTAAATTCCTAGGAGAATGTTTTACAGCTGATGAAAGTTGGGCTCCCATGGACTTTCTATACACTACTACTACTACAGGAAGAAGATACCCAGAAACTAAACCTGCTTTAAGTAGCATGATGTGAGGGGTCTAACAAGGGTTGTTGTGGCCTTTCTTACAAACGATTAAATCCATGTTCCATGTCGGGGTGGTGTTGCAGTCTATTGTTGTTTAACTCGCGTCTCTTCTTGTATAAATAAAAGCACTCAAATCACAGTCACTGTTACGAACCCAAAAAGGTTTAGGGTTAAAAGGTTGTAACATAAATATATAAATATTGAAAAACCGGGATGTTGAGCATAAGGTGCAAATAATGGAGACCACACAGGTTTGGAGCAAAAGGTGCAATGTAATTTTACTCTTCTCTTCAAGTTATTTACAATTATTTACATTTCTACTGTTATTTCAAAAGTGTGCACAAGCACACACAGAAAAACAAGCCACTACCTAGGGACTCACCTCGCCTACCAGTCTTTCTGGGGAGAAAGCCTGGTGTTCGTTCACAACAGGCCGTTTGGTTTCCGCCTAAACCACTAGAAGAAGCGGCGTCGCTTTGATTTAGTTCCCCTCGTTTGTTTCCCCAATCACTATTAAAATGCTCGAGAAGCCTAGTGTAGTCTTGCCAGTCGCTACGAGTTGGACTAAAAGATGCATATACCAAACTAATTTTTTGAAAGCAAAACTACGCTGCATCAAGGTGTGTATTAGGTAGGCCCTAAAACTATGTCCTTGGGTGCAGGGAAATATTTTGGGTTAAAACTGAATCCGGTTGATAGTTCCGGCCAAAGTGTAGTCCGTCTAGGACTACAACATGACGTCAAGTGGTTTCCGCTCCCGACCGGATCAAACCCCGTAAAGTGAAGTGATCCCAGACTACCTAGGGACACAGGTTTTGCCAAAATAACAAACGAAGCAGCTAAGTGAAACAAAGACAAGCTAACTAACTAACTAACTACCAAGTAACTAGACTAGTAAAACAAAAGCCTGCCTACCGAACTACTCTAACCAAAAACAAGTTAAAAATACATAATAAAGCAATAAGCCACAAGAGGCGAGTGGTTACCGGGGTAGTATACACCGGCTGAGAGGCGTTGGGAAACACGAGGCGCAGCTGAGTGTTTCCGACCCTCTCAGCTCTCAGCTGCTTTTCTAAAACGGTCACAAATATTGCAACATGAAAATCATAGCATTGCATTATTTAAAGAAAAAAGTACACTTCTCCGCCACCAGGAAGAGACATTTCCTTGCGTTTACCAGTCACATCCAGGAATGGAACTTACAGAAGCCAGTGTGTGTTTACAAAGTCACGTCATTCTTTTTGCCAAAAAAATAGGGAAACAACACTTGTGTTAGATAAGTCTCATGTTAAGAAGTTAAGAACCATATTCGATCCATACACGTTTATTTTCATCCAGATTTAGCTGCTATGTGGGTAAACAAAATGCTAGCATAGCAACCTAAGCTAAACAGCCGAGTGGTGCCTGGAGAATAGAGGGCGCTTGTTGCCTTTACAAGCCCCGCCCGGAGCCATTCAGTCACTGTCCTATGCATGTGGGCGGTGCTTTAAGCACCCGCACGGCAGGATTTGAGAGGAAATCAAACGCTCGCATCTCTAGTTCAGCCTCACGGCACAGTGGAAAGAAATAACGCACCTGGCTTTGATATAAACTGATTCAAGGTGTGGGTTACAGTCTCAGGTATACCATGGCAACCAGCCAATCAAAATCAAGGAATGGAACTAGCCGTTTTAGAAGTGGCAACAACCCCCTTACCTAGTGTGCTTAACAAAGTTCAACCTACGTGGTGCCTGTGTATAGAGGCCTCTGTCTTTCCCTGTCCCAAGGCAGCAGCATATTGCACAGAATGTACATGAGTAGGTGAAATAACAACATGTCTGAAAGTTTGCTCTGGGAAATGATTACAAAAACAACACTAAATGACAGGGCTACAACAAGGGCAAATGTTTGGGAGCGTTTTATAGGCAGCAGGTGGCGAATGATTGGATGAGGGTGGGGCCAGGTAATGGTTTGATTGACAGCTGATTAGGTGGTACTTCAGACCTGAGAGTATGAGCGAGGGAAGGAAACAGGAGGGGAGGAAGACACAAAGATCCCAGACAAACCTACAGTACGTGGAACGTACCAGTCACATAGATCCACAAGTTGCGTCAATTAATTCATTATTTATTTCCACCGTTACTCCGTTCCATAAACATAACTTAAAGGGAAGGCTGTTTCAAGCCCAGCCAATAGGAAGGCAGAGGGGGCGGGGCTTAAGCAATTACAGATCATTCCTATTGGCTGTCTAAGTACACACAGCGAGTTTCGAGGCAGTACCATGCTGCGAACTGGAGTTATAGCAGTTTAAAGCTCAGCCAATAGGAAGATAGGGCTGGGTTTAAGAGGGGGCGGGGCTTAAGTAATATGTCCCTATTGGCCGTTTAAGTCCAGACACCAAGTTTCAAGACGGTGCCATGCTGTGAACTGGAGTAATGGCTGTTTAAAGCCCAACCAATAGGAATACAGAGGGGGCGGGGCTTAATCAATTACAGCACGTCCCTATTGGCCGGAAAAAGTCCAAGGTCGTGTGAGCGTTTTAAAGTTTAAATCATGTTGCTAGGCAAAAGTATGGCAGAGTTATGTGGAGCCAAAGTTTCTAAGGGTTAGGGTTATGGAACCCTAACCCTAAAAAAGTATGCCAGAGTTATGTGGCACCAAAGTTTCTGCTTTTTTTTTCAGATTCCCCCATTCAAAGTCAATGGGGTTTTTGGGCGTTGTTTTTTGCGAATTCCGTCGCCATGGCAGACAATTGGACTCGAGTCATAGAGACTCGAGTCGCAAATTTGACGACTTGCAACTCGACTCGGACTTAAAGGTGTATTCAGTGATAATGAAAGTGGCCAGGGGTCATCCTGTCCCTTACTGGCCTTACAGCGTGGAAATGTTTAGTTTTATATAGATTTTTTACACCATTATAATGTTCTCGTTTTGATCATTAGACCCAATCACTGAATATCGGTAGGCCTACGTCTCCAGCTTC
Source organism: Nannobrachium achirus (assembly GCF_963921795.1). Lineage (NCBI taxonomy): Eukaryota > Metazoa > Chordata > Actinopteri > Myctophiformes > Myctophidae > Nannobrachium > Nannobrachium achirus. The sequence continues at coordinate 432,144 of NC_137825.1, read as the reverse complement.
AGGATATGTATGATACTGATTTACTACCAGACTGTGGCATTTTATGAGTTCAGTAGTTTACAATCTAGGCATTTAGCAGACGTTCTTAATTCAGAGCGACTGTGGTTCTCATAACTTTTATTTTGACCATCATAACTAAACATCATAACATAACTATGACCATACTCTACTCTGATTGGTCGAGGACTGGCTGGCCACCTCTGAAAACAGAATCTAGCTATGCTTGTAACACGGGCCATGGTGGAAGTCCTTATATGGTCAGCACACATTCTAGTGAGGAGAATTAATGGAAAATGTACCAATATAATATATTAATCTATAATATTTTAATTTGAATGAAATACAATCACTGAATATACCTTTAAGGGCAAAAACTTGAGACTCAACTTGACTTGGAAGACAATGACTCCAGACTCGACTCGACTTGAGACACGCTGACTCGGAAAACTTGTAGCATGTTGTTGTTTTTAAATCTGGAAACAGATTTCAACATTTCGGTGTTGTTCTGGCGCCACATACAGGGGACCTATTTGCCTATTGGCTGTCGCGGCCCCCCAGACAATGGGGGGGAAGGGGGGAAAAGAACTGCATTAGAGCCAATTGCTGGCGAGTTTAACGCTCCTCCAGACTATGGGTTACAAACGGCAACGGGAGTAGAGATGGGATTTATGGCTCTTTGAAGTGAGCCGGATCTCTGGAATCCGTTCCTTTCAAAGAGCCGTTCAAAAGACTGGCTCATTCTAGTTACTATAGTTACTTACTTTGTATATTTTGATTATAATTACAACAAATAACTTATACAACCCTGTATACATTTATTTCTGACATATATATAGGTACATACCTGCCATTTGAAAATAGCCGATCTACAAGCTCACAATGCGTTGCGACGCATTGTGAGCTTGTAGATCTGCTATTTTCAAATGATTTTTCTACATTTTATTAATTGGGAAAACCTGTGAAACAGGACATTCTGCATAATGAGTACTTTCTACTATATTTTGATACCCATACTTTTGTACATTTACTCAAGTACATTAACATTCATAAATAAGGATAACGTGCCCACATAACCCCTCTTCTTTTTGTTGCGGTCCATTTTATGTTGTATTTTCCAAAAAAAGCCTCTTTATTTTATTTTTATTTTATTTCATGTTTTTTTTATTGTGTTATGTAGGTGGTGGGTGTTTGTGGTGGTGGTGTTTAAAAGAGATGTAAAAAATAAATAAAAAGAAAAGAAAATTATTGCAACTATGGACATAAAATGTGAATTATGAATTGAAATCATTGCAATAAAAAGTATATATATGGGGCTTTTAAGCCGTGACATCATTTTGTAGGCAGAGGAGAATCTGCCCCCAGAGCATTTTCTGTCCCTCGCTATTTCAAAAAACAACGACTAAAAAATAACGACTAAAGTATCATTCTAACACTTTCCTTTCAACAACAAAGAGAAGAAAAATGTGTAAATAGTAAAAATAGTAAAAAGATTCACGGAAACTGGGGGCAGAAATTCTCCTCTGCCTACAAAATGATGTCATACTTAACAGCCCCTATATATATATATATTATATATATATATATATATATATATATATATATATATATAAAAGTACGTTAACAATCCAAACTTCTACTGTGGCAGAGTATTTCCACATTGATTGCAGTATTGATATTTGTACTTATGTAAAGGAATTGCCTACTTTTCCCCACAACTGTTCATTTAGAAAGGAACGGCTCCTTACTGCGAACCGGATCCCATCGTTCATTTCAAAGAGCCGTTCAAAAGACTCGATTCGTTCTCGAACGTCCCATCTCTAAACGGGAGCCAGAGAGAAAAGACTCTGCAGCTGTAGATCGGCTATCATTCTTTGTGTTATGCAACCAAATGTTTATTATACAGAGAGAATCATACACGTGTTGGACAATAAAAACATTGACAGCCAGGGGGAAAAAAATCCATGAAGGACACGGAATGCAATCGTTCACTCGCCGTTGGAAAATTGACTTACTAGACTATTCTGGATGTGTGGCTAACGGCTAACGCTAACGTTAGCTAGCGCTAGCTGCAGGCTAACGCAGGCATGTTATACACAATTACTCATGGAATAAAACGGCGACCCAACTCTATGTTTGCTCTTCTACAAGCTCACAACGCGAGGAGGTTAAGTCTGTCAGAACCGTCAGATTATCTTCTGACTGAAGTTACACAAACACTGATTATGCTACATTTTGCACTGTTAGCCCGACCAATTTAGATAGGGCACGACACGAGTCACGGTGTTGCGCACGTAATACATTCACTTCAACCTCGTGTTGAGCAGTTAAACCTATTTGCTACGTACGTCTACAAAAACGTTTATATTTCAATAGTTCATAAAGTGCTTACTGAAGTCTCACAGATGTCACAGTATGGTACGCTCAAGCAGAATTACCCGTATCTTTCGTATTGTTTAATAAACAGCATTTTAATCCGATCAGACGTCATTTTCTGTTGTTTTTCAGCCATGCGACCCCATCGGTTGCGAGGTGTACTGCACTTAGATACATTAATACCTTTTTAGGGAAACGACGACCGATCGGATTAAAATGCTCCTCTTTAAATAATACGATCATTACGGGACATTCTGCTGGAGCGTACCCTATGGTGACATCCGTGAGCCTTCACTAAGCAATTTATCTTTGTAATCTGACCGTTTGTGTAGACGTACGTAGCAAATTGGTTAAACTGCTCAACAGCAGATTGTGTTGAATTCACGGTTGGCGCAGCGTAGCGTCTTTACATTTAGCCCAATAATGCTAATCTACAAAGCAATCCATCATGAATGACAAGCCTATACTATTGTTGCATTTAGGCTCTTTATTAAACTATAAGCCTGTGTTTTATTGCTACACAATAATGGTAAATAAAGTAGCTTACTCTAAAATAATCCATCCATCCATCCATCCATCTTCCACCGCTTATCCAGCATCGGGTCACTGGGGTAACAGTTCCAACTGAGATTTCTAGAGTTCCTTAATAATAATAATTAAAATAAACAATACTAATGATTATAATTGCGACCGTCAGGTCGCAGTTACTATGAAAACCTCCACCGCCTGTCTGTCTGTCCGTCAGTCTGTCTGTCACGTCACATCACACTTTTTTGCCCCTATCCATGTGAAATTTTCCACACACAATCCTTGTCTGCCAATCCACAACCTCCACCCTTCCAGGGACCCCCGCAGCTCCAGGGACCCCCGCCAAATTTTTTAAAACACATTTTTGAATACTGCTCCTACAGTTTTTGCCCTACAATCACACAAATCGCTACACAGTATGTCTACACTTATCTCATCGACATGGATCTGTCCCATATAGCGCCACCATCAGGTCGATTTTTTAACACATTTTTGGACCTAAACTTTTTTTTTTCTAAAAAAACATTTTTCAAACTTTTTTTTTTTTTTCAAAAATGTTTTTTTTTTCAAACTTTTTTTACACTAACTTCAACACACCAATCCACCAGATTTTATATTGACTGTGTGTCAATTCTTGTTTCATTGTAGGCGGATACAGAGTTGGGTGTAACGCATGTAGCGACACTACTCCTCCAAATTGATTAATCACATTACAGATACTGCCTGGTTGCGTTAGTCGTTACTCGCTACTTTCATCCTGCAGCTCCTGCTTCTGCCTTGTTGTCTTTTAGAACATTGGAACTGCCATTTCACTAAAATAACTAACCAGAGAAGAGGAAATCTAAATCAAACACAAGTGATTGTTTGTCAGCGGCAGGCACCCGACCCATCAACAGTCGCACATAGATTAATAAAAGGGACAATAATACGGCAAAAATCCCAAATAAGGAGATAGGATCTAAATCATTAGAGCAAGCCCTGAGCTACATCTGTGCAAAATTTTGCACTTTTAGACTGATTAGCACGAGAAAAAAACCCTAAGGCCTCCGACTAATATGAATACTCACCCATACGTGTATTGTTTTCTGAGGCTATTTCTAGCCCACTTAATGTTTTTTGTGCAAAACAAATGCCTGCAATGGATTCAGCATCATGACAAACCCCTAGTTAGACCCCTCAGATCCTCCTTAAATACCCCGAAAAATAATCTTTTACTGGGTATTTTCCTCCTGTATAGAAAGTCAATGGGAGCCCATGTTTCAGGCATTAAGGGGTTAATAATAAAAAATGGTCAATGGATATCACTGGTCATCCTCTTGAATCCTTAAGAGGTGACCCCAAGCTACAAGAATCAGTTGAGAAAAAAACTTTTACCGAAGAAACCACGTTCAGCCAAAAATCACCGTTTTTTTCCCGGACTAAGAGTAATAGGCCTAATCAAGCAACAGAAATTAATTACTTTTATGATGCCTATATGATTCGAGAGAGAGAGAGAAAAGAGAGGCACTGTACAGCGCATCACAAGATGCGCTAATCCGACATTTGATTACAGCCTAGATTAATAACCTACATGTGACAAAATAAACCAAAACCCCCAAATAATGACAGTATTTAAATATCCAGCAAGTGAATTAGCCTACTGGAAATCCAAGTAGGCTGCTTGAGAAAGAGAGAGAGGAAAAGAGTAGCCTGCGCCTCACCTCTCTTGAGACTGACATGACGCCTTCATGATGACAGCAATAAATATATTCCTTATGCAAAAAACATCAGTGTTATGTTGCTTTTTTAAGCAAATGGGAAGTTTTCCGCAGCTAGAATCAGTTTGACATTGTTTGAGTGCTTCTGCTGCACACAGACACGGAGTCATCTGTCATCTCGTTGCAGTTCTCATCACTTGCACCTGCTACATGTATGCTGACTGTGCTGCACTCTGTGGGGGGGAAATCTCCGTCAGGTCATGTCCACCCCTGGCCTGTAAAATTCATAGGAGCCCAATTGGAATGAAATCTGCTCAAACTGACTGATATACTGTATGGATACAGGACCATATAATAGGCTATATAATGTCAGGTGGAAACCTTGTATGTCCATAAATAAATGAATAAACTCATGAATGTAATGTGAGCAGTTTTAGCTGCACAACGGGAGTCATGAATTACAACAAGGCCCCAGGGGCTCTGAAATAATTACATTATTATTATTATTATTAATAGTATTATTATTACCCTTATTATGTTCTGGGGACTTAACCTGATGCTCTCACATTTTCTCTCTCTCACTCACTCACACACACGCACGCACGCACGCACGCACGCACGCACGCACGCACGTGTAACCCCTCTATTCTGGCTCACTCCCAGCAGATTGATGACGCCACAACTTCTCTCAGGTTCACTGTATTTATTGTCATTTCTGTCAAGACAATAACAACACACACACATGTGGTTGGGTGTGTGGAAAGGCAACACAGCTCCTGCCCCATAAACAGGAAAAGCAGCAGTGCAAAGGGGCAATATTCACAGTGTGATCGTATAGTTTTAAACAGATTATTTTTAACAACATGAATTGCAGTGAACCTGTTTTTTATAATTCTTTTAGAGAAATATATAGTACAATGAATTAAAATAAAATACAGTACAAATCACAGTGCAAAAGGCTCTTATAATTAATACAATGAATCAATGAACTAATTCCCCTTCAGAAAACGTACCTGTCAAGACAATAACAACACACACACATGTGGTTGGGTGTGTGGAAAGGCAACACAGCTCCTGCCCCTACAGATCAGAACATAAACAATACTTTTCAACTCACTGATAATTGCAAAACATGTCCACAACATTCATATCAGTCAGCATATACTTTGATTTGAGTGAAATTAGCGTTTTTTTAGCTTTAATACATGAAAGATCACGGAGCTGTGTTTAACCCACCATAAACAGGAAAAGCAGCAGTGCAAAGGGGCGGAACTGCTGCTGACTGAGAACTTAAATACTATTACCACCACCCGCCACAAGAGGGCACAGTTACACCAGAGGGGGAAGCCTGTGAGCCTTGCATACTGTATATTAACCCAAAATACAAATGAATTTTGACGGACTTCAAACCCAATAACAACCCTGTTACATTCTCCTCCCCTGAATTCGGCAAAATTCCAAAATAAACACAGCTTGGGGAACTTTCAAGTACATAACACACAGTGTCAAATGAAACCCAACAAATCACATGAGCAACACTTTGAATGAATATAGCACACTTACAAAATGTGCTGAGTCAAACCACTAGGCCGTTCATTAAAGAACCCAGGAGGGCAGTTCAGTACATTCAGCAAACCCTTCACTGACGACACAAAAAGTGCCTGAATACACTTTCAAAAATTCAATTCAAACTCAGCCCAACCATTTAGAACACAGAGGTATGGAAATAAACAAAACAAATCAAACCCATTACAGGTAAAGAGTACAACGCATAACACAGTTTCAGCTAAACAGTCAACGGCTGTAGAGTCTGAATGTTCATAGTCTGGATAAGCCTGTTAACAGGCTTGACAACACGGCCAGTCCTGGTCCTACGACGGCCAGACGGCGTTGCCTGCAACATGTCAGAAGAATTGTGCACACGGTCACTTGGAAAGCACGGACCACGGCCAGGGGCACCAGAAACAGGGACTGGGGGATGCGAATCAGGGTCCGGAGCACTTGAATCAGGCACTGGGGCACTCGAGGCAACAGGGGTCAGGGGACTCGAAGTACCAGGGGCAGTGTCAGGGGTCGGGGTACTTGAGACATGGGTCGGGGCACTTGACCCGGCGGCTGGCAAAAGAACCACGGGCACATGATCAGTGGCCACAACAGGGATTTGAGAGACCCAGTCCTGGGTACGGGTGACATTGTCCACCCCAGAGTCAGTCCTGGTGAGTTGGACAGAGGCGAGATCAACACCACCATCCTCGCTTGGTCCACCGAATGAGATCGCAAATACATTGTCAGGGCGAGTGGACTGGGCAGGGAGATCCACGGCATTAAGATCACTCGCATCACAGGAGGAGATCAAAGAAGCAGCATCGGGCTGCGAGAGACGCTCACTTGAGAGATCAATAGTTGCATTTTCTCCCAAAGCACGAGAAGAGACAAATGAGTCAGACTCATCAGTCTCAGGCAGAACTGGCAAGAAATTCACACACAGCAACAAGTTACGGTGGACAACCTTCGACTGACCTGATATGGGATTACGCACCTCAAAGGTGTGAGTCCGCGGGTTGCAACCGACCACGGTGTAAACCACATCACCCCATCGGTCCGCTAACTTTCTTCGCCCCCTCTCTCCTTTGTTAGCCAGAAGAACCCTGTCACCGGGCTCAATCTCCGCCCCTTTGACCCTCCGGTTGTATATGCCCGTTTGTCGTCTCTGCTCAGCACTAGCATTCTTCTCTGCCAGGGCCATAGCTTCACGAAGATCCTTCCTCAACTCCTCAACATACTGTGGAAACGTAGCTTCACTGTCGTCTCTCAGAGCAGATTTGAACAGAACGTCAACTGGTAGGCGAGGTACACGGCCAAACATTAGGTAGAAAGGGGGGAAACCAGTCGTTTCATGTGTGGTGCTGTTGTACATGAACGTCAGGGTGTGCAACATTTGAGGCCAAGCCTGCTTTGAGCGAGGCGGGAGGGTCCTGATCATACCTCCCAGAGTACGGTTGAAACGCTCGGCCGAGCCGTTCCCCATCGGGTGATAAGCAGTGGTGTGGGACTTCTTGACCCCCGAGACCTGAAGAAGGGCCGCTATCAACTCGCTCTCAAAGTTCGCACCTTGATCTGAGTGGATTCTCTGAGGAAACCCATAATAGCAGAAGACGTTGTCCCACAACTTCCGCGCGACCTGCTTGGCAGTCTGGTCAGGGCAGTAGAAAGCATGTGACAGCCTAGTAAAGTGGTCCGTCACAACCAAAACATCAACAGGGCGATTCTTGGAATCCTCTGCAGACCAAAAGTCTATGCATACCAGCTCCATTGGCGCAGTGGTCTTGATGCTTTCGAGAGGTGCGCGGCCATCCGGCTCTGGCGTCTTGCCCATCACACACCGGACACAGCACTTGACGTGATTCCGTACATCCCGCTCCATAGAACTCCAATAGAACCTCTGCTTCACAAGGGAGAACGTCCTATCCTGACCCTGGTGACCCGCGTCATCGTGACAACCACGCAGAGCATCCTCCCTCAGTGACAAAGGCACCACATACTGGTTCCTCTTCTTCCTGGAGACTGGATCCTTGGACACACGGTACAGTATGCCATCTTCGACAGCCAACTTGTCCCACTGTTTCATAAGTCTCAAAACATTCACAGGTTCATTAGGCCTCTCCCTCCTCGAAGCCCGTCGACGCCGCTCGACATAGAACAACACCCTGGCCAAGTCAGGATCCGCCCGTTGCTTGTCTCTGAGATCTTGCTTGGAGAAAGACGGCAGAATGTCCTGGCCGATGGACATGACAGCCTGGACATGATCAACCAGCACTGCAGACCTTATCCTCGCAGCTGTATCCCACTCATTGTGGCAGTCTAAGAGAGCTGACACTTCACCCTCAGACATAGAGCAAACTGAGGAATCTGCCGCGACAGGTGATAGGCCCCCGCTTAACAGCAAGGCTTTTTGAGTAGCTTGGCGGACAGTTGACGACCTGAAAGCCTCTTGCACATCACCCCCGGACAGAGCCATGGATTCTCTCAGCAGATGCTCGTAGGGCTCACTGACCAGGCGCTCACCAATCCTCTTCCCCACAAAAGGCTCCCTGCTGAGGGCGTCTGCAACAACATTAGTCGGCCCGGGGATGTACTTGATATCAAACTCATAGGCAGCCAGCTTCGAAATCCAGCGCTGCTCGACTGCATCCAGCTTCGGCTTAGTGAGGATATGGACAAGCGGATTGTTATCCGTCCAAGCGGTGAAAGTATGCCCTTTCAGCCAATGACTGAATTTCTCGCAAACCGCCCATTTCAGTGCCAGAAACTCCAGACGATGAGCGGGGTAGTTACTCTGAGCCTTGTTCAAGGTCTTGCTAGCAAACGCTATCGGACGAGCCCTCTTCTCACCCGGAGAGACCTGGGACAGTACAGCACCCAACCCACTAGTCGACGCGTCGGTAGACAGAACGAAAGGCTTGGAGAAATCAGGGTGGGCCAACATGACATTATTAAGCAGGGCATCCTTAAGATCTTGCAGTGCCTTGTCACAATCCGTGGTCCAATCTTCAGCTGTCAGCTTCTTGTACACATGCTTCCTCCTCTTCCCCTTGTTGTTCTTGTTGATCTTTGTCTCAGCTGTCAGCTGAATCAGAGGCTTCGCCAGCGTAGAACAGTGCGGTATAAAACGCTGATACCAGTTCACTAAGCCCAAGAACGACTTGATCTTACTGGGACACGGAGTCAGACCATCAGGAGACAATAAGTCTGACTTAGACACCTGCTGTATGGCGTCCACCTTAGCTGGGTCTGTAGACACGCCACCACTGTCAATAACGTGTCCCAGAAAGTGAACTGAGCGGCGCAGAAGGTGGCACTTCTTGGGGGCAAGCTTGAGGTTGTGTACCCGCAACCGCTCAAAGACCATCTCGAGCCTGTTCATAGCTTCCTCCTCACTAGGCGCAAAGACTAGCAAGTCATCCAGATAACAGAGCAAGTTCATGAAGTTTTGATCTCCAAAAATCTTCATCATCATGCGCATAAAACTGCCAGGACTGTTACACAGTCCCTGGGGAAGTCTGTTATACTCGTGAAGCCCTACAGGAGAAGCAAAGGCAGTGAACTTCTTGCTATCTTCGTCGAGGGGGACATTATAAAATCCAGACGTGAGGTCCATGGTACTGAACAAGGCGTTACCTCCCAGCGCAGCAAGGCAGTCAGCCTGATGTGGGAGGGGGTAAGCGTCCTTAACTGTCCGGGCGTTCAGCCAGCGAAAGTCAGTACAGATGCGCAACTCTCCATCCCTTTTCCACACCAGGACCAACGGCGAAGCAAACTCACTAGCCGATTTCCTGATGATGCCCTTCTCCTCCATTTCGTTCAGCGTCGTTCTGAGTTTCTGGTAGTGGGCTGGTGGAACACGCCTATAAGGGAGCTTGAAAGGCCTCTCATCCATCAGGTGGATCTTGTGGACAAAGTCTTTCACTTCACCACAGTCAAGTTTATGCTTGGAGAAAATGTCTGAGTACTTCACTGCAAGCTCACACATCCTCCTCCTACACTGATCTGTCACCTCGCACGAGCCGAGATCTAAGTCACCCAAACCATGTTCCCTCAGGATCACCGCCATGTCAAGGTCGGGAGTCTGCTCTGCTGCAACATGGTGGCTGTTGGACGACAAACATGAACTCCCAGCAGGTTGCATCTCCTCAACAGCCAGGCACGAGTACACATCCGCCAGCTTAGCATTCCTCCTGATCGTTATTGGCTTGTCCGTAGGGTTCATGACTTTCATAGGGACCCATCCATCACCCCACAAGGGAGTCACCACTCTGCCAACGAGAATATTTCTAGGGACAGAACGAGACTGCGTCGGCTCAACCATCACGGTACAGGCTGGGGCCCCCCGTGACTTCTCTGGGAGTTTCCCCCACACGAGGTGCTCATGCCCTGGCAAGAGAGTTATAGCACTGTTGAGTTTGACCGTCCCCACCAAGTCAGGCACATCCCCGCCACTCCACCGTTGGATGCCAGCAAGCATGGCGAGGAACTCATCATGGCCTCCAACATCAGACCTAGCTGTCCCAGCAATCATCTCCCAGTAGTTGCGTGACCCTTTAAATTTGTGTGTCAGGTACTTTATCACATTTGTCTCCACAATGAGCTCATCCACCTGACCGGGAACAACAAGAGTGGGCACAATCACTTTACACCCATAAACTTCAAGCTGCAGGTCACAAACCCTCTTAGGACGTACTCTCTGGCCTCCACATCCAATCAGGACAACGTCCACGGCCTTCCCATCGTCAGAGCCTAGAACACCAACATCAATGAGCTTCTGTTCCACAGCCTCACTCACAGAACACGCCATAGAACCAGAATCCAACATAGCAGACACCGTCTCACACCCACTGACAATTACTGGTGTGTAAAATAAACTATCACTGGCTTCCAAACGTTGCGTGTTTTGAAAGATGACTTTCTGGGTACTGGGAAGACTCCTGCAGACTGACTCATATACTGACTGTAAATCATCACAGAAACTGAGGGTGTCATCACTAAGGCCCACACTTCCCCTCTCAAAGCGTGGGCAATCTAGTTTCCCTGACGGGCAGAGGAGGCAGGGTTGGACTGGACTGGTGGCTGAGGGACTGCGCTGTTGGGGCACTGGAGTTTCATGTGGCCAGGCTGGTGACAAGTGAAACACAGGCGGTGTAGCTGACAATGTGCAATGGTAGAGTGAGAATTGTCATTGCAAATGTCACAAACCCTGGTCACTGAGGCTCTCTTCCTCTGAAAAGGCGGGTTGCGGCTCTGAGAAGCAGGGGCGCCTGCAGAGGCAGTTAAACTACCCAACAAATCACCAAGCATTTTGGACATCCTGTCCATGTTGGCTTGTAATGAAGCAAGCTCCGTACTCTGGGACTGACGCTGAGGCTGACCCACACCCTGTCTGTTGCACTGTAACAAGTCATCAGACTCAACGCTCTCCACACTCCAGGTGCCATCATCCACCACAGCAACAGCTTGTCTAGCAGAGCGTTCTGCCGCAGACCTACCGGGCCTGGACTTGACCTCCCTCTGATACTCGTCAATCCTTTCCTGGACTTCTTTAGCTGTCCAGCTATCTGCCAGCTTGCTCTTGAAGACAACAGACAAAGAAGGCTCGTTACAGTGTCTCACAAACATCATAGCCACCTCCTTGGTCAGGTCGCCTATGCTCCTCCCCTGACGCTGAAGGCACTCCTCTGCCATATCAGCCACTTTATTCAGACGTACCCAATAATCAATGGGACTCTCGTGGGCTCTGGGAAGTGTGCCGTAGAAATCGGCAAGCGGCATACACGAGTACGACAGGTCACTGAAATGTTGTTTTAGAATAGCAAAAATCGTGTCAGGCTGTTTCTCTACAGCAAGTGATGGGTCACTGCGAATCCCAATCCTCACCACATCCTTGGCTCTGCCCATAAGCCTGCTTAAAATTTCATCAGACTGGTCAGCAACCTTAACATCCTTCTTTCTCAGGTACATCGACATCAGGTCAACCCATTCATGCACTGAGCATTTATCCGTTGCTTCACCACGGAAAACAGGAGGCTCCTTGCTGTCAGACTTAAGGACCAAGCTGAGCTGAGAAAGGTCTGCTGCAGTGCCAACAGCCTGTGCGCCTCTGCTATCACTACTCAGATTACTAGCAGCATCTCTATCCGAGAGCAGTCTGGCTGTGACTGAATCCCCAATATGCTTGCCCAAGTCTGTAATCAAAACACCCAACAGTCTGAGTGTACTGTCAGTGTCACTAGGCACGGGGGCAGCGGCAGAAGGGCAAGGGGCCTGGGCAGCATGACGGGGATGAACAGGGGTAGAGGTGTAAGGGGACTGAACACCATGGATGAAATGGGCAGGGCTGGGCGAGTAAGGGGTTTGAGGGGCACCATCATGGGAACGAGTGGGGGTAGAGGAGTGAGTGTACGTGACACCGTGTTCACCCAGAAAACTAAACCCACGCCCACCCGTATTAAGAACACCCTCCCCGTAACCATGAGGACCCACATGACTTTGTGAGGCCAATGAAACAGTTGGTAAGACCATCCCCCTACCAACACCCACTTTAGCACGTACATCCATTTTCTCAGGGTCTGTACCCTGCAACTTAGCACTTGCACCTTCTGCCATATTTACTCAACAGAATCACAAACACAATGTGTGAAATAGATTTACCAAACTCTCGAAAAAAATTAAGAAAAATAATAATAACACTGTGCACAAAACAATGTGCTAAATGGTACAGGACAAAAACGAAAATAAATAAAAATAAATCACTGTCCACTGCTTTCCCTTTTGTAGCACCCAGAGTGGCAGATAAATGACTTGCAGGACCACTCAAATAGAACAATACGAAAACCACAGCAGGATCTCAAATAAAAATAACATAAAGACTTGCATGAGTGGCATGTAAACTTAATAGCCACAAAGGCATCAATGGTCAAAGTCCAATACTAGTTTTCTGCCTCAACACCACCACAGTATAACACCAATAAAACCTGAGTTTTCAAGCAGAGCTCCAAGGTAGATGAAACACACGCTGCTGGAAGTTGGATCGGCTGTAGGCTGATCTTCTTAGGCCACGAGGTCACGGCACCAGATGTAACCCCTCTATTCTGGCTCACTCCCAGCAGATTGATGACGCCACAACTTCTCTCAGGTTCACTGTATTTATTGTCATTTCTGTCAAGACAATAACAACACACACACATGTGGTTGGGTGTGTGGAAAGGCAACACAGCTCCTGCCCCATAAACAGGAAAAGCAGCAGTGCAAAGGGGCAATATTCACAGTGTGATCGTATAGTTTTAAACAGATTATTTTTAACAACATGAATTGCAGTGAACCTGTTTTTTATAATTCTTTTAGAGAAATATATAGTACAATGAATTAAAATAAAATACAGTAAAAATCACAGTGCAAAAGGCTCTTATAATTAATACAATGAATCAATGAACTAATTCCCCTTCACAAAACGTACCTGTCAAGACAATAACAACACACACACATGTGGTTGGGTGTGTGGAAAGGCAACACAGCTCCTGCCCCTACAGATCAGAACATAAACAATACTTTTCAACTCACTGATAATTGCAAAACATGTCCACAACATTCATATCAGTCAGCATATACTTTGATTTGAGTGAAATTAGCGTTTTTTAGCTTTAATACATGAAAGATCACGGAGCTGTGTTTAACCCACCATAAACAGGAAAAGCAGCAGTGCAAAGGGGCGGAACTGCTGCTGACTGAGAACTTAAATACTATTACCACCACCCGCCACAAGAGGGCACAGTTACACCAGAGGGGGAAGCCTGTGAGCCTTGCATACTGTATATTAACCCAAAATACAAATGAATTTTGACGGACTTCAAACCCAATAACAACCCTGTTACACACGCACGCACACACGCAGGCACGCGCACGCACGCACGCACGCACGCACACACACGCACGCACGCACGCACGCACGCACCTACGCACGCACGCACGCACACACACAGGCACGCGCACGCACGCACGCACACACGCGCACGCACGCACGCACGCACACACGTACACACGTACGCAGGGCCGGATTTACCCATCATGGTGCCCGGTGCTTGGACCTGGTTTGGTGCCCCCCCCCCCCCCCCCCGTGCGCGCAGCCGTGCTGGTGACCTAAGGTAGCCGCTGGCGCGGACACACACACACGGCTGCTTAGACATAGATAGGAACAGATAAAGTCATTATGAGGACACACACACACACACACACACACACACACACACACACACACACACACACACACACACACACACACACACACACACATATACGTACCACTGCTCACTTCAAAGTTGGTTTGACCCCCCCCCCCCCCCCCCCCCAGCTGCATACAGTATCAGGTAGCTACAATTTCTACAGTCCAGTAACTACAAGCCCTGGCCTCCCCCCTACCAACAACATACCACATAGCTAGCTTATAGATTGTCTGTTTCAACAGCACAGCAGCTTCTATGTTTTCCCTATCCCACAAAAACATCAATCAATCAGGTAGCCACATGTATCACAGTCAAGCTAAATAAAATTACAACAATAGTGTAGAATATGCCCGAAGAATCAACTAGGGGAAAAGAAGGAAAGAAGGGGGGGACTGGGAAAACCACTCGTACACACACAAACCTCTAGACCTCTACACTGATGGGGGGAGAAAAAAAAACATTGTGGGGAAAAAAAGCATGCTTGAGCCTAGAGGATGGTGCCCCCTTGTGGTTGATGCCCCGTGCTGCAGCACCCTAAGCCCGTTGATAAGTCCTGCACTGCACGTACGGTACAGTTAACTGTACACCCATTATTCAATACATCTTAATGTGTTCTATCTATCCACCTGTTTCCGCGGGAGTTTACTGGAGATTATTTGGACCTGTTTGAACCACACTTCAGGTTTAACAGCAGACATACAAGCTCACGTCGCGTCGCAGATGCAGCCTGTTGTGAGCTTGTAAATCACACTCGGCTGCGGCGCCGGAAGCTCGGTACAACGTCTGCGCAATGCACTATGGGGCGTTGGAAACTCGTGGATACAAACACTTCTGTAAATTAATCTAATTACATTATGATATGTTGACACGACAGATCAGTAATAATTGTCACTCACAGAGTATTTACCTTATTATAGTGATGAAGAAATGAGTAAACTTCACTCCTCCAGTCAGGGCCGTTTTTCTGCACAGGCACGTTAGGCACTGTGCCTAGGGCCCGTCATAGGGGGGGGCCCAAAATGCACCAGCTAATCTCTGGCGCCTTTGTCGCGGTCGCTGCCAAATTGAGCACACACACTCCCTGGATGCCAATTCAGAACCTCTGCCCCACATTTTTCAAATGGCCCTGTTCTAGCGCCACCATGAGGCCGATGTTTGCAGAACACATTTCTGTACACTACTCTTAGAGATTTTGTCCACAAATCCTACAAATCGGTAGACAGTATCTCTACAGTCATGTGATCATCATGGATACGTCCGATTTTCCATATTCCATCCTGATTGGCTACAATTGGCTTCCAAAGTTTGCAGGATTGCTCCGTTTTGAACAAAATGCCTCAAATCATGAACACAGTGTGCAATCTTGGTGAAATTGGGCGCGCACGTTCCCACTAGGCCGAGGAAGAAATGCCACTTCACATTTCTCAAATCAGCCTCATGGTGGCGCTATAACAGGGCAATTTGTGTTTTTACCTTTAACTCCACCGATAAATGGAAAACTTTGTATGCGCACTCCCTAGAGACAGGATAAACCTTTGCCCTGCATTTTTCACATTTGCCTTTTATAGCGCCACCAGGAGGACAACTTATGTAAAACACATTCTTCGCTATTACTCCATCAGATTTTCTCCAACAATCATGAAAATCAGTACACAGTATCTCTATAGTCATGTGATCAAGTCCGATCCGTCTGATATTTCATATTCCATCCTAATTGGCATCCAAAGTTTGCAGGATTGCTCTGTTTTTTTAACAAAATTACTCAAATCATCAACATAGCTTGCGATTACTATGACATTTGCCACACATATTCCCACTAAGTCAAGGAACAAATGCTACCTTTTTCACATTGGCCTGTTATAGCGCCACCAGCAGGTAGACTTTAGCAAAACACATTTTTGGAACATAATGCCTCAAATAATGCATGCAGCGTCCGACTGCCATGAAAGGTCTAAGATTGGTGAAGAACACATTCCACCCTTTTTACATTGGCCTATTATAACACCACCAGGACGCCTGGCATGGTGGAGACCTGTGCTCGGAAGAGCACTGCTTCTAGTTATTTGTGTGCAGGTTTGATCTGTCCAAGATTCCCCTTCTAGTCTAGCGGAAAGTTGACATGATAGTTCAGTTGGTGATAAAAGCATGAAATTTGGCACAGATGACTTTCATATGACCCTAATTGATAATCAACCTCTGGCCACGCAAAATTCCAACATTTTTCAAGATGGCCGCCAGTCTTCAGAATGGCTGCAACTGGACCTACGTTTTGGACTACATAACTTTGCTGGGGCTGTAAATCTTTGATTCTCAGCTCATTTTGATCTAAGAATAATGTTCTAGAGGTATTTCAATCAAACAAGATAAAGAATTACGTTAGGTTTCAATATGGCGGCATACTTTCCAATATGGCAGCAGATACATCACAGAAATGTACAGCTGCTCATAGTTAATCCACAGTTGGAGATGCAAGCATGAAATTTGGCACAGGTCACATTTAGACTACCCTAATTGATAATCAACATCTGGCCACACGTAATTCCTCCATTTTCGAGATGGCCACCAGTTTTTATAATGGCTGCATTGCAACTGGGCCTACGCTTTGGACTAGATCACTTTGCTGGTGCTGTAAATCTTTGATCTATGGCGACACATTTTCCAATATGGTTGCCAATAAATTGACATTTACTGCTTATGGTTAATCCACATGAGTTTGTTTAACATTTTTTGTTTAACATTTTAAAGTGATTCTGTAGCTTTAGAATGACCTATAGGTTCAAATAGGTTGACATGTTTTAAATATGGTAACCATACATACACACACTTAGATCCTATACAATTTAGCATCTTTTTAAATGTATTTTGTATTGTATTTATTATATTTATTTTTGCTTTTTTTATCAGGCAAATCATTATAAACACATTCTCATTTATAATGGTGGCTGGGAAAGTGACAGGCCTGTGTGCTAGCAACTGCAACCACAGAGGAGTGTGTAGATTAGTCCAGACTTAAAGTTTTTGCAGTGTCCAGAAAGTTCCTTTTTACATTGACATTGCGTCAGCTCCTGGCATGATTTGGCCATTGCTAGAAGATCCATCCATTGTGGAAGCCAGGTTCTGTCCCTCTGGTGACCGTCCATGGAAGGACGAAACTGTATTGCATTTGCTGAATGCATGAAAGAACCTGATGAATTTGATCCCATAGCTGATGCAATTTCATGAATTGGGATCTATCTGTGGTTCTTCCCCCTTCCAATGTCAATCCACAGATTTCTCAAGCCAAGTGAAATAATACTTATAATGGTTACCTACCCCTCCCGCGAGGGAATTCAGCCCAACCAAGCTGATTTGCTGCCCACAAGGAGCGTGTGAGCAATTAGGGGTTAACTCAGTCACAGCCATTTACAATATGCTTGTGCGCCTATACTGCCAGGAATATTATACATTTTTCAGAGTCACAGTAGATCTCCCTCATATGCATGAAATTATAGTAGGCTGTAGTCTATATAATGTACACTAGATGTCGCCAACGATTAAGGTCTCTGGCGATTGCTAGAAGGCCTCAATTTAGAAGCCTGTCCCATCCACTTAGCATTAGCGTTAGCATGGAACAGCGCCGGACCCGTGCACGCCATACGCGCGCTTGATGGTCTAAAAAACTTAGCGACTATGTGCCTTAGATGCGCAATAGACGCACAGACACTTCAAACCGGATCAAAATCCGACGTTTTGATGCTGAGATCTAGCGGAGTTGCTGTAATGGCTTTCCAATGTAAAAAAATATGCTTGTTTACTTTGGAGACACACTCGATTTCCGGTTTCCGGCGATGACGTCATTTCCATCGCAAAATCATTGCTTAAGCTTATATGAACCTAGAAAGGTCAGTTTTTGCTCTAAAAATGTCAAAAAAATACAAAAAAAAAAATCAGAAAATCATCAGGAAGGCGACGTTTGGCGATCTGGCTGCCTCAGCCCCCCCCCCCCCAAAATGGCGATTTTTGGCGATTTGGCTGTTAAGAGTCTTGCTCAGGGACACAGATCGACATTGCTGGCCTGGCCTGGAATCGAACCTGGGGCTCTGGTTCCCCAGGCGGGCTCACTAACCATTCAGCTATGGCTGAAACTGCTATGACAATGAACGTCAGTATCTGAGCTTCAGATGATGGCAGCTGACACTCCATGATTCGCAGCATAGGCTGCATAAAGGAACATCCTTGTGTCAGCTTCCTTGTAAGTGAAATTAGAAAATGTATTCACTAATAGCTAACATCGAACCCCATGCGACTAGTGTGCTATAGTGTGAACCAGTGTGCCCTGGTCAATTAGGCTGGGCATCGATTTTGAAAACTGGTGGCCGTCTTGAAAATCATGGAATTTTGTGTGGCCAGAGGTTGGTTATCAATTAGGGTAGTATAAAGGTCAGCTGTGCCAGATTTCATGGTTGTATCACCAACTGTGGATTAACTATGAGCAGATGTACATTTATGCAATGTATCGGCAGCCATATTGGAAAATATGCCGCCATATTGGAACTAGGGTTGGGACCTGAAACCGGTTCTTTTTAGGACCCGGTTCCATGATAGCGGGTCCAGAACCGTGTCAATCATTTTTGCCGGTCCGATTCTCTTAACGGGTCTCATCACCGCATCGCGGTAAAAGAAAAACACTAGCGATTAGCGAATCGCAAAGTAGACTTCGCAAGCAATATGGAGACGTTTTAATTTTTGAAATCCCTTCATAATTGACTGTGCAATGATCAAATCAAACCGTGGTGTCTGTCCTTAAATCCTTGTGCATTGATTAAAAGCTGCCATTTGTCCTAAGCTGAAAGTGAAAGTAACTTCTGTGCAACGGTGGCTCCCCCTCCTCGTCCCCCGCACACATGTGAAGTGAAACCTTTGGTGTGTGTCTTAGGGTGCTTTTTTTTGCCTTGATGAAACTTAAGCAAGGCAGCGACATACAGTACTTTCTTCCTTGACAATAATGAGAGGCAGACAATACCATTACTGACATTTTGCTGAATATAAAAACGTTTTATATTGCTAATAAGCAAAGTAAAAGGGAATCTTTTGGAAACTTTATGGGTCTGTAACTCAGTGAATAAATGGAACCAAATGGACCTGTTCCATTTTTACTCTAATATTTTAACATTTAATATAAATTGGGGTCCCAGTGATATAAATATAATTAAATGGGTATCTGTAGCCTAGTGTATTTAGAAATCCTAGTTCTAAGTTCAAACTAAGCCATATTGTAAAATAAATATAAGAAATAGGCAAACATTTTGAAAATAGCCGATCTACAAGCTCACAGCGCTCAAACACATTTTATTGAGGACTCATAAAACTTTTCTGGGACCCGGGACCCATTACATTGAAAACCTATTAACATCACTGCTAACTACTGTTTGAACGCCCATTAGGCTTATGTAAACAACTACTGTTAAATGGTCTCAATCGTTCATGTTTTATTTAGGAAAAAAAAACATTAAAAAAAAAACATGTTGGACTCATGCATACAGCCAGACTACCTAACCGAACAGTGTTCAAGCCAAGTGAAATGGGTGCAGTAATTTAATAAAGCTGATTTTCCATGGTTTAAGTTGTGTGTATTATGTAATTGTATAATGGATGATAGAAAATATGAAAAAATATATATATTGGAACCGTTAAGAGAACCGTTAGGAACCGGAATCGTTAAGAGGGAATCGCTAAGGACTCGGAATCGTTAAAATCCTAACGAGTCCCAACCCTAATTGGAACCTATATTATTTCTGAACTTGCCTGGTTGTAATACCTCCAGAACGTATTCTCTTATATATCAAAAGGATAGGGAAATCAAAGATTTACAGCACAAACAAAGTGATATTGTCCAAAACATAGGTCCAGTTGCAGCAAACTGTCTGGCCATCTTGGCAAATGTTAACATTTTGCGTGGCCAGAGGTTGATTATCAATTAGGGTAGTATAAACGTGATCTGTGCCAGATTTCATGCTTTTATCACCAACTGAACTATCATGCATTGAAATCAGCATCTTTCCGCTAGATTATCTACTGTTCTGTTACCTAGAGGAACTGGGTGTGCGAAAGTCTTCTCTTAACAATTATCATAAAAAATAAACATCCCCAAAAAAGCACAGGAATTTCTTGAATTAACAACAAATTCAATGATTTTCAATGATGAATAAATAAAAGGGTTGAATTAGAATGAATTAGAAAACACATTTTTAAGTAGTGAAAATAGGCGATCTACAAGCTTGCACCACGAAGCGGCACGTGTGCTTGTACAAAATGTCTAATCTCTCTTTTTTGGGGGAACCACTGACTTACATCATACATGGGCCACTGTCGGCATGCAGCCCCCACCTTCACTTAAGTTAGCCAGCATTAAGTTAATATCCAATGCAACTATTTGTATGCTGTTTTGTGAAAGATTTGTAAAAATGGTGAACTGTTTCATTTAATCTGGCATTTTGTTAATCAAATTCTTAGAAATAAAAATAAGTACTGTAACACATAATTAATGTCTTTACTGTTGCACAGTCACAACACACGAGCGGATCATGTTTGCTGTCATGTATCGTAACCAACCCCCCCCCCCAAAGGCCCACACTGAATTTGTTTTCACAAACTGCTTCCAATAAACTACAAACTGCTTCCAATAAACTGCATCTGAAGAAGAAGAATTTACCTACGTCATCCCACAAGGGAAATTCAGTTTTCAGTTTAACCCAGCTGACCCCCAGTGCTTCGCACAAGGCGTGCGGGGGGAGGGGAGCAGTGATAGCTGGAGCGGAGAATCATACCTGCGACCTCTGGAACCTCCGGAGTCCTAGGTATGGACAATAACCACTCAGCTATCACAGCTGCTAGATTTGCTATCTTTGCACAATGCCCAGAATGTCTTCATGTAATTAATGAAGACATTGTTAAAATATGTGATCAGCATCATCTTACACTAGCATAATGTACAGTCATTCTATTGTACAATGTATCACCAGTAAATCCTTACCTGTCGTCAATACTGACTCCCAGACTGCAGCACTAAACACCGAACTATGAGTAATGTTTTAATGTCTTGCAGTGGAACACAGCATCAGATACAAGTTGATGATACCCGACAATAAAATGGTTTATATGTCCTGACGTGATCTGGCCTGGGGCAGAGAGAAGTAGAGAGGTTGTCAAACTGGTTTCCAACTGTCATAAACAACAACCGTGTGATCAAGTCTACGCATGACATGACCTTCGCCAGGAATCATCAACAAATTTGAGATAATTTTTTTTACCATTATAATGTTCTTATCATAATACCCAATTACTGAATGTCAAGTCTCCAGGTTTTCTTCAGAATATGATTTACCAAGACACGTTAGGAGTCCACTTCTACTACTACTATGCATCTAAAATGTTTACACCGTCTCTAATCAAATGACTGCTTCCTGTTGTCTTCAATGGACACGTTTTGAAAACACCACAATTCTATTTAATGGATATAAAGTTCAACCTCTCTTTCTCTCAAATGGTTTGGGTCAGTAGTATTTAAGTTGTTAGACAGGGTATCCCTGTGTTTTTTCTTTCTTTTTTTTCAAATCCACGTGTCCATTTCATCATTTGATATAACGTTGTCTATTTCAGTACAGAACAAAACCAACCACATGTCTTAGAGCGTGGGCTAGGCTAACACATGAGCTCATCCCTGTCATTTTCAGAGCAGAGCAGGCTGCTCTACACCCATAAAAGTATCACTCACTCAGAAAGAGCCCATTGGCTTGGTGCCCAAGTAAGACAAGCTGTTATTGGCCTGTCAACAAATCAATCACTAGGACTGCAGCCAATCACCTGCATTTTCAAATGGACCATGACAGCGTCACAGCATTCCACCGTCCTCTCCCTCAAACTCACTTCCCTCCCCCTTCCAAAGTCGTAATAACAACATGTTGCGTTAAACTGTTTTGTTTAATCAGGCATTTTTTAAATCAAATTCTTAGCAATAAAAGTAAGGTATCACATAGTTAATGTCTTTACTGCTGCACATTCACAATATACAGTACAGATGGATCATGATTGCTGTCATGTATCGTAAACCCCCAAAAGGCCCAAACTGAACCTGAACACACCCTGACATGTACAGTATTAGTTTTCTTCACAAACTGCGTCCAATAAACTGCTTCTGCTAGATTTGTTCTAGGCCTAGTTGTAGAATAGTCATGCATTGTCAAGGCATTAATTAATTCAATAAGTGCATGACTTATAAAGAACCAATATGCCACTTAGATCAGGGGAAGGCAACACATGTCACTGTTGGCATGGAGGATCACCGGCACACTGGCATAAACGCAAGCAGGTTTTATATTTGAACAAAAGACAAAACATTTGTATCCATGCAGCCTACCGGTATGCATGTTGTTTCATGTACAGGCTACACCTCAGAGCCTGTAGCCTGCGGCACACACACACACACACACACACACACACACACACACACACACACACACACACACACACACACACACACACACACACACACACACACACACACACACACAGCTCACAATGATTGCACAATCCCACTGCCACAGCTCTGACTCAGAGAACAATGTCAACAACCCTCTGGAACTCCCTCCCCATGGCTCTCTCCCGGGATGCTCTTTCTTGCTCGATCGAACATGAAAAGCGCGGGGGTCATGCAACTTAAACTTCATCAAGTATGTGCATCTTTTATGACTCTCAAGTTGAAGTCTCTGTTAAAAAAGCAAACCTTACAGGAACACACTACACACACAAAAAACTAGCAATAAAACTAGTTAGAACGTGTTCTCCTCCTGTCCTCAAGTAACACTACCTCTGCAGAACCAACATCCTTGCATAATAACCAATAAGCACTCGCCCACCTTTCTCTCTTCTATGTGCAGAGGTGTCAATTGGGTATGGTGAGGTATGGCAGCTGCCAGCTGCTGTATGGCAACATGACTGGTGTTTTGCACGCGTGCGAAGACACCAGTCTGGTTGCCATACCTTAGCTTTTGCTGAACTGATGCCACTGCCTATGCGAGATAGAGTGGGATTTCCATAATACTGTACGTACATAAGCTACGGTAAGTTCCCTATCCTACCACATCTCATGTAGTTTTTGCCTTTATTTTTATTGGCCTGAGAACGAAATGATGACACTTTTTTTTCTACTTTACTGGATAATTTCCATTCCTACTCCACTAGATCTCAGAGGCAAATATTGTACTTTTACTCCACTACAATTATCTGAAAACTTTAGGTACTTTGTAGATTGGGATTATTAACATACATAGAGCACTTCAGCCCTACAGTACAGGCCTTACAATGCGATGCATTTTGAGTTTGTAGATCCACTATTTTCAAAAGATTTTTGTGCATTTTATACATTTGAAAACTGAAAAGTGAAATTAG
This sequence comes from Nannobrachium achirus, assembly GCF_963921795.1. Taxonomy (NCBI): domain Eukaryota; kingdom Metazoa; phylum Chordata; class Actinopteri; order Myctophiformes; family Myctophidae; genus Nannobrachium; species Nannobrachium achirus. Next base: position 408,350 of record NC_137825.1, on the reverse strand, counting down.
TACTTTTTACTTTTGGTACTTCAAGTACATTACTACAATACTTTTGTACTCAAATAAATCTTGAGTTCCGGGGTGTGGTGGGGTGCACAGTGCCATGGGTGGGACTCATAGGTTTTTGCATTCAAACCGGTCATGTCAAATGAGTTCAAAACATTCCAGACAATTTTTTTGTCTGCTATTAAAACATATTTACAGTAGCAGCCAGGCACATGCACACATAGACATCAAAGGGGGCTTTCCAAATGCCCCCTCTTTCCATGCCACACCTGAAGGCAGCATTCAAGAGAATTGCCTTGTCCAAACTCTCCTGAACTTGAATGCAGCATCTTATTTTGAAAGAATTGCCCTCTGTGTAGAAATCCATGCCATTAGCCCAATTCACGGCCCGCCCACTAAGCATCCCACGGGTGCTGAAGTCACATTTTGAAGGGGTAAATCCTACCATAGCCTATGGAGTTGGCACAGAAATCGCAAATTTAATGCAATTTCCGAATAGTAAAGTATAAAATACGGCTAGCGTGATCAAGAACACAAGATACTAAACGGCACAAAGCACTATAATTTACTTTACTGTTAGAAATAATGATTTGTTGGCTTTAAGTCCAGTATAGTTTCCCCTTCGAATTGAAGTCAGCACCCGGGGAAAACTGAGAAACGGAAGTAGGTGGGCGGGCCGTGAATAAGGCTAATTACGCCACATTTCCAGTATTCACTTGATTACGCTTAATTCAGTGTGGTGTCATTGTCAAGCACTGAAAATAGCCAACCTCCAAGCTCATACATTGTGAGCTTGGAGGTCTGCTATTTTCAATATTTTCACCAAATTGCCCCTTTAGAAATGTCAGCCCCTGCCTCTCTAACATTCTCTGCTCAGTAGTGGAAAGTAATTAAGTGTGCCTGCCATGCAATGCAATGGCAAAACACTTATTGTAATCCGCCATACTTAGTTACATACATATATACTAGAAAAGAACATTTCTAAGAAATTTTAAGTGTGCCTGCAGCTCGCTAAGTCTGTGCAACCTTGTGTAGCGGTTGGTGTTAGCATTAGCGTTACATTTTTTAACATTAGCATTTTTTGCATAAGCTTTAACATTATCGTTTTTCATATGACACCACCCACATGTCTGTACGACAAACGGGGATGGTGTTTTCCTCTGGTGTTTCAGTCCGAGTGTATCAAAGGGTGCGTTCGGAAATGCGCACCGGGTGTGTGCTCAGTGTAGTGAGTGCCTAAACCTAACCCTAATCCTAACCCTAACCTCAGTAAAAGTATGCCTAACCCTAACCCTAACCCTAACCTTAACCTCAGTAAAACTATGCCTAAACCTAACCCTAACCACAAACGGGGCGCATTTACGAACGCACCCTTTGATACACTCGGACTGAATCACCAGCCGAAAACACTCTCCCACGACAAACGGTTCATGAGATATAAGGTCACTTCCTGTTTGGTGAGGGGCACTTCCTGTTTTGCAGAAAAGGCCCCAATTAAGGTTAAGGACTCTTAATCAAGTCATATGGGGCCACCCATGAGTCTGTACGACAAACGGTTCACGAGATATTCACGTTATTCCTGGCCCCGCCCCCGGCTTCCTGTTCATATCCTGAAAGAGGCGGAGGCTGAAAAAGCTGGCCTGAAAAACATAATTTGGTTTCCTGTTGTCCTTGCATTAAAGTGTCAGTAGTTGGCGTTCTAGGCTCTGGGATCTGAATGTATCTGGGTTGCCATGTCTGCTTATAATAAGCAATTTGTGTCTCTAAAAAAAATTGTTACTTTCTAATATTTTTTAAACCAGTGGTGCCCAAATCTTTTCAGATCAAGGACCCCAGATCACATATTTGTCCATAGTCGCAGACCCCCATCTGAACATTTGTGGTGCCAGGGACCTCCACACAGATTTATGTTGTTAAAATATTTCAAAAATATTCAAAAGAATGTTTTCCCTCAATATTTTTTAAATAGCAAATATACAAGCTCACAATGTGTCGCAATGTGACACATTGTGAGCTTGCTGATCTGCTATTTTCAAATGTGAATGTAAAGTAGTATAGCCTACTGTAGTTGCTTCTGTTGGGCTTATTTCTTTGGCAAAATCTGGCAACAGACAATTCCATGTCACTTCCTTACTTGGGAGGAAGTGAAAAGATGTTTATGAAGCAGCACACAAAGAAAAATGCTCCAGCGCCCTCTGTAAAAGGAAAATGGCAGCCTCCATAGAATGGCCAGGAATATGGTGAATAGGCAGCATATATATCTCCTTGTCCTGATCAGCTGCACCCACCAGGTGCTCCTTATATAGCCTAACCAGTCCTGATTGGTCATGTGACCACTGCCTGCTGAGCTACCATGGCGCTGTACAGACACCAGATGGCCTCAACAATACTGCCCTAAAGGCAGAGTGCAGTAACTATATACAAGAATTTCACCAAAAAATGGGTTTAAAATTGTTATAGCTGATCAGACAAATGAGATACAGGCATAAAAGCGACATTAAACTGATTGTATATCTGTTCTTGAGCTAACTGTTGTGACGGTTCCCTCATTAGGAGGATATACTGTAGGCCTGTAGGCCATAGGGTTAAGGTATTGTTCCCTCATTAGGAGGATATACTGTAGGCCTGTAGGCCATAGGGTTAAGGATATACTGTAGGCCTGTAGGCCATAGGGTTAAGGTATTGGTCACTCCTTGGTTGTAGTTATTATTTGCTTTGTATTAATGTTTTCTGTTCTCCTTCCCACAGGACTGGGGAGCAGCACTGATTGATGATCATTAACTGATTGGCGTGCACCTGGTTGATCATTAAGACTGATTGGTGTGCACCTGGTTGATCATTAAGACTGATTGGTGTGCACCTGGTTGATCATTAAGACTGATTGGTGTGCACCTGGTTGATCATTAAGACTGATTGGCGTGCACCTGGTTGATCATTAAGACTGATTGGTGTGCACCTGGTTGATCATTAAGACTGATTGGTGTGCACCTGGTTGATCATTAAGACTGATTGGCGTGCACCTGGTTGATCATTAAGACTGATTGGCGTGCACCTGGGCCCGGTCCACGCCTCTATTAAAGCCTGCTTCCCCAGTCCTCTCCCAGCTCTCCTCACTCCAGCTCCTCTCCCACCATTCCCCTTGTTTTTGCCATTTCTGTTAATACATGCAACACTCACACACTACATCTCTCACTCATCCATACATGCACTTCACCACTGACTTTACTGATTTCCACACCTCACCTTCATTCTTGGTATGTTTATAGTCAGGGAATTTTAATAAAACCCTGGGAATAAATTCCTTACCAAACAATTTCTTCACCAATGTGTTGGTAAAGGTGTTTAGTAACATATCTAACAAAGATTGAAATTCAACATCCCTAGGAGAATGTTTGACAGCTAGGGTAATTCTGGGTCTCATTCACTTACTATACACTGTACTATACTGTAAGGGAATAAATCACTCCCAAAAATATGCGTTAAGTAGCATGTTAGGAGTCTAACTAGGTGTTTTTAATTATTCTGAATCCATTGCAAGCATTTGTTTTGCACGAAAAACATTCCTTGGGCCAGAAATGGACCCCATACAACTGTGAAAAGTGATGACTCATCACTAAACCATCGTTCTTTGGGGCTGTTTTTGGCCCAATGAATGTTTTTTGTGTAAAACAAATGCGTGCAATGGATTCAGAATAATTAAAAACACCTAGTTAGACCCCTGACATCCCACTTGAAGCATATTTTTGGGAGTCATTTTTTCCCTTATTCACGATATTCCTGGCCCCGCCCCCGGCTTCCTGTTCATATCCTGAAAGAAAATAAAAAACATCATTTGGTTTCCTGTGTCCTTGCATTAAAGTGTCAGTAGAGGCGCTCTGGGCTCTTGGCTCTGAATGAACCGGTGTTGCCATGTCTGCTTATAATAAGCAATTGGTGTCGTTGTTTATTGGGCTTACTTTCTAATATTTTTTAAACCAGTGGTTCCCAAATCTTTTCATATCAAGGACCCCAGATTAACAGATTTGTCCACAGTCGCAGACCCCCATCTGAAAATATGTGGTGCCAGGGACCGCCACACAGATTTGTGTTGTTAAAATGTTTCAGAAATATTCAAATTATTTTTGTTTTTTCTTTCCTCTATATTTTTTAAATAGCAAATATACAAGCTCACAATGTGTCACAATGTGACACATTGTGAGCTTGCTGATCTGCTATTTTCAAATGTAAATGTAAAGTAGTAAAACTGAACCTAGTTAATTCTATTGGGCTTATTATTCATAGACCTGGCCGCTTGTCTCTGGCAATATCTGGCAACAGACAATTCCCTGTCACTTCCTTGGGATCTCTTGTTCTTCGACTTGGGAGGAAGTGAAAAGATGTTTAAAAATGCTCCAGCGCCCTCTGTAAAAGGAAAATGGCAGCCTCCATAGAATGGCCAGGAATATCGTGAATAGTATAGTGTATTCAGTAGCGAAGTGTGATGTCACTTCCGTGAAATGGCGTGAAATGTCGCCCTCTACGGGGTTCATGCTGGTATTGTTTTGTATTAAAATCGCCATTGGGGAATTTGCGATCACCGCATATAAGAACTGTGTTAAAAATATAAACACACCATGCTCTCGGATTGACCCAAATGGATATGAAGCATCGACTAAGGTGGAAATGTACAGATTTACCCAAAGAGTAACACAATAAACGCTAGAAACGAGTTACACAGGCTATATCAGATATGAATGAATATCATAAACTATGCAGAACCCCCCCGCTGACAGAAACGCGCACATGGTGTGTTTATTTTTTTAACACAGTCCTTATATGCGGCGATCGCAGATTCCCCAATGGCGATTTGAATACAAAACAATACCAGCATGAACCCCCTAGAGGGCGACATTACGCACAAATGACGACATGGCTTCATTTCTCTATAGTAAGTGAATGAGACCCAGAATTACCCTAGCTGTCAAAGATTTTCCTAGGGATGTTGAATTTCAATCTTTGTTAGATATGTTACTAGACACCTTTACCAACACATTGGTGAAGAAATTGTTTGGTAAGGAATTTATTCCCAGATTTGACAGTTATTCTGCTAAAATTCCCTGACTATCCGGCTAGGAGCGACCGGGACAGCCGGGGCCGGTACCTATTCGTCCGCCTTGCCGGCGCGGAGACCCCACCCCTCATTTCTCACATGGCCCTCTTCTAGCGCCACCATGAGGCCGATTCTTGCAAAACACATTTTTGGACACTGCTCCTACAATTTTTGCCCTAAAATCACGCAAATCGGTACACAGTATGTCTACATTCATCCCATCAACCTGAATCTCTCCCATATAGCGCCACCTCCAGGCCGATTTTTAAAAACACATTTTTGGACACTGCTCCTACAGATTTTGCCCTAAAATCACGAAAAACACTACACAGTATGTCTACACTCATGTCATCAACATGGATCAGGAAGATTTTGGCAAAACACATTTTTGCCCTATTTGTGGAGATAAGTGACCTACGGTCGCTTATCTCCCGATTAGGGAGTCTTACTGGTTTAACCTTAATTATTTAATACATTGTTTAAACTTTGTTTTGACTGCGTCTCCCCCTGTTTTTTGTTGTGGTCTTTGGCAACCCCTGGGCCAGGATCATAACACTGTTCATCCCCCAATATCATGAAGGCTATTTTGACCTTTGGGCGACACAAACAAGTTGGTGTGTCCGAAAACGTAGTTACTGCACTGTCAGTCACATAAATACTCAGCAAAACCAGTGGTGTGATATGGATTTTAGAAGTGTGGGTCCTCTAAATTCATGACGTCATGCGCGCACGCTGTTTTTATTGTTAAGTGTGTGTTTAGTGTGTGCATATGAGGCACGCGTGCGTGCAGCAAAATAAGTGTGGGCTCACGGCATCTCACCCAAAACCCAACATTTCCAACAAAACCCACAAATCCAATAAAATAAAATATTTGCCTAGCCCACATTGCCAATTACCATATATATATATATATATATATATATATATACTGCTTTTTAGGCTGTAGAATTTTGTACTTTTTTAATCTAATAAACCCAAGTAAAGTATTTACCAACATTGATATATTTTTTAAGTTTTTTTTTAAACTTTTAATCAGTTTTTTCCCCCCATGTTTTTCTTCTTTTGTACTTTAATTGACATTGTTAGTTTAGAACCCACACCCTTTTGTAGCTTAAGGTTTTGAGGAGTACAACAAGTTTGCATCATACGAGTGTGACAGCGCGTCCGTCCGTGTTCCCATTTACTGAGTGAACACATACAGTATGAACACATACAGTATGAACACATACAGAATGAACACATACAGTATGAACACATACAGTATGAACACATACAGTATGAACACATACAGTATGATATGAACACATACAGTATGAACACATACAGTATGAACACATACAGTATGATATGAACACATACAGTATGAACACATACAGTATGAACACATACAGTATGATATGAACACATACAGTATGAACACATACAGTATGATATGAACACATACAGTATGAACACATACAGTATGAACACATACAGTATGAACACATACAGTATGATATGAACACATACAGTATGAACACATACAGTATGAACACATACAGTATGATATGAACACATACAGTATGAACACATACAGTATGATATGAACACATACATTATGAACACATACAGTATGAACACATACAGTATGAACACATACAGTATGATATGAACACATACAGTATGATATGAACACATACATTATGAACACATACAGTATGAACACATACAGTATGAACACATACAGTATGATATGAACACATACAGTATGATATGAACACATACAGAATGACCACATACAGTATGATATGAACACATACAGAATGAACACATACAGTATGAACACATACAGTATGAACACATACAGTATGATATGAACACATACAGTATGAACACATACAGTATGAACACATACAGTATGATATGAACACATACAGTATGAACACATACAGTATGATATGAACACATACAGTATGAACACATACAGTATGAACACATACAGTATGATATGAACACATACAGTATGAACACATACAGTATGAACACATACAGTATGATATGAACACATACAGTATGAACACATACAGTATGATATGAACACATACAGTATGATATGAACACATACAGAATGACCACATACAGTATGATATGAACACATACAGAATGAACACATACAGTATGATATGAACACATACAGTATGAACACATACAGTATGAACACATACAGTATGATATGAACACATACAGTATGAACACATACAGTATGAACACATACAGTATGAACACATACAGTATGAACACATACAGTATGATATGAACACATACAGTATGAACACATACAGTATGAACACATACAGTATGAACACATACAATATGAACACATACAGTATGAACACATACGTATGAACACATACAGTATGATATGAACACATACAGTATGATATGAACACATACAGAATGAACACATACAGTATGATATGAACACATACAGAATGAACACATACAGTATGATATGAACACATACAATATGAACACATACAGTATGAACACATACAGTATGAACACATACAGTATGATATGAACACATACAGAATGAACACATACAGTATGAACACATACAGTATGAACACATACAGTATGATATGAACACATACAGAATGAACACATACAGTATGAACACATACAGAATGAACACATACAGTATGAACACATACAATATGAACACATACAGTATGAACACATACAGTATGAACACATACAGTATGATATGAACACATACAGTATGAACACATACAGAATGATATGAACACATACAGTATGAACACATACAGTATGAACACATACAGTATGATATGAACACATACAGTATGAACACATACAGTATGATATGAACACATACAGTATGATATGAACACATACAGTATGATATGAACACATACAGTATGAACACATACAGTATGATATGAACACATACAGTATGAACACATACAGTATGATATGAACACATACAGTATGAACACATACAGTATGATATGAACACATACAGTATGAACACATACAGTATGATATGAACACATACAGTATGAACACATACAGTATGAACACATACAGTATGATATGAACACATACAGTATGAACACATACAGTATGATATGAACACATACAGTATGAACACATACAGTATGAACACATACAGTATGATATGAACACATACAGTATGAACACATACAGTATGATATGAACACATACAGTATGAACACATACAGTATGAACACATACAGTATGATATGAACACATACAGTATGAACACATACAGTATGAACACATACAGTATGATATGAACACATACAGTATGAACACATACAGTATGATATGAACACATACATTATGAACACATACAGTATGAACACATACAGTATGAACACATACAGTATGATATGAACACATACAGTATGAACACATACAGTATGAACACATACAGTATGATATGAACACATACAGTATGAACACATACAGTATGATATGAACACATACAGTATGAACACATACAGTATGAACACATACAGTATGATATGAACACATACAGTATGAACACATACAGAATGAACACATACAGTATGAACACATACAGAATGACCACATACAGTATGATATGAACACATACAGTATGAACACATACAGAATGAACACATACAGTATGATATGAACACATACAGTATGAACACATACAGTATGAACACATACAGTATGATATGAACACATACATTATGAACACATACAGTATGAACACATACAGTATGAACACATACAGTATGATATGAACACATACAGTATGAACACATACAGTATGATATGAACACATACAGTATGAACACAT
>NC_137825.1:334408-391908 GCF_963921795.1 Nannobrachium achirus | reverse complement strand
AATCAGGCAGGTAGGAGAACAGCTGTTGGTTCCAGAAGGTGTTCAGACGGTGGAGGCTTATGTTAATGATATGTTAATGATATGTTAATGGTTTTAATTGTGTTAATGATATGTTAATGATGTTAATCAGGCAGGTAGGAGAACAGCTGCTGGTTCCAGACGGTGTTCAGACGGTGGAGGCTTATGTTAATGATATTAATTATGTGTTAATGATATTAATTAGATGTTAACGATATTAATTGTGTTAATTATATGTTAATGATATGTTAATCAGGCAGGTAGGGGAACAGCTGTTGGTTCCAGACGGTGTTCAGACGGTGGAGGCTTATGGAAACCTGCTGCTTCCTGGAGGCGTGGATGCTAACGTTAGCATGCTAGCTCCTCAGCATGGAATGACTCCCATTGATGACGTCTACCAGGCCTCCAGAGCAGCCCTGGCTGGAGGAACCACTACCATTAGTAAGATCATATTATTACTACTACTACTACTACTACTACTACTACTACTACTACTACTACTACTACTACATATTTATGTTCTGGTTTACATCCTATAGAGGAACCACTACCATTAGTAAGATCATATTATTACTACTACTACTACTACATATGTATGTTCTGGTTTACATCCTATAGAACCACTACCATTAGTAAGATCATAATATTACTACTACTACTACTACATATTTATGTTCTGGTTTACATCCTATAGAACCACTACCATTAGTAAGATCATAATATTACTACTACTACTACTACATATTTATGTTCTGGTTTACATCCTATAGAGCAGAGGAACCACTACCATTAGTAAGATCATATTATTACTACTACTACTACTACATATTTATGTTCTGGTTTACATCCTATAGAGCCGAGGAACCACTACCATTAGTAAGATATTATTATTATTATTATTATTAAGACTATTCTACAGTTGATAATGTAGTTCTATATTATAATCATTCTTATCATCTATTCTACAGTTGATAATGTGGTTCTATATTCTAATCATTCTTATCATCTATTCTACAGTTGATCATGTGGTTCCAGAACCAGGCTCTAGTTTACTGAGTGTTATAATATTCTAATCATTATAATCATATATTCTACAGTTGATCATGTAGTTCCAGAACCAGGATCTAGTTTACTGAGTGTTATAATATTATAATCATATATTCTACAGTTGATAATGTGGTTCTATATTCTAATCATTCTTATCATCTATTCTACAGTTGATCATGTGGTTCCAGAACCAGGCTCTAGTTTACTGAGTGTTATAATATTCTAATCATTCTTATCGTCTATTCTACAGTTGATAATGTGGTTCTATATTCTAATCATTCTTATCATATATTCTACAGTTGATCATGTGGTTCTATATTCTAATCATTATAATGATATATTCTACAGTTGATCATGTGGTTCTATATTATAATCATTATAATGATATATTCTACAGTTGATCATGTGGTTCTATATTATAATCATTTTAATGATATATTCTACAGTTGATCATGTACTTCTATATTCTAATCATTATAATCATATGTCCAGTATATTCTAATCATTATAAGGATATATTCTACAGTTGATCATGTGATTCTATATTCTAATCATTATAATGATATATTCTACAGTTGATCATGTGGTGCCAGAACCAGGCTCTAGTTTACTGACTGCGTTCGACCAGTGGAGGGATACGGCTGACAGCAGGGCGTGCTGTGACTTCTCTGTGCACATGAATATCAGCCGCTGGAGCGACGCTCTGAGAGACGAGCTGGAGACACTCGTTAAGGACAGAGGTATGTGTGTGTGTGTGTGTGTGTGTGTGTGTGTGTGTGTGTGTGTGTGTGTGTGTGTGTGTGTGTGTGTGTGTGTGTGTGTGTGTGTGTGTGTGTGTGTGCGCGTGTGCGTGTGTGTGTGTGCGTGTGTGTATCAGTGTGTGTCAGGGTCTGTCAGACATGAAACCCGACTTTGACCCGAACATGTCACGTCTCATCATGTTCTCACACACACACACACACACACACACACACATACACACACACACACACACACACACACACACACACACACACACACACACACACACACACAAAGTGGGCCAGTGTGGATACATCTTTATAAAGTAGCTTTAAAACGTACCTTTTAAACACTAAGGCTGTCAATCAATTAAAATATTTAATCTGATTGATCATGATTGTCCACAGTTAATCATGATTAATCACAACTTAATCACATATGTTCCATTCATTCTACTGTAAATCTACCTTAAAAATATATCTTTCAAGTTCTAAATACTCTCATCAACTCTCACTCTGTGAGTTTATTGATTTTTGTATTATGTTTCTTTTGAACAACCGATGAACGTGGAGTTACAATAGAGACACTATTGCTGTGGTTAGTGCCACATTCTGATTAGGTTGTGAGGATATTACATCTGTGTCTTTAGCCTACTTCAGGGGTGCCCACACTTTTAAAATGACCAGCTCAACATGATCTACCCCACCAAAAAAACCTTACCTGAGGGAGCTTTCGAATAGCGGGACTGGCGGTACATATAAGACAAACGCACTTGGAATGGGAAATAGTGGGGGGAAAAGTCTTCATTCCATGCTTTATATTAGTGGTAGGCGTTGGCTCTTCTTTAATACAATCAATCAAGTCACCTTAATTAAAGTGGCATATTTTTAGGGTCATGTCCTGTGGTCTACCTGCACAGCCATAGTAATCTACTGGTATAGTAATACCACAGCCATAGTAATCTACTGGTATAGTAATACCACAGCCATAGTAATCTACTGGTATAGTAATACCACAGCCATAGTAATCTACTGGTATAGTAATACCACAGCCATAGTAATCTACTGGTATAGTAATACCACAGTAATACCACAGCCATAGTAATCTACTGGTATAGTAATACCACAGTAATACCACAGCCATAGTAATCTACTGGTATAGTAATACCACAGTAATACCACAGCCATAGTAATCTACTGGTATAGTAATACCACAGTAATACCACAGTCATAGTAATCTACTGGTATAGTAATACCACAGCCATAGTAATCTACTGGTATAGTAATACCACAGCCATAGTAATCTACTGGTATAGTAATACCACAGCCATAGTAATCTACTGGTATAGTAATACCACAGCCATAGTAATCTACTGGTATAGTAATACCACAGCCATAGTAATACCACAGCCATAGTAATCTACTGGTATAGTAATACCACAGCCATAGTAATACCACAGTAATACCACAGTAATACCACAGTAATACCACAGCCATAGTAATACCACAGTAATACCACAGTAATACCACAGCCATAGTAATACCACAGTAATACCACAGCCATAGTAATACCACAGTAATACCACAGTAATACCACAGCCATAGTAATACCACAGTAATACCACAGTAATACCACAGTAATACCACAGCCATAGTAATACCACAGTAATACCACAGCCATAGTAATACCACAGTAATACCACAGTAATACCACAGCCATAGTAATACCACAGTAATACCACAGTAATACCACAGTAATACCACAGCCATAGTAATACCACAGTAATACCACAGTAATACCACAGCCATAGTAATACCACAGTAATACCACAGCCATAGTAATCTACTGGTAGATCACCATCTACCTTTTGGGCACCCCGGGCCTACTTGAACGGGGCTATAGTGTTCCGTCTATCTCTCTTGCTCTCTCTCTCTCCCCCTGTCCCCCCCTCCCTCGTCCCTCCACACACACACACACACACACACACACACACACACACACACACACACACACACACACACACACACACACACACACACTGCAGCTAGTGGTGGCTGCGTGAGCTTAGTGGAAAACAGCTGATCTACAAGGCGTACAAACTCACATCATGCTAAAGAATGGCCAGATTAATGCACAGGCTTTACGTGCTGAAGCACAGGGCACCAGACTATTCTTTACGTGCTGAAGCACAGGGCACCAGACTATTCTTTACGTGCTGAAGCACAGGGCACCAGACTATTCCCGCAAAGGTGCTGAAATCTATAGCAAAGGCTGCTGAAGAAGCGCTAAAAATGTCCGCGAAGTGTCTATTTTATTTTCCGTGTGAAGCGTCTATTTTCCGTGCTATCAACAGTGCTTTTCCGATGTTTCCCTCCCTGTTGGTAGCCAGCCACACATCCACAATATTGCGCTACATAAATGCATTTAAGTGGGGGGGGGGGGGGGGGGCAAGTAGAACATGACCTCTGACCTCTGAGGCCTTAGTGTCAACCCCTGGTGGTCCCTTTGAGTGGCGACTGCCACTCAAAGGGACCAGCTGCACTAGAAAACGAGCGCTCCTGGTCTCAATCTCACTGGGTTCATATATTTATGATTTCTTCCTCTCCTCTCCAGGTGTGAACTCCTTTCTTCTCTTCATGTCCTACAAAGATAAATACCAGAGCTCTGACTCACAGGTAACTATTATATTTATTACCATTATTATTATCGTTATTATTATCAATACATATTGTTTATATTAATTAATATTTAAATTAACATGTTTATATATATTTATTAACCCATTCAGGCCGGGAACACATTTTGCTGTTTGGGAGGGGCTTACAGTACATGTACAGTATGTAGCAACATATTTGTTTTGTAGGCTAATTTCTGATTTAGCCCTATTCTATAGGTTAGGCCTAAATGGGTTAATAGTTGTATTGTTTATATTTATTAGTAGTTGTATTGTTTATATTTATTAATAGTTGTATTGTTTATATTTACTAATAGTTATATGAAGCGTTCAGCGTCCTCAGAGATCTGGGAGGAGTCGCTATGGTCCATGCTGAGAACGGTGACATCATCGATGAGGTAACACGCACGCTTTGTAAGACTTCTCCCTTCCCTAAAACACCCTGGACGACGCTCCGCGCGTCCCAGACTCTTCTCCCTCCCCTAACTGTCTGTGTGTCTGTCTGCCTGTCTGTCTGTCTGTCTGTCTGTCTGTCTGTCTGTCTGTCTGTCTTCAGGAACAGAAGAGGTTGTTGGACCTGGGAATCACTGGACCTGAAGGACATGTCCTGTCTCACCCTGAAGAGGTGCACACACACACACACACACACACACACACACACACACACACACACACACACACACACACACACACACACACACACACACACACACACACACACACACAGGAGTACAGTATGGTGTATGTATTTTACATTGTGTTTACAGGTGGAGGCAGAGGCAGTGGAGTGTTTGTTTACATTATAATGTATGTTTACATTATAATGTATGTTTACATTCTAGAGGAGGTTACAGTATGATGTGTTTACATTATAATGTATGTTTACATTCTAGAGGAGGTTACAGTATGATGTGTTTACATTATAATGTATGTTTACATTCTAGAGGAGGTTACAGTATGTTTACATGATGTGTTTACATTCTAGAGGAGGTTACAGTATGTTTACATGATGTGTTTACATTATAATAGAGGAGGTTACAGTATGTTTACATGATGTGTTTACATTATAATAGAGGAGGTTACAGTATGTTTACATGATGTTTACAGGTGGAGGCAGAGGCAGTCTACCGGGCCATCACCATCGCTAAACAAGCCAACTGTCCTCTCTACGTCACCAAGGTATTTATTATTATTATTGTTGTTATTAAAGGACAACTTTGGTTTTTTACAATAAGGTGGTGTCTGGCCCTGTTACAGATGTTGTCCAAAAATCATGCACATCGGTACACAGTATCTCTGTAGCCATTAAACGAAACGGGTATTTCTTACATTGATGCTCCTACATATTATCATGCAAGCACCAGTTAAAGTTACTTTCCATCCCTCATATACTGTGTGCACAGTGCACATCCCATAACCCACACACTGCACATCATTTCACTGTCTGTGCACAGTGCACCCCCCATAACCCACACACTGCACATCATTTCACTGTGTGCACAGTGCACCCCATAACCCACACACTGCACATCATTTCACTGTGTGCACAGTGCACCCCATAACCCACACACTGCACATCATTTCACTGTGTGCACAGTGCACCCCATAACCCACACACTGCACATCATTTCACTGTGTGCACAGTGCACCCCATAACCCACACACTGCACATCATTTCAGAGCTCATATCTATGAACGGGTAAGGGCTAGTTATAATAATAATTAAAGGTGTGAAAATTATCGCGTTAACTGCGGTAATTAATAATTTTTATTAATTGCGTTAAAATTTTTAGCGCAATTAATCCAAGAGCAGAACGACCTGCAGTGGAACACTGTCTGCGGTGGAACACTGTCTTACTGTAGCCTATAGCGCTGCCACTGCTCCTCCTCCACCCCCCCCCTTCCCTTTCTACACACAAGCATGTCACTCTGACTGCAGCAGCGAGAGACGGAGGAGAGCTCAGAGCTGCGGTTTCAAAGTGAAACAGGATTTAGATCGTTCACTGGAATAATACCTGATCATCATCATACAATACATCTGAAAAATATATATTCTAGCCTACTTCTACCTCTGTTCCTAAAATCCGCGATGTTGTTAGGGTGCTGGGCTGCTGGCCTGGGTGCTCCAAACTTACTTGGATCAGATGAAAGACGCACGGCACTGCCAGGCATGACATTAGCTTAACGATCGATCGCCTCGTTGTCGTTGAAAATGCGCATTTGACCCAGGCAATCAACAGCACAACATTAATGGCAGCTGTTACAAACGCTTGTTTTCTCTGTCTTGTGCACGTGTGTCAGCTGTTTTATCTGTAACCTAGATGTCAAATAATTCTGTGTTGTATTGCAGTGGTTCTCAACCTATGGGTTGGGAATCCTAGGGGGATCCCCAATTTTATTTCGGGGGGTCCCCAGATGTTAAGCTTAATGTTAACATTGTTTTCTCACTCAACAATAAACAGACCAACATACAGTATAGGTGTGGCATCTGCACATTTCTAAACTGACAAATTAAGGGCTTTTTACTAGGCCTATACCATACCTCTGGTCAAACATTAGTCAAATTATCAAATATTAGAGGCAGATATTCTGAAAATAGCAGATCTACATGCTTGTGGATCTAGATCTGCTATTTTCACAAGCAAACAGTCAAAACGAATGTAATGCCAACTCCTACAATTCCAAGTGCTCGTCAGGGTGTGTGGTGTGGGGGGAGGGGGGTCCCCAGTTCAAATATGATTATTTTGGGGGGTCACAGCCTGAAAAGTCATGTGTAAGCCAGTGTTTTAGACGTAGCCATGGGCCTATTGTATAAATATTTGCTATTGCTACACAATAAATGGTAAGGTAAAAAAATGCATAAAGGGTAATAATAATAACAATAATGATAATAAACATATATATAGGCCTACATATTGTATGATAAATCTATCTTTAGCTTGCCATTACCGCAACAATATACATAAAGAAATGGCATATTTTGGACATAGTTCGATTCGTGATTAATCATGATTAATTAATTTTTGAGCTGTGATTAATCTGATTAAAAATTTTAATCATTTGACAGCCCTAATAATAATATAAATATACTTATAGCTCTGGTAAGGACTTGTTGTTATTAACTGTTCTCTCTGTCTCCAAGGTGATGAGCAGGTCAGCTGCTGATGTCATCGCTAAGGCCCGCAAGAAGGGTGAGGAAACTTTATTTACAAAACATCCAATAACAAAACAACAAAACTATTGTGAGAATACTTTATTAACAAAACATGTGTTGCATCTTTCCCAGGCATGGTTGTGTATGGAGAGCCAATCACAGCGGGCCTGGCCACAGACGGCTCCAACTATTGGTCCAAAGACTGGGCCAAGGCCGCCGCCCTCGTCATGAGCCCGCCCCTCAACCCAGACCCCAGTACTCCTCAATACCTGGTATCTTTACTGGCATGGTAAAAATACTCTAATTACTCTATACAGTACTCCTCAATACCTGGTATCTTTACTGGCATGGTAAAAATACTCTAATTACTCTACTGGCATGGTAAAAATACTCTAATTACTCTATACAGTACTCCTCAATACCTGGTATCTCTGCTGGCATGGTAAAAATACTCTAATTACTCTACTGGCATGGTAAAAATACTCTAATTACTCTACTGGCATGGTAAAAATACTCTAAATACTCTAAATCATTCCAGTAATGACCTACAGGTGGTGTCTAACTAACAGTATGTATGGTGTAATTCCAGTGGTGACCTACAGGTGGTGTCTAACTAACAGTATGTATGGTGTAATTCCAGTAATAACCTACAGGTGGTGTCTAACTAACAGTATGTATGGTGTAATTCCAGTGGTAACCTACAGGTGGTGTCTAACAGTATGTATGGTGTAATTCCAGTGGTAACCTACAGGTGGTGTCTAACTAACAGTATGTATGGTGTAATTCCAGTGGTAACCTACAGGTGGTGTCTAACAGTATGTATGGTGTAATTCCAGTGGTAACCTACAAGTGGTGTCTAACTAACAGTATGTATGGTGTAATTCCAGTGGTGACCTACAGATGGTGTCTAACTAACAGTATGTATGGTGTAATTCCAGTGGTGACCTACAGGTGGTGTCTAACAGTATGTATGGTGTAATTCCAGTGGTGACCTGCAGGTGGTGTCCTCTGCTCATTGTGGATTCTCCACCAGTCAGAAGGCGGTTGGTAAAGATGACTTCACTTTGATTCCTGAAGGAGTTTCTGGAGTGGAGGAGAGGATGTCTGTGGTCTGGGACAGAGCTGTGGTAAATATATACGTATACCCCTATCTACATACTTACATATCTATCTACCTACCTACCTACCTACCTACCTACTTACCTATCTACCTACTGTACCTTACTGTATATACATACTGACTAGAGGAGAGGATGGCTGTGGTCTGGGACAGAGCTGTGGTAAATATACTGTATACACTACCTAATACCCCTACCTACCTACCTACCTACCTACCTACCTACCTACCTACCTACCTACTGTACCTACCTACCTACCTACCTACCTACTTACCTATCTACCTACTATACCTACCTACTTACCTATCTACCTACTATACCTACCTACTTACCTATCTACCTACTATACCTACCTACCTACTTACCTATCTACCTACTATACCTTACTATATATACATACTGAGTAGAGGAGAGGATGGCTGTGGTCTGGGACAGAGCTGTGGTAAATATACTGTATACACTACCTAATACACCTACCTACCTACCTACCTACCTACCTACCTACCTACCTACCTACCTACCTACCTATCTACCTACCTACCTATCTACCTACCTACCTACCTACTTACCTATCTACCTACCTACCTACCTACCTACCTACCTACCTACCTACCTACCTACCTACCTACCTACCTACCTACTGTACCTACCTACCTACCTACCTACCTACCTACCTACCTACCTACCTACCTACCTACCTACTGTACCTACCTACCTACCTACTGTACCTACCTACCTACCTACCTACCTACTGTACCTACCTACCTACCTACCTAACTACCTACCTACCTACCTACCTACCAACCTACCTACCTACCTACCTACCTACCAACCTACCTACCTACCTACCTACCTACCTACTTACCTACCTACCTACTGTACCTTACTATATATACATACTGAGTAGGATGGATGTGGAGTGGGACAGAGCTGTGGTAAATATACTGTATACACTACCTAATACCCCTACCTACCTACCTACCTACCTACCTACCTACCTACCTACCTACCTACCTACTGTACCTACCTACCTACTGTACCTACCTACCTACCTACCTACCTACCTACCTACCTACCTACTGTACGTACCTACCTACCTACTGTACCTACCTACCTACCTACCTACCTACCTACCTACCTACTGTACCTACCTACCTACCTACTGTACCTACCTACCTACCTACCTACCTACCTACCTACTAGGCCTGGGGCGGTATGGACATTTTGTTACCGCGATTACCGTCTTCCCATTTACCGCCGGTACTGCGGTAATTACCGCACCCCCATATCTATTAATTAAGCTTTGGCGATAAGCCAAAATATTGCAATCATCTTCCCAAAAGTCGCCTCTCCACAGTGGAGAGGAGACACAGCCTGACTGCCCGAGTTATACTTCTCTGTACAGCACAGCGGGTCTGGCTTTCAAAGGAGCAGATCTACAAGCTCACAACACATCGCATCCGCGACGCGTTCTGAGCTTTTAGTTCTGCACTGTCGGGTTACCATAGTAACGTAGGCTAGCTACTTGGGCTTTTCAGACACGAACAGCTGTGTGAACAAACCAGAAGAGGAAGGGTAGTCAGATCGTGTACAGTGATTCTGTAAACTCACGTCACGTCTCAACTCTCAAATCGCAGTGATTGAGTGCTGCTATATACAGGTTTTATTTACAAGACTTGACAGAAAAGGTTATAAAATCACCGACGCGCCGTACGGGGCACAACGTGCGTCGCGGTGGAGAAAGTAAAATGGTTTCATTTTCGGTTTTACTCCACGCGGCCCGCGCTCCGCCAGTAATCCATATGAATAAAAAAAGATATGCCACAACACAAGGTATGTATTAACATCCTTGTGTCGAGTGGATTACAGAGAAAGTGTATGCTGCTCCGTCAAAGAGTTGTGCTCCGTACCCTGCTCTGTGCACTGTGTGCAGGGCGTGATTCCTAAACCCACCAGGATTGAGTTAAGACCCGCCTCACTCCTGGAAGTCCTCGCGTTTCCACGAGGCGGGTCTTAACTCAAGCCTGGTGGGTTTAGGAATCACGCGTGTGCAGGTCTGTGTCTGAGTGACGTATGTGGCTTCCAACGTGTGGTACACGGCCCAGAGCAGAGCGGCATGGAGCGCATGCGGTCCTCGCTTCTCCCCCGTTTTAAAACTCGCTTGTTTTCCAATAAAAAATAGACCTTTTTTTTGTCTTTTTACCGCGGTAAGCACAATGACACCGCGGTAGACCTCGGTATACCGCGGTACGGCGGTACGGCGGTTACCGCCTCCAACCCTACTACCTACCTACCTACCTACCTACTTACCTACCTACCTACCTACCTACCTACCTACCTACTGTACCTACCTACCTACCTACTGTACCTACCTACCTACCTACCTACCTACCTACCTACCTACTGTACCTACCTACCTACCTACCTACCTACCTAACTACCTACCTACCTACCTACCTACCTACCTACCTACCAACCTACCTACCTACCTACCTACCTACCTACCTACTTACCTACCTACCTACTGTACCTTACTATATATACATACTGAGTAGGATGGATGTGGAGTGGGACAGAGCTGTGGTAAATATACTGTATACACTACCTAATACCCCTACCTACCTACCTACCTACCTACCTACCTACCTACCTACCTACCTACCTACCTATCTACCTACTGTACCTACCTACCTACCTACCTACCTACCTACCTACCTACCTACCTACCTACCTACCTACTTACCTACCTACCTACCTACCTACCTACCTACCTACCTACCTACTTACCTACCTACCTACCTACCTACCTACCTACCTACCTACCTACCTACTTACCTACCTACCTACCTACCTACCTACCTACCTATCTACCTACTGTACCTACCTACCTACCTACCTACCTACCTACCTACCTACCTACCTACCTACCTATCTACCTACTGTACGTACCTACCTACCTACCTACCTACCTACCTACCTACCTACCTACCTACCTACCTACCTACCTACCATACCTACCTACTTAACTATCTTACCACTGTAACTTACTATATATACATACTGAGTAGAGGAGAGGATGTCTGTAGTCTGGGACAGAGCTGTGGTAAATATACTATCTATCTATCTATCTATCATCCATCCATCCATCCATCCATCCATCCATCCATCCATCCATCCACCCACCTACCTACCTACCTACCTACCTATCTATCTACCTACCTACTGTACATATACTATATATACTCATGGTTCTGAACCAGGCCACCACCCACCACGTGCCCCAAGCCTACAGCCCTGATTGGCTAGCCCTTTCTGAGGGCTGGTGGAAAAAGCTTATTTAATGTGAAGGGCCAGACTACACAACACCACCACTACCGCCAGGGGGTGGTGTTGTGCAATCTGGTTTATTAACCAGGCTAGCGAGTTACGGCCACATCTCTTGCAGGGTTGTTACACCATATACTGTATATGTACCTCTCTACCTAACTATATAAACATTCTGAATGATGTGGTGTGTGGGGGGAAGCCTCTGCCTTCATTACTAACATAAACGATGTGCTGTGTGGTTTCCTCCATAAATCACATGTAAATCTGTTGATCCAAACTATAGAACAACAATAAGTGCTGGAGCTGCTCCACAAGGATGCAGAGTACACTGTAAAAGATAATACCACAAAAACATACCTTGATTCTGTCTGTCTGTCTGTCTGTCTGTCTGTCTGTCTGTCTGTCTGTCTGTCTGTCTGTCTGTGTGTCTGTCCAGTCTACAGGGAAGATAGATGAGAATGAGTTTGTTGCAGTCACCAGCACCAACGCAGCTAAACTCTTTAACATGTATCCACGCAAAGGTATTCTTATTCTTATTATTGTTGTTCTTAATGTAGGCCTATATATTTTTTGTTTTAACCTAATGTTTTACTTGATGGTCCAACAATTGTGCTTGTGCATGCACATGGATGCGTGTGTGCGCGTGTTTGGTTGTGTGCGTGTGCACGTGCTGGTGTGTGCAGGGCGTATTGCTGTGGGCTCTGATGCTGACCTGGTGATTTGGAACCCAAAGGAGACTCGAACCATCTCTGCTACAACTCACAACCTGGTAACAACCGACCCCTACTTACATACATACCTACCTACCTATATACATACTGTAGACAACCTGGTAACAACCTACCCCTACTTACATACATACATACATACATACCTACCTACCTATATACATAGACAACCTGGTAACAACCTACCCCTACTTACATACATACATACATACATACCTACCTACCTATATACATAGACAACCTGGTAACAACCTACCCCTACATACATACCTACCTACCTATATACATAGACAACCTGGTAACAACCTACCCCTACTTACATACATACCTATATACATACTGTAGACAACCTGTTAACAACCGACCCCTACCTACCTATATACATAGTCAACCTGGTAACAACCTACCCCTACATACATACCTACCTACCTACCTACCTATATACATACTGTAGACAACCTGGTAACAACCGACCCCTACTTACCTACATACATACATACCTATATACATACTGTAGACAACCGACCCCTACTTACATACATACATACCTATATACATACTGTAGACAACCTGGTAACAACCTACCCCTACTTACATACATACATACATACCTATATACATACTGTAGACAACCTGGTAACAACCTACCCCTACTTACATACATACCTACAGTATATACATAGTCAACCTGGTAACAACCTACCCCTACTTACATACATACCTACAGTATATACATAGTCAACCTGGTAACAACCTACCCCTACTTACATACATACCTACAGTATATACATAGTCAACCTGGTAACAACCGATCCCTACCCACATACATACATACATACATACCTATATACATACTGTAGACAACCTGGTAACAACCTACCCCTACCTACCTACACACCTACCTACCTACCTACATAGGTGAGTCAATATATGGTTTCACCCCAAACATATTCATACAAAAGGTTTTTCTGGTAGTATTGGGCATGCTAAATAACATACTAAAAGTCTACCAAAATCTACCCCCCAGAAAGCCGTCATTTTCAACATAGCGTCCCAGATGGCTGTGGGGAGCTTAACAAGGCTATATCTCAAATGAAACATTTTAGCAGTTTTATTTTTCAACAGATTCTGTTAACTCTGGACATGCTTAAGAACTACATAATAGACCTTCCGGAAAGGCTTCATTTTCAAACTGGTGTGACTGGCGCCCAAGATGGCTGCCGGGAGCTTAAAATGCCCATAAATTGGGATTTAAAATATGTAAAAAAATCATAACAATCGTACACTTGGTGACAGGTTTTAGATTGTTGGCATGGTGTTGGATATGGGCATAAGGGTTTCAAAAAACATAGCAAACAAGTTGGGTTTGCCCCCTAGTGGTCTGTTTGCAATTAATTGACTTAACTGGGAGTGTGTGTGTGTGTGTGTGTGTGTGTGTGTGTGTGTGTGTGTGTGTGTGTGTGTGTGTGTGTGTGTGTGTGTGTGTGTGTGTGCAGAGCATGGAGGTGAACATCCTAGAGGGCTTGGAGATCAGAGGGGTTCCAGTCTCAGTGATCTGTGGAGGACGGCTGGTTCTTCATGATGGGAAGCTGCTGGATCTCCAGGAAGGATCTGGAAGATTCATTCCTAGGAAGGCTTTTCCTGATCCTGTTTATAAGAGGATCAGAGCACGCAGCAAGGTATTATAATATAATTTAATATAATATAATATAATATAATATAATATAATATAATATAATATATGTTTATAAGAGGATCAGAGCACGCAGCAAGGTATTATAATATAATATAATATAATATAATATAATAT
Source organism: Nannobrachium achirus (assembly GCF_963921795.1). NCBI lineage: Eukaryota > Metazoa > Chordata > Actinopteri > Myctophiformes > Myctophidae > Nannobrachium > Nannobrachium achirus. The sequence continues at coordinate 377,291 of NC_137825.1, read as the reverse complement.
AATATAATATATGTTTATAAGAGGATCAGAGCACGCAGCAAGGTATTCTATTACCCTACTTTATAGTGATGCGCGGGTCAGGTTTCTTTCATAACCCGCACGGCCCACAGCCCGCACGGAACGTTACCCGCCCGCCCGCGCCGCAGAACAATATATAAAATCAACGAATCCGCCCGCCCCGCAACTCGCATTAAAAAAAAGATGGTATATCATCTCCACCAGGGCAGGAATTTCATGGAGGCCATGAAGGCCATGGCCGCCGTTGCCCCTCTGTTTGGCCTTGTGCCCCTCAAACCAATGGCATGACCTGAGGCCACAGTGGCCTTAATGCCCCAGCTGACTGTACCATTTTATCCTCTGTCTCTTTCAGGTCAATATGTAGACATTAGACACCGGTGTCTCTTTCTTGAGATTCTGAAATCTTAACTCCCCCGAGTCCCCATCTTTAAACCAATCCAGTGACTTTGATTGGTGCAGAGCTGAGCATGGATCAGATTGTAAATACTTAAACAATAAATAAATACTTCAACAAATTCTTTCAATGGACTAAAATCTTGTTTTATTTGATGGCCTTCCTGCCCTGGCATTTGGCCTTTGTGCCCTCAAAAGATGGACAACACCAAAGGCCAAGCGGCCTTGCCCCTAAAATGAAGAAATTGCAGGCCTGATCTCCACAATAGCTCATCTTTATATACGGCTCTTTTAAGTACTCAAAGTCGCTTTACAGAAAGGTTTACAGTAGCACAATATTGTCATGGGATAAATAAACAAACGTGTTGTTCAAATTGGGGTTTAGCCTAAAAGACATTTATTCAAAGACGTTCATTCTCTCTGGGGCATCGTCGGGGTAAGAATGGCGTTTCAGGTTTTATGTCAATCATATTTAGGCTATACAGCGCCTCGCACTTTAAACAGACAGCAAAAGACGGACAATATTAAATCCTGTTGGTTATTGATTAATCACCAGATTGGAGAGATGGCATAGGAGCAACTCGAGTCTCGAGGTGAGCGTGGTTGGTTCATTCAGTCAAAAAATCCGTCTCACTAGCGAAAGTTGTGTTTCAAATCGTATCCGTTGACTGGCTGGTTATATAACTTAACCGACACAAAGTATTTATAAACAGACTTGTGTGGATGACAGAGACATACAAGTGAAATCCTGATCAGCGACACGTGCTGAATTGTTTGTGCATCTTCTCTGCTGTGCTCACGTTGTGTCAAATGTTGGCAAAATGTGGTTCGCGGCCCCAACAGGAGCGGAATTGGGACGGTCCTCGCACCAAGGAGCGGAGGAGAAACCTCGCTCCTCTCTGGCGCATTTTAAAACTCGCTCGCTCGTGCTCGTATTCAAACGTTGTATTCTTATTCTTATAGGCCTACTCTTATTAAGAATAAAAGGCAAATAAGAACAGGTGATTATTCTTATTTATTTTTTGCACATGAGAGAGTGGTGATAACCCGCCCGCCCACCAACCTTGACCCACCCACCCGCATGCGGGCGGGTTGGTGGGCGCACCACTACTACTTTAATATCATAATATAATATAATATAATATAATATAATATAATATAAATATAATATAATATATGTTTATAAGAGGATTAGAGCACGCAGTAAGGTATTCTATTACCCTACTGTAATAATATAATATAATATAATATAATATAATATAATATAATATAATATATGTTTATAAGAGGATTAGAGCACGCAGTAAGGTATTCTATTACCCTACTGTAATAATATAATATAATATAATATAATATAATATAATATAATATAATATAATAATATATGTGTATCAGACTATTAATACAGAGTGACTTACAATAAGCAAGGTAATACATCAATAAAACAACATCAATACAACAACATCACATCAATGTATAGAAATATCATTCTAGACAAAATAACGTAGGTAATCCAAGCACCTGATCAGTAAAACATCTTTATATGAACCCTAAAAAAATGTCTGGTCATTGATGGTAGGCGAGTGCTACGGTAAATGCTATGGGTTTTAGGTGGAGTCTGTAGTTCTAATGGAAGCTAGGGAGTGAGTCTGTAGTTCTAATGGAAGCTAGGGAGTGAGTCTGTAGTTCTAATGGAAGCTAGGGAGTGAGTCTGTAGTTCTAATGGAAGCTATGGAGTGAGTCTGTAGTTCTAATGGAAGCTAGGGAGTGAGTCTGTAGTTCTAATGGAAGCTAGGGAGTGAGTCTGTAGTTCTAATGGAAGCTATGGAGTGAGTCTGTAGTTCTAATGGAAGCTAGGGAGTGAGTCTGTAGTTCTAATGGAAGCTAGGGAGTGAGTCTGTAGTTCTAATGGAAGCTATGGAGTGAGTCTGTAGTTCTAATGGAAGCTAGGGAGTGAATCTGTAGTTCTAATGGAAGCTAGGGAGTGAGTCTGTAGTTCTAATGGAAGCTAGGGAGTGAGTCTGTAGTTCTAATGGAAGCTATGGAGTGAGTCTGTAGTTCTAATGGAAGCTAGGGAGTGAGTCTGTAGTTCTAATGGAAGCTATGGAGTGAGTCTGTAGTTCTAATGGAAGCTAGGGAGTGAGTCTGTAGTTCTAATGGAAGCTAGGGAGTGAGTCTGTAGTTCTAATGGAAGCTATGGAGTGAGTCTGTAGTTCTAATGGAAGCTAGGGAGTGAGTCTGTAGTTCTAATGGAAGCTATGGAGTGAGTCTGTAGTTCTAATGGAAGCTATGGAGTGAGTCTGTAGTTCTAATGGAAGCTAGGGAGTGAGTCTGTAGTTCTAATGTGTTGTGTCCTACAGTTCTCTACAACTAATGCATGCAGTTACTTATTTGCACCACTTGGTGTCACTGTACCTTACCTGCCTATTAGGTGTTATGAAGAAGGGTGTAACAGGAAGTGACATGTAGTGTATGCCATGCTGTTGTGCTGAGAAGCTGAACTAACAAAGAATTGTCAATGTGAAGTGAATCCATACTCTCCAGTGTCTTATTCCTTACCATCCACCTCTACAAATTGGCGACGAGGTAACCCACCTGCTATAGTTCGACTACAGAGGACTATTTTTGACCATTTTTTGCAAAGATGGCTGTAAATGTGCCTTGTCCTGCTCCATTTTTGCCATGCCCTGGGAAGCCTACAATATCATTCAAGACATGGATGCAAATATTTGACAACTACCTACTGGTCATAAATGCAACTGGGAATGCATGGCCTGCTGCAAGAAAGAGAGCTGTCCTGCTTCATTGCCTTGGAACAGAAGGACAGAAGATTTTCCACTCACTGCCAGATACAGGTGATACATATGATACTGCTGTTACTGCATTAAGGGCACATTTCACACCAATGACTAATGTGGTGGTGGAACGTCATACATTCAGAAAAAGAGCACAAGGCCCACATGAGACTGTTACCCAATATGTGGCTGCTCTCAGAGAGCTTGCATCTACCTGTGACTTTGGTGATAAGACTGATGAGATGCTGCGTGATCAGCTTATTCAATATGTCACAAATGCCCATATTAGGGAAAAGCTACTGCTGGAGCCTACCCTCACTCTACACAATGCTATCACGCTTGCTACACAGATTGAGTCTGCAGCTGAACAAGCTAAATGCATGGTTGGAGAGAAACCTAGCTTTAAAGTACAAGCAGTGCAGAAGAAATCACATAGACCACGGCCTCAGCATAAACCATCCACACCTGCACCTACTACTGCTGCCACTGGGAAGTCCTCCCGTACATGTTTCAGATGTGGATCTGACAGTCACCTTGCCAATGCTCCCTCATGTCCTGCTGTTAAGGCTACTTGCAAATCCTGCCACAAGCAAGGACATTTTGCCAGAGTGTGCCGCTCTGCTCCTACCCATCAAGTGAGAGAAGTGGAGGTGCCTGAACTGACTGTCCTATGCATTCAAGAGACTGCCTGTCAATCTGATAAAATAAAATGCAATGTCAAGATCCAGCCTTCAGATTCACCAGCCCATGCCATGGACCTGGTTGTGGACTCTGCATCCCCAGTGTCCATACTGCCTAGCAGTGTGTTTGAGGAACATTTTGGTGAGTCAACCCTTACACCACCTGCTATTCGTTTAATCACATACACCAAGTCACCCATTCCTGTGCTGGGATGCCTTTCAGCACTGGTGACCAGGGATGATGTCACTGCTGCAGCAACCTTCTTTGTTGTGGAGAAGGGGACCCCATTACTGGGTCTGGATTTGATGATTGCACTGAACATTCACATCGTAGGGGGTGCTGTTGTTCCTCCTCCTCTTGCCCCTGCTACAAATGCTCCTGTGATGCACCTATCCACCACTCGGTGGTGGATTTGTGGCTGTGCTAAACATTTTGTTCACCGGGTCAAAGTCTCTGCCTCTGTTACCCCGGTTCGACAGAAACTGCGCCGTTTGCCCCTGTCTGTGAGAGATGCAGTCACAGAAGAGTTAAACAGACAGCTGGCTGCTGGTGTGATTGAGAGAATTGATGCTTCTCCCTGGGTGTCTCCTATCGTTGTTACACGAAAGAAGAGAGGAGGCATTCGGATGTGTGTGGATCTCCGAGAGCCAAACAAGGCTGTCATTACGGACTGCTATCCAATCCCACACATTGATGAGCTGCTGTCCACTCTGCGTGGAGCCGCAGTGTTTTCAACTATTGATCTCGCAAGTGCCTACCACCAGGTGCCCCTACATGAGGAAAGTAGGGACATGACTGCTTTCATTACGCATGAAGGACTCTTCCGCTACTGCCGTGTGCCCTATGGCCTCTCCTCTGCACCATCTGCATTCCAGAAGATGATGGCTACCATCCTCAAAGGCCTGCCAGGTGTGCAGAATTATCTGGATGATATTATCATCTATGGAGCCAACAGCACAGTGCATGATGCTCGTCTGAAGCAAGTCCTTCACCGCCTGCAAGAGGCAGGTCTGCTCCTGAATGAGGAAAAGTGCTGCTTTAATCAGTCAAGTCTACGATTCCTGGGTCACGTGGTGTCAGCTGAAGGTATCGTTCCTGATAAAGAGCACATCGAAGCTGTCCTGAATGCCCCAGCTCCGACAGATGCTGCTACCCTACGCTCTTTTCTAGGCCTCGTGTCATGGTATTCAAAGTTCATTCCTAACTATGCAACTGAATCCGAGCCGATGCGGGCATGCATTAGAAAAGACACTGACTTTCACTGGACGAGTGAGGCACAGAAAGGTTTTGAGAAAATCAAACTACTACTGGTGAACAGTTCTGCCCTTGCTCTTTTCGACCCTTCCCTGCCTACAGTGGTGTCCACTGATGCCTCTGATTACGGTTTGGGAGCCGTGTTCACCCAGCATCATACTGATGGCGTGGAACGTACAGTGGCTTTTGCCTCCCGGGCTCTCACCACAGTGGAACGCAAATATTCGACTGTAGAGAAGGAAGCTCTGGGATGTGTTTGGGCCGTTGAGAAGTGGCGCACATACTTGTGGGGGCGAAAATTCACCTTACGTACTGACCATCAGGCCCTCACTACGCTGCTTACTACTAAAGGCATAGGTCGTGCTGGAATGCGCGTTGCACGCTGGTCTGCCAGGCTCCTGACCTATGACTATGATGTGATTTACCGCCCAGGGTCAGAGAACTACACTGCTGACTGCCTTTCCCGTCTACCACTTCCTGGGCCTGCTGACCCTGCCTTCGATGCTGAGCCGGAAATGGTTGCCTACATCACTGATGCTCTTGCTGCTTTGCCCATTACTGACTTTGAGGCTGCTGCTGACTCTTGCCCAGAGGTTTCTGCACTCCGTGACCAGATTGCTCGTGGCTGGCCACAAAAGATAAAACCGCTGAGTCCAGTCGTTGCCCCATACTTCCGTGTACGTCATGAACTGTCAGTGGGAAACTCACTGGTGCTTCGAGGAACACGTCTGGTTGTGCCAATTTCACTGCGTGCTACTCTGGTGGCTCTTGCACATGAGACACACCAAGGAGTGGTGCGTACCAAGCAACGCCTGAGAGAGTACTACTGGTGGCCTAAGATGGATGACCTTGTCCAGTCTACTATTCAGTCATGTCAGCCATGCCAGTCCAACGACAAGACTGCAATGCCACACCCTGCTCCACTACAACCAGTTCGATTCCCAGACAGGCCATGGCAAAAGCTTGCAATGGACATTGTTGGTCCTTTTGAAACTGCTACATGGGACTGCCGATATGCCATCACTCTGACCGACTACTACAGCAAGTGGCCAGAGGTTGCTTTCACTGCGAATATCACTACAAAGGATGTTACATCCTTCCTCTCCTCAGTCTTCAGCAGACAAGGGAACCCAGAATCCATTGTCACGGACAATGGAAAACAGTTTACTTCTGCTGACTTTGCTGCTTTCCTGGCTGAACGGGACATCGTACATCACAGAGTATCTGTTTATTACCCAGCTGCTAATGGCGCCATAGAGCGTTTTAATCGTGTTCTGAAAGAGAGTGTGCAGATGGCTATTACACAATCTGTACCATGGAAACCTGCCATTACTGCCTTCCTGATGGCTTACCGGGCCACACCACATGCAGCTACAGGTGTGTCTCCATTTCAACTACTGCATGGCCGGAGGATGCGCACGAAGTTGACTGTCCTGCCGCCCTCTCCTGCTGACCCTGTCTCAGATGAACAGGTACGAGAGAAAGTCACAAGCCGTCAACTCAAGATGAAGGCTTATACGGATGGAAAAAGAGGCGCACGCACTCCGCCTTTTCAAGAAGGGGATAGTGTGCGGGTGAAAACACCTCTCCATGTGCCCAAAGCTCACCCAAAGTTTGGATCTCCACTGAGAGTCACAAAGAAGGTGGCCCAAAGCACATACTTGCTGGAGGATGGCCGAAGATGGAACGCCTCTCACCTAGCTCCTGATCGCTGTGCAGCTGCACATCCACAGGACATTCCTACTTCACCTGACAGTGCCTCTCCACCCTCTCCTAAACAATCACGTGTCAGAAAGAAGCCTAACTGGATGCAAGAATATGTGACTGATTAGCTATTTGTGTCCTAACATAGCATGTCAACATATCTCTTTGTTTTGTGTTATTTTGAAGGTGATGCAATGTAGTGTTTGAAAAAAAAGAGTCCTACAGTTGTATCTTATTCCAGATCTCTGAAAGTTGAAACAGTGTATTTTGAGTTCATGTTTAATGTTTACCCTGCTTTTATTTTCTGGGTTACTCACTTTATTCACAGTACTGAGCACAAACTAGAAATGTTTATGTTTATGCCTGAGTGCAGGTTCTGATGTTTTATTTTGCCTTAGAGGAATTTTCCTTTTCTACAAAGAGAGGAAATGTTGTGTCCTACAGTTCTCTACAACTAATGCATGCAGTTACTTATTTGCACCACTTGGTGTCACTGTACCTTACCTGCCTATTAGGTGTTATGAAGAAGGGTGTAACAGGAAGTGACATGTAGTGTATGCCATGCTGTTGTGCTGAGAAGCTGAACTAACAAAGAATTGTCAATGTGAAGTGAATCCATACTCTCCAGTGTCTTATTCCTTACCATCCACCTCTACATAATGGAAGCTAGGGAGTGAGTCTGTAGTTCTAATGGAAGCTAGGGAGTGAATCTGTAGTTCTAATGGAAGCTAGGGAGTGAGTCTGTAGTTCTAATGGAAGCTAGGGAGTGAATCTGTAGTTCTAATGGAAGCTAGGGAGTGAGTCTGTAGTTCTAATGGAAGCTAGGGAGTGAGTCTGTAGTTCTAATGGAAGCTATGGAGTGAGTCTGTAGTTCTAATGGAAGCTAGGGAGTGAGTCTGTAGTTCTAATGGAAGCTAGGGAGTGAGTCTGTAGTTCTAATGGAAGCTATGGAGTGAGTCTGTAGTTCTAATGGAAGCTAGGGAGTGAGTCTGTAGTTCTAATGGAAGCTAGGGAGTGAGTCTGTAGTTCTAATGGAAGCTATGGAGTGAGTCTGTAGTTCTAATGGAAGCTAGGGAGTGAATCTGTAGTTCTAATGGAAGCTAGGGAGTGAGTCTGTAGTTCTAATGGAAGCTAGGGAGTGAGTCTGTAGTTCTAATGGAAGCTATGGAGTGAGTCTGTAGTTCTAATGGAAGCTAGGGAGTGAGTCTGTAGTTCTAATGGAAGCTATGGAGTGAGTCTGTAGTTCTAATGGAAGCTAGGGAGTGAGTCTGTAGTTCTAATGGAAGCTAGGGAGTGAGTCTGTAGTTCTAATGGAAGCTATGGAGTGAGTCTGTAGTTCTAATGGAAGCTAGGGAGTGAGTCTGTAGTTCTAATGGAAGCTATGGAGTGAGTCTGTAGTTCTAATGGAAGCTATGGAGTGAGTCTGTAGTTCTAATGGAAGCTAGGGAGTGAGTCTGTAGTTCTAATGGAAGCTAGGGAGTGAGTCTGTAGTTCTAATGGAAGCTAGGGAGTGAATCTGTAGTTCTAATGGAAGCTAGGGAGTGAGTCTGTAGTTCTAATGGAAGCTAGGGAGTGAATCTGTAGTTCTAATGGAAGCTAGGGAGTGAGTCTGTAGTTCTAATGGAAGCTAGGGAGTGAGTCTGTAGTTCTAATGGAAGCTATGGAGTGAGTCTGTAGTTCTAATGGAAGCTAGGGAGTGAGTCTGTAGTTCTAATGGAAGCTAGGGAGTGAGTCTGTAGTTCTAATGGAAGCTATGGAGTGAGTCTGTAGTTCTAATGGAAGCTAGGGAGTGAGTCTGTAGTTCTAATGGAAGCTATGGAGTGAGTCTGTAGTTCTAATGGAAGCTAGGGAGTGAGTCTGTAGTTCTAATGGAAGCTAGGGAGTGAGTCTGTAGTTCTAATGGAAGCTAGGGAGTGAGTCTGTAGTTCTAATGGAAGCTAGGGAGTGAGTCTGTAGTTCTAATGGAAGCTAGGGAGTGAGTCTGTAGTTCTAATGGAAGCTAGGGAGTGAGTCTGTAGTTCTAATGGAAGCTAGGGAGTGAGTCTGTAGTTCTAATGGAAGCTAGGGAGTGAGTCTGTAGTTCTAATGGAAGCTAGGGAGTGAATCTGTAGTTCTAATGGAAGCTAGGGAGTGAGTCTGTAGTTCTAATGGAAGCTAGGGAGTGAGTCTGTAGTTCTAATGGAAGCTAGGGAGTGAGTCTGTAGTTCTAATGGAAGCTAGGGAGTGAGTCTGTAGTTCTAATGGAAGCTAGGGAGTGAGTCTGTAGTTCTAATGGAAGCTAGGGAGTGAGTCTGTAGTTCTAATGGAAGCTAGGGAGTGAGTCTGTAGTTCTAATGGAAGCTAGAGAGTGAGTCTGTAGCTCTAATGGAAGCTAGGGAGTGAGTCTGTAGTTCTAATGGAAGCTAGGGAGTGAGTCTGTAGTTCTAATGGAAGCTAGGGAGTGAGTCTGTAGTTCTAAGTGCAACAGGGAGTTTATTCCACAGTTTGGGGGCCAGGAGGGAGAAGAGTCTAGGATGAGTGGATTTTTGTCCTGGGGTTTTTATTGAGGGTTCTGTCAGCATCCCTGCTGATCTGAGTGAACAGGTGGGGTGTAGGGGTTGATCAGGTTTTGGAGGTATGGAGGAGCCGTACCTTTGGTGGCTTTGAAGGCCAGCATCAGTGTTTTGTATTCTGTGCGGGCCGACTGGGAGATGTTAGATTTGAGAGTGTGGAGGGTTTAGAGCTCTGATGTTAGATAGCAGAGTGTGGAGGGTTTAGAGCTCTGATGTTAGATAGCAGATTGTGGAGGGTTTAGAGCTCTGATGTTAGATAGCAGAGTGTGGAGGGTTTAGAGCTCTAGACCCTGATGTTAGATAGCAGAGTGTGGAGGGTTTAGAGCTCTAGACCCTGATGTTAGATAGCAGAGTGTGGAGGGTTTAGAGCTCTGATGTTAGATAGCAGAGTGTGGAGGGTTTAGAGCTCTGATGTTAGATAGCAGAGTGTGGAAGGTTTAGAGCTCTAAACCCTGATGTTAGATAGCAGAGTGTGGAGGGTTTAGAGCTCTAGACCCTGATGTTAGATAGGAGAGTATGGAGGGTTTAGAGCTCTAGACCCTGATGTTAGATAGGAGAGTGTGGAGGGTTTAGAGCTCTAGACCCTGATGTTAGATAGGAGAGTGTGGAGGGTTTAGAGCTCTAGACCCTGATGTTAGATAGGAGAGTGTGGAGGGTTTAGAGCTCTAGACCCTGATGGTAGATAGGAGAGTGTGGAGGGTTTAGAGCTCTGATGTTAGATAGCAGATTGTGGAGGGTTTAGAGCTCTGATGTTAGATAGCAGAGTGTGGAGGGTTTAGAGCTCTGATAAAACTCTTCTTCGGTGGTTTCAGATGGCTGAAGCGCGCGGCGTCCCCCGTGGAATCTACGATGGTCCGGTCCATGATGTCATCAGCATGACATCATCAGTCCCTCCCACGCCGACCAATAGGGGCCCTCCCTGCCCCAAAGTCCCGACCGGGCCACGGAACCTCCACCAATCAGGATTCACCTTGGCAGGTCTGAATGACTAGATGTTTATCATTATATTAAACTGTGCACAAAAAGTAAGCAGACTTGACTTGGGTCCATTATATTTCACCTTTAATAATACCAATCCCTATTGTGTTTGCCAGACCCATGAAATGGGTAGACCTACATAAGCAAATGTCGGTCTGTCCGGGTTTTCTATATAAAGGGTATATATGATGATGACACGATGATGACATGCCTACAAAAGGCATGATGTCATAAATGATGATGACAGACAGAACCGGGGTCTGGCACAACCAGGTTGACCTGGTCTAGTTTATATATACAGTGTATATCATTCTTATGGTTGTCATCTTTACAACGAGGTACAGCTTGTAAGCATCTGGAATGAGCAGCACAGCCAAACGTGTGGGTGGTGCAAAATTCTCCAAAATGACTCATAATACTTTTCTGTGGAGCGTTGAAGATTGCAGTCTGCCACAGTAATAATAAAACAACAACACACGTTGGCCATCTTTACACTTGATTAACTTTACACTGTCAGGGACCTCAGTGTGGAAGATCATTCCATATGAATCCTCCTCATGCTGGTCACCAACCTGTGGGATGGAATCCCATTCCTCAACAGGACCAACCTGTGGGATGGAATCCCATTCCTCAACAGGACCAACCTGTGGGATGGAATCCCATTCCTCAACAGGACCAACCTGTGGGATGGAATCCCATTCCTCAGCAGGACCAACCTGTGGGATGGAATCCCATTCCTCAACAGGACCAACCTGTGGGATGGAATCCCATTCCTCAAGCAGGACCAACGTGGTTCTGTTGGTCAGTCTAGTCTAGCACGTACAGCTCGCTCAAGCTGATCCTACAAGTGTTCAATTGGGTTGAGGTCTGGACTAGTTTATTATCCTACAAGTGTTCAACTGGGTTGAGGTCTGGACTAGTTTATTATCCTACAAGTGTTCAATTGGGTTGAGGTCTGGACTAGTTTATTATCCTACAAGTGTTCAGCTGGGTTGAGGTCTGGACTAGTTTATTATCCTACAAGTGTTCAACTGGGTTGAGGTCTGGACTAGTTTATTATCCTACAAGTGTTCAATTGGGTTGAGGTCTGGACTAGTTTATTATCCTACAAGTGTTCAGCTGGGTTGAGGTCTGGACTAGTTTATTCACAGAATATTAAAATATTCAAATATCAAAGTCACTAGTCGAATATTCTCTTTTTTTCCTCTTTTTTTCTCGCTTTTTTAAAAGAAATATTATTTCCTCATGGTTTATAAAGCTTGGCTAGATAGGAAGTCATTAGAATGAGTTGTCACTGCCCCCTGGTGGATGAATTGATTAATGCTCTATACTGATGTCATGCGTAGCGTTTTGTCTCCCAGAACTCATTAATTACCAGTGGAAAAACTCCATGTGATGATGGAGGAAGAGCCAGATGATGCAACTATCACTACTACAACCAGAATTACCTGTTGAATATTCGACTATTCAAATACTTTGAGGTTGAATAATTCCAAAAATCACTATTCGTGAACAGCAAACATCACGTCGGTCATCGGGTCAAGAAATTCTGTGGTTCTACAATTTTGGCTAAAAAAAACACCTCCGTGTGGCGCGCGGCCCAAACGGGAGCAGAATTGGAGCGGAGAGCGGGTCGGCACGTAAATAATGGAGAGAGGAACTATGCATGTCGACGCAATTACCGTACGTTCTCTCTCACCCCCAAACGTACACAAAATCAACCATACGTAACTATAAATGGCCCTTAAGGTGACAATACGGTAACAATACCAAAAGGTATTATTAAAGGGTGTAACGATAGAGTAACTGAATCTATTTTAATTTGCAATGATCTACGATCTAATAGGATCATATCGATCTGCAAAAGCAAAACATCGTACCGTTTTGTATCGTTTCACAATGCAGATGATCGGTATTGAATCGTTGTGCAATGCAAATCATTGATTGTATGGAAACTAAGTATTTTGCCTTGTTTTTAGCAAGTTTAAGAGGGAAAATAAAAAAGAGCTGTCTAATTACGTTTTGCTATTCTTGGTCTATCAATAAATGTGTGTAATCTCTGTGTTCATGTCAAGTTGCAGGTTTGTCCATGTGTGTTTAAAAATGTCCATGTATTTGCTAGAGAATCACAGTGTTTACTTATTTATATCCATAATAGATTTTTCCCTTAATAAAACCTGCACTATTGACATATTTAATCTTTGATAAATCGTTACTATATCGATTATAAATCATTGAATTGAATCGTATTGCCATGAATGAACCAATATCGTCCATGTATCGTATCGTCAACCATGTATCGTGATGCGTATCATATCGCTGTTAAATGTATCGTTACACTCCTATAATGGACTGAAGTACTTTTTGTGCACGGTTTATATTAATAGATGTAATTATTGGTATATTATTATTATAATGAGGTTTATATTAATAGATGTAATTATTGGTATATTATTATTATAATGAGGTTTATATTAATAGATGTAATTATTATTATTATAATGAGGTTTATATTAATAGATGTAATTATTGGTATATTATTATTATTATTATAATGATTATTATTTGACAGGCACTCAGGTGGACGACCACATCCCTCGACGTTCAACTCAGAGGATTGTAGCGCCACCTGGTGGAAGATCCAACATCACTTCCTTATCTTAAACTATGACTGAACATTATCTTAATGAATGACTTAACATTATCTTAAACTATGACTGAACATTATCTTAAACAATGACTTGACATTATCTTAAACTATGACTGAACATTATCTTAAACAATGACTTGACATTATCTTAAACTATGACTGAACATTATCTTAAACAATGACTTGACATTATCTTAAACTATGACTGAACATTATCTTAAACAATGACTTGACATTATCTTAAACTATGACTTAACATTATCTTAAACAATGACTTAACATTATCTTAATGAATGACTTAACATTATCTTAAACAATGACTTAACACTATCTTAAACAATGACTTAACATTATCTTAATGAATGACTTAACATTATCTTAAACAATGACTTAACATTATCTTAATGAATGACTTAACATTATCTTAAACAATGACTTAAACTAAGCTGAACCTTTACAACAGTGACTTAACATTATCTTAAACAATAATTAATTGGCCTTTAAAGAACACAAAGATGTGTGTGTGCATGTTTATCTAGTATGTATGTAGTGACTGTATGACATACTAGTCATACATGGAACATGTATGTAGTGACTGTATGACATACTAGTCATACATGTAACATGTCTATAGTGATAAATCATACATGTAACATGTGTCTATAGTGATAAATCATACATGTAACATGTCTGTAGTGATAAATCATACATGTAACATGTGTCTATAGTGATAAATCATACATGGAACATGTTTGTAGTGATAAATCATACATGTCTATAGTAGGGCAGTCACAAATAGTGATTTTTAGTATTCAAATTATTCGACCTCAAAGTATTCGAATAGTCGAATATTCGACAGGACTGGCCAAACTGTCAAATATTAAGTAAGCAAGAGGCGAACATTGTGAAAATAGCCGATATACATGCTCACTGTGAGCATGTAGATCTGCTATTTTCACAGTATTTATCTGCAGAACCGAGTCACATTAAATGTAATACCTACAATTCCAAGTGCTTGTCAGGGTGGGGGTCCCCAGTTCAAATATGTTTATTTTGGGGGTCACGGCCTAAAAAGGTTTGAGAACCCCTGGTATAGAGCATTAACAAATTCATCCACCAGGGGCATAGTGACTTTGATATTCGAATATTCTAATATTTTGTGAATGCCCTAGTCTATAGTGATACATCATACATGGGTATAGTGATAAATCATACATGGAACATGTCTCTATAGTGATAAATCATACATGTAACATGTCTCTATAGTGATAAATCATACATGGAACATGTATCTAAAGTGATAAATCATACATGTAACATGTGTATGTAGTGATGAGTCATACATGGAACATGTCTCTGTAGTGATAAATCATACATGTAACATGTCTATAGTGATAAATCATACATGGAACATGTATCTAAAGTGATAAATCATACATGTAACATGTCTCTATAGTGATAAATCATACATGGAACATGTATCTAAAGTGATAAATCATACATGTAACATGTATCTAAAGTGATAAATCATACATGGAACATGTATCTAAAGTGATAAATCATACATGTAACATGTGTATGTAGTGATGAGTCATACATGTAACATGTCTCTGTAGTGATAAATCATACATGTAACATGTCTCTGTAGTGATAAATCATACATGTAACATGTCTCTGTAGTGATAAATCATACATGGAACATGTCTATAGTGATAAATCATACATGTAACATGTATCTAAAGTGATAAATCATACATGTAACATGTATCTAAAGTGATAAATCATACATGTAACATGTGTATGTAGTGATGAGTCATACATGTAACATGTCTCTGTAGTGATAAATCATACATGTAACATGTCTCTGTAGTGATAAATCATACATGTAACATGTCTCTGTAGTGATAAATCATACATGGAACATGTCTATAGTGATAAATCATACATGTAACATGTATCTAAAGTGATAAATCATACATGTAACATGTATCTAAAGTGATAAATCATACATGGAACATGTATCTAAAGTGATAAATCATACATGTAACATGTGTATGTAGTGATGAGTCATACATGTAACATGTCTCTGTAGTGATAAATCATACATGTAACATGTCTATAGTGATAAATCATACATGTAACATGTGTATGTAGTGATGAGTCATACATGGAACATGTATCTAAAGTGATAAATCATACATGTAACATGTGTATGTAGTGATGAGTCATACATGGAACATGTCTCTGTAGTGATAAATCATACATGTAACATGTCTATAGTGATAAATCATACATGTAACATGTCTCTATAGTGATAAATCATACATGTAACATGTCTCTATAGTGATAAATCATACATGTAACATGTGTATGTAGTGATGAGTCATACATGGAACATGTCAATCATTGTAAATTCTCCATGACAACTAAAACAGTGCCAAGCTGTGTTTTTCTTCTTCTTTTTTGACCTTTTTAATACCTGAAGAAAATCTGCTCTGTGAGCTTGTAGATCTGCTATTTTCACAATATTCATCAGTGGAACAGAGTCAGACTAAATGTTACGTCTCAACTCCTACAGTTCCAAGTGCTCGTCGGGGGGGGGGGGGGGGGGGGGACCCAGTGGTTCCCAGTGGTTCCCAGTTCAATTATGATTATTTTAAGGGTCACAGCCTGAGAAGGTTGAGAACACCTGGGTTTGACAGCTTAACTAACCTCACTGGACTTAAAGCTACACTGTGTCACTTTATTTGCATATACACATTATTTTGACCAATCAGTATTTGAGCTTCCTGCTCTTTTATCAAGACATTTTGTCGATTAAACTATGATGGAAAATATCTGTTGACGATCTGACTATCTTCCACTGATGACAAAGACATTTTCATCAGTGGATTTTCATCAGAAGAGATCCAGTAGAACTAAGACTAGAGGAGAAGAGATCCAGTAGAACTAAGACTAGTGGAGAAGAGATCCAGTAGAACTAAGACTAGTGGAGAAGAGATCCAGCAGAACTAAGACTAGTGGAGAAGAGATCCAGTAGAACTAAGACTAGTGGAGAAGAGATCCAGTAGAACTAAGACTAGTGGAGAAGAGATCCAGTAGAACTAAGACTAGTGGAGAAGAGATCCAGCAGAACTAAGACTAGTGGAGAAGAGATCCAGTAGAACTAAGACTAGTGGAGAAGAGATCCAGTAGAACTAAGACTAGTGGAGAAGAGATCCAGCAGAACTAAGACTAGTGGAGAAGAGATCCAGTAGAACTAAGACTAGTGGAGAAGAGATCCAGTAGAACTAAGACTAGAGGAGAAGAGATCCAGAACAAAGACTAGTCAAAAACGTCCGATCTGCAAGCTTGGTTATTATATATATTTGGATATATTTAGTCATCCAAATCTTGACTAAAACTAACACATTTCAGATGACTAAATGTAACTCAAATGAACACTGCTAAGCTCCTTGTGGTCTGGTATGACCTCTGCTGGTTGACAGGCAGTACTGCATGTTCCTCCCTTTGGGATACATTTCACCACCCAGTAGCTTTAAGTAGCCTTAACTAAACTAATCCTGACTTTTACCCATAACTAAACTAATCCTGACTTTAACCCATAACTAAACTAATCCTGACTTTAACCCATAACTAAACTAATCCTGCATCACTGTCAACTACATCACTAGTTAATCCTGACTTAAACCAACCATGCATTTCATTAATACATGAATGAATCCTGACTTAAATAACCCTGCATTAAACCTTAACCTCAACCAAACTAATCGTACATCACTATTAACAACACAACTAGACTTAATAACCTGCTTCATTAACTAGTTACTAGTTAGTTACTAGTTACGTGTTTTAACTAGTTATTAGTTAGGTGTTTTAACTAGTTACTAGTTAGGTGTGTTACAAGGCAATAATGTAGAGATGAGATGTCATATGAACAACATCAACATGTGGTTGTGTGTTTATTAATGTAAATAATGTATTTAATGTCATCATCCTCAGTGTAACCAGGAATTAATATTCATACATACTAATATTAATATTTATACAAGTGATATTTACTGATACTATTGTTGCTAACTGACTGACTGACTGACTGACTGACTGACTGACTGACTGACTGACTGACTGACTGGCTGGCTGGCTGACTGACTGACTGACTGACTGACTGACTGACTGACTGACTGACTGACTGGTTTACTGACTGACTGACTGACTGACTGACTGACTGACTGACTGACTGACTGGTTTACTGACTGATTTTCTGTTTCTGTATTTACTGCCTATTATGATGATATTATGATCCTAATCTTCAATATTTATTAGTACTTATTTATATGTATCCATGTGTGTGTGTTTTTTACATAAACAACTTGATTAAACACAAATTAAACAATGGTTTTAATCTGATAATGTGTTACTCTTTTTCCTTCTAAACCAAGTCTGAAAAATAAAGATCTACAAACTCAGAACTCAACACGTGAGCTTGTAGATCGTCTGGTTGAAGAATGTGTTTAACCCTGCAAGACCTGAAACCTTTTAACCATTATTTAATACTTTAACTATTAAAAATTAGCAGATATACAAGCTCACAGAGCGGCTCTCCAGCTTGTAGATCTGCTTTTTTAAATTTTTTGTTTAATCGTGTAATTTTGGCAAATCTTTGAATATATCTTTTTAAAAACAAACATTTGTATCTCAAATGATTGCTTCTGGGGGGTCCCTGGAACAGCATATTTTAAGATGGGGGTCCGCGGCCAAATTCATGATCCATTGATTTGGAATAAGGATTTTGTTGACATTTATGGAACCGAGTCAGATTTTTTCAAGATTTTTCAAAAACAGCAGATCTACAAGCTTGCAGCAGCACGGTGCTGCGCTGTGCGCTTGTATATCTGACATTGTCTTCTCATCAATGTATTAATATCAAACTATTATTGCTTGTAAACGGTCTATTTCATCCATCAGTTCCTTGTCCTGAGCAACTTCCTCCACTCCCTCTGGGAGAATACCGAGGCCATCCCATAATCCTTCCATCTGGTCTTTGGTCTGCCACGGGGTCTCCTCCCAGTGGGACGTGCATCGAGGACCTTCCTAGGAAGGCGCTCGGGGGGCATCCATACTAGATGCCTGAACCACCTAAGCTGACTCCTTTCCAAGTGTGACTGACTCCTTTTCCAATGACTACAGACCGGTGGCCCTAACGTCTGTAGCAATGAAGTGCTTTGAAAAGCTATTTGTCGCCTACCTAAAGCCCCTTACTGACCCTCAACTTGACCCATCACAGTTCGCATACAGAGAAAGCCGTTCAGTGGATGATGCAGTCAACATTGGCCTACATCACATCCTGAAACACCTGGACACCTCTGGATCTTATGCCAGGCTGTTGTTCATTGACTTTAGCTCTGCTTTTAACTCTGTTCTACCAGAGCGGCTCCGGGAGAAGCTCTTAGCCCTGCAGGGGGTGGACCCCTCCATCAGCCAGTGGATCAACCACTACCTCACCAACAGGACCCAACAGGTGCAGTTAGGCCCCCATCTGTCTGGTCCTAATCCCACCATCAGGGTGATCAAATATGCGGATGACACGACCGTGGTAGGTCTTATAAAGAACGACGACGAGTCTGCTTATAGACAGACGGTGACCGACCTGGCTGTGTGGTGCAGCACAACCTGGAGCTCAACCCACTCAAAACGGTTGAGATGGTCGTGGACTTCCGTAAATCCCCTCCCCACCGGCACCTCTGATAATAAATAGTGTGGTGGTCAAGGAAGTGGAAGCCTTTAAATTCCTCGGCACCACAATCACCAATGACCTCAAGTGGGAGACGAACACCTGCTCCATTATTAAAAGGGCCCTCAGTGGGATGTTCTTTCTAAGACAGCTGAGGAAACTCAACGTCTCCCGTTCAGTCCTGACTCAGTTCTACAGAGCCACCACCGAGAGTATTATCTCCTCGTCCATCTCTGTGTGGTTTGGCTCTGTCTCTGCCATTGCAAAAAACAGACTGCAAAGGATTGTTGGCACAGCGGAGAAGCTGACGGGACAGAAGCAGCTTTCTGTTAGTGAGCTGTACGATGCCAGGGTCAGGAAGAGGGCAGGGAGGATCTTCTCTGACCCCTCCCACCCTGGAAATGGTCTTTTTAAGACCCCTCCCACCCTGGTAATGTTCTCTTTAAGAAGCTCCCCTCAGGAAGACGCTTCGGTGCCACAGGGACCAAGACCACTCGTCACCTGAATAGTTTTATCCCGAGGCCCGTGTCCCTCCTGAATAAGGACCTCTCCACCACCCCCCGTTGTTCTTGTTAGCTAGTTTTTATGTCTACTGATTTTAAA
The DNA here is from genome assembly GCF_963921795.1 of Nannobrachium achirus. Classification (NCBI taxonomy): domain Eukaryota; kingdom Metazoa; phylum Chordata; class Actinopteri; order Myctophiformes; family Myctophidae; genus Nannobrachium; species Nannobrachium achirus. Next base: position 357,929 of record NC_137825.1, on the reverse strand, counting down.
GACTCTAATGATGCTTCACGTATATTATAGGTTTTAGTTTTTATTATATCATGTCTTGAGTGTATTGTCTTAGATGTGTTCTGTCTGTGTGTTTTTATCTGTGCTGTAACACCACAACAAATTCCTGTGTGTCCTTGTGACGCATTTGGCAATAAAGTGTTTCTGATTCTGAGGAAACCCATTTCGGCCACTTGCACCCCCGAACTTTGGGTCATGACCCACACTTCATGACCATAGGTGAGAGTAGGAACGAAGATTGCTCGGTAGACAGAGAGCTTTGCCTTCCGGCTCAACTCTTTTCTTCACAGCAGTGCGATTTGGTCTATTTTCACTTGTTGAATACAGTTTATATACTACTAGTATATACTATATACTAGTAGTATATATAGTATATACTAGAGTAGCTGTAGAGCAGACAGCTTGTATACCCATTTCATCTTGCTTTAAGAACACATTTCATCTGGCTTTAAGAACACATTTCATCTTGCTTTAAGAACACATTTCATCTGCTTTAAGAACGCATTTCATCTGGCTTTAAGAACACATTTCATCTTGCTTCATGAACACATTTCATCTTGCTTTAAGAACACATTTCATCTTGCTTTAAGAACACATTTCATCTTGCTTTAAGAACACATTTCATCTTGCTTTAAGAACATGTTTTTCATCTGGCTTTAAGAACACATTTCATCTTACTTTAAGAACACATTTCATCTTGCTTTAAGAACACATTTCATCTTACTTTAAGAACACATTTCATCTTGCTTTAAGAACACATTTCATCTTACTTTAAGAACACATTTCATCTTGCTTTCAGAACACATTTCATCTTGCTTTAAGAACACATTTCATCTTGCTTTAAGAACACATTTCATGTTGCTTTAAGAACACATTTCATCTTGCTTTAAGAACACATTTCATCTTGCTTTAAGAACACATTTCATCTTGCTTTAAGAACACGTTTCATCTGGCTTTAAGAACACATTTCATCTTACTTTAAGAACACATTTCATCTTGCTTTAAGAACACATTTCATCTTACTTTAAGAACACATTTCATCTTGCTTTAAGAACACATTTCATCTTACTTTAAGAACACATTTCATCTTGCTTTCAGAACACATTTCATCTTGCTTTAAGAACACATTTCATCTTGCTTTAAGAACACATTTCATGTTGCTTTAAGAACACATTTCATCTTGCTTTAAGAACACATTTCATCTTGCTTTCAGAACACATTTCATGTTGTTATTTATGCCAAACATTACAAGCTTTGCGGGACGCTTAAGGAAATTGACTCTTAACGCTTTTTTCATTTTCTTATTTTTTTTTTTCCATTCCAGCTTTGATTATTTAATGTTTCATTATTTGGTTTATTTCAGTGCCGTAACGTTGCTTTTCATGAACACCTCATGTCTTCTTTTGTCGTGTTTTTGTAAATAAATGTCCTACTTTGTCACAGGAGTCTCTCACAAATGTAGCGAAAATAGCGGATCTACAAGCTCACATTGCAATGTGTTGTGTAGATCTGCTACTTGCATTATTTCTTAAAAACTAAAATAACTACATTAGATATGGATGGATGGATGGATGGATGGATGGATGGATGGATGGATGGAGGTATAGATAGATAGATAGATAGATAGATAGATAGTAACTTTTTTTAATTGATTGATTGATTATTTATTAGACACAAATGGAGAACAGTACAAGTACAGTCAGTACAATTGAAATGTAGAACAGTAAAGTATAAGTACAGTTAAGCCCCTATCAGAGTCGGTACCGCGGTGAAGAGCTTTCCACCGCGAGTCCCAACACATCTCTCTGTTTTTACTTTCAGACAGAAAGGCTCTTCACCCTGTTCACTGATTGGTTGATCTAGACCAGTCAGTCACGGTGAATAGGACTTCACCGTGACGGGACTATGATGGCCTCCACTTATTTTCTGACTTGAGGTGGAAAGCTTTATACCTAAAAAAAACCCTGGACTCTGATAGAGGCTTTAAACACCCTGCCTAAAAGGAACATCCCAAATAAGACCTTTTACGGTCTGGTTTACGTTGGAAGCCCTCAGTATTTAATTCATGAACATAATAAATAGCAAAGAAAACATACAATAATATAAAAAAAACACTATGTACAGGATTAACTTCATTAATAATATCAACTACTTTAGATCCATTTGAACAGTTTTTTCCATTTCCTATTTTACACAAATATAAATACAGCAGGCTGTTTGTATACAATCTAAATACATATATTTGCAAATACACTTACAGTATTTATACCAATACATACACATAGATACACATCTCTTACACACATGTTCTCTCTCTCTGTCTCTCTGTCTGTCTCTCTCTCTCTCTCTCTCTCTCTCTCTCTCTCTCTCTCTCTCTCTCTCTCTCTCTCTCTCTGTCTCTCTCTCTCTCTCTCTCTCTCTCTCTCTCTCTCTCTCTCTCTCTCTCTCTCTGCAGCAGATTAGAGAGAGAGAGAGAGAGAGAGAGGGAGGGAGGGAGGGGGGGGGGGGTGCAGGGGGAGGGGGAGGGGGAAGATGATGCTGGTAGCAGCAATAGGCTGCAGAGATGCTAGTAGCATTGGTACTGACTGGTACCCAGCTAGCTGCATGCTAACATATACACCTCTATATCTCTCTCACACACATCTACAGACAGACAGACAGGCTGCAAGACAGACAGGCAGACAGACAGACAGACAGACAGACAGACAGACAGACAGACAGACAGACAGACAGACAGACAGACAGACAGACAGACAGGCAGTGCTCTAATGAGATGTAGAGATAAATAGCTAGCAAAGAGGATGGAGAGTTAGCATCACTACCACACACACACACACACACACACACACACACACACACACACACACACACACACACACACACACACACACACACACACACACACACACACACACACAGCAGAGCAATGTGGAGGCACAGGCTTCTGGCTGGAGGGTGAGTCACTGTGTGTGTGTGTGTGTGTGTGTGTGTGTGTGTGTGTGTGTGTGTGTGTGTGTGTGTGTGTGTGTGAGAGAGAGAGAGAGAGATTTGCACATAAATGTCTACTATTGCTGCTAGCACAAATGCAATGAGAAGAAAACAGCTGATATTACCTTGCTGTGTGTGTGCGTGTGCACGTGTGTGTGTGTGTGTGTGTGTGTGCGTGTGCGTGTGCGTGTGTGTGCGTGTGCGCGTGTGTGTGTGCGCGCGCGCGCATGCATAAGCTTGTGTACACAAACAGCTTATTATTATTACTAACAATATGTTGTGGTGGTTGTTGACATTCACAAAGGGATCTTTATATCAAATATTAGAGCATGAAGTCCTGTACTGACACACAGTAATACATACTGTGTTAGTATACAGTAATACATACTGTATGTTATTATACAGTAATACATACTGTATGTATGCAGTTATACTGTCATATTGTCTGGAACGTTTTGTTGAGTTCAGTTCTCCTCACCGGTTGACAGCTCTTTATTGTGACAGTAATCATGCTATAGAGTGTGTTCAGTAACAGTGTTAAATAGCTCTATATTGTGACAGTAATCATCGCTATAGAGTGTTCAGTAACAGTGTTAAACAGCTCTATATTGTGACAGTAATCATTGCTATAGAGTGTTCAGTAACAGTGTTAAATAGCTCTATATTGTGACAGTAATCATTGCTATAGTGTTTGTTCAGTAACAGTGTTAAATAGCTCTATATTGTGACAGTAATCATTGCTATAGAGTGTGTTCAGTAACAGTGTTAAACAGCTCTATATTGTGACAGTAATCATTGCTATAGAGTGTGTGTTCAGTAACAGTGTTAAACAGCTCTATATTGTGACAGTAATCATTGCTATAGAGTGTGTGTTCAGTAACAGTGTTAAATAGCTCTATATTGTGACAGTAATCATTGCTATAGACTAGAGTGTGTGTTCAGTAACAGTGTTAAACAGCTCTATATTGTGACAGTAATCATTGCGTGTTTGTTCAGTAACAGTGTTAAACAGCTCTATATTTTGACAGTTATCATTGCTATAGAGTGTTCAGTAACAGTGTTAAATAGCTCTATATTGTGACAGTAATCATTGCTATAGAGTGTGTTCAGTAACAGTGTTAAATAGCTCTATATTGTGACAGTAATCATCGCTATAGAGTGTTCAGTAACAGTGTTAAACAGCTCTATATTGTGACAGTAATCATTGCTATAGAGTGTTCAGTAACAGTGTTAAATAGCTCTATATTGTGACAGTAATCATTGCTATAGAGTGTGTGTTCAGTAACAGTGTTAAATAGCTCTATATTGTGACAGTAATCATTGCTATAGTGTTTGTTCAGTAACAGTGTTAAATAGCTCTATATTGTGACAGTAATCATTGCTATAGAGTGTGTTCAGTAACAGTGTTAAACAGCTCTATATTGTGACAGTAATCATTGCTATAGAGTGTGTGTTCAGTAACAGTGTTAAACAGCTCTATATTGTGACAGTAATCATTGCTATAGAGTGTGTGTTCAGTAACAGTGTTAAATAGCTCTATATTGTGACAGTAATCATTGCTATAGACTAGAGTGTGTGTTCAGTAACAGTGTTAAACAGCTCTATATTGTGACAGTAATCATTGCGTGTTTGTTCAGTAACAGTGTTAAACAGCTCTATATTGTGACAGTTATCATTGCTATAGAGTGTTCAGTAACAGTGTTAAATAGCTCTATATTGTGACAGTAATCATTGCTATAGAGTGTTTGTTGCGACCGTCAGGTCGCACTTACTATCAAAACCTCCACTGGCTGTCTGTCTGTCCGTCCGTCACACGTCACACGTCACACTGTTGCCCTGCTCATATCTCCGCAACCGTTGCCCCGATCCATGCCAAATTTTGCACATACACTCCTTGCCTGCCAAACCACAACCTCCACCCACATCAATTCTCACATGGCCCTCTTCTAGCGCCACCATGAGGCCGATTCTTGCAAAACACATTTTTGGACACTGCTCCTACAATTTTTGCCCTAAAATCACGCAAATCGGTACACAGTATGTCTACACCCATCTCATCAACATGGATCTGTCCCATATAGCGCCACCTTCAGGCCGAATTTTTCACTCACCTTTTTGGACACTGCTCCTACAAATTTTGCCCTAAAATCACGCAAATCGGTACACACTTGCTCTACACTCATGTCATCAACATGGATCTGTCCTATTTAGCGCCACCTTCAGGCCGATTTTTTAAAACACATTTTTTGACACTACTCCTACAGATTTTGCCCTAAAATCACGTAAATCGGTACACAGTATGTCTACACTCATCTCATCAACATGGATCTGTCCCATATTAGCGCCACTGTCAGGCAGATTTTTTCAAACCCATTTTTGGACACTGCTCCTACACATTTTGGCCTAAAATCACGCTGCGACCTGACGGTCGCTTAACTCCCGATTAGGGAGTCTTACTGGTTCAGTAACAGTGTTAAACAGCTCTATATTGTGACAGTAATCATTGCTAGAGAGTGTTTGTTCAGTAACAGTGTTAAATAGCTCTATATTGTGACAGTGATCATTGCTATAGAAGAGTGTTCAGTAACAGTGTTAAATAGCTCTATATTGTGACAGTAATCATTGCTATAGAGTGTGTGTTCAGTAACAGTGTCAAATAGCTCTATATTGTGACAGTAATCATTGCTATAGAGTGTTCAGTAACAGTGTTAAATAGCTCTATATTGTGACAGTAATCATTGCTATAGAGTGTGTGTTCAGTAACAGTGTTAAACAGCTCTATATTGTGACAGTAATCATTGCTATAGAGTGTTCAGTAACAGTGTTAAACAGCTCTATATTGTGACAGTAATCATTGCTATAGAGTGTTCAGTAACAGTGTTAAATAGCTCTATATTGTGACAGTAATCATTGCTATAGAGTGTTCAGTAACAGTGTTAAATAGCTCTATATTGTGACAGTAATCATTAGAGTGTGTGTTCAGTAACAGTGTTAAACAGCTCTATATTGTGACAGTAATCATTGCTACAGACTAGAGTGTGTGTTCAGTAACAGTGTTAAATAGCTCTATATTGTGACAGTAATCGTTGCTATAGAGTGTTTGTTCAGTAACAGTGTTAAACAGCTCTATATTGTGACAGTAATCATTGCTATAGAGTGTTCAGTAACAGTGTTCAACAGCTCTATATTGTGACAGTAATCATTGCTATAGAGTGTTCAGTAACAGTGTTAAATAGCTCTATATTGTGACAGTAATCATTGCTATAGACTAGAGTGTGTGTTCAGCAACAGTGTTAAACAGCTCTATATTGGTCAGGTCAGGTTTAAGGTTAGTGTTTCTAGCCTGGCAGCCAGACTGATGGATTAACTCACACCTTCCTCCAGGTTATCAGTCTGGACTAATGTCAGGCTAGGTTAGGGTTTAGCTTTTAAGGTTTAGGCGGGAGGCCAGTGAGGAGAGAGTTAAAATAGTCAAGTTTTGATATGACAGATGTCTGGATGAGGAGCTGGGCTGAAGGGTCTGATTCTACGGATGTTATAGAATGTGAACCTACAGGACCGGGTGACTGATGCAATGTGTGCCTTGAATGATAGCTGGCTGTCCAGGACCACACCAAGGTGTCTAGCAGTTGGAACCAAAGTCACCAATGCATTATCTATGGAAATAGTGAGATCTTGCAGGGAGCAAGACTTGGCTGGGAAGAAGAGAAGCTCCGTTTTGTCCGGGTTCAGCTTGAGGTGGTGGGCTGACATCCACTGTGAGATGTCTAGAGGTGGTGGGCTGACATCCACTGTGAGATGTCGGCCAGACATGCAGCAATGCGTTCTTCCACCTCAAGGGGGGAAGGACAAAAACAGTTGAGTGTCATCAGCATAGCAGTGATAGGATAGGTTGTGAGCAGAGATGACAGCACCAAGGGATTTAGTGTACAGGGAGAAAAGGTGAGGGCCAAGTACAGATCCCAGAGTGACTCCGGTTTGGAGGGTTCGGGGGGATGGAACTCAACCTGAGGTTACGTGTTAATGATGAAACTCAACCTGAGGTTGCATATGTGTTAATGATGGAACTCAGCCTGAGGTTACAGATGTGTTAATGATGGAACTCAGCCTGAGGTTACAGATGTGTTAATGATGAAACTCAACCTGAGGTTACATATGTGTTAATGATGGAACTCAGCCTGAGGTTACAGATGTGTTAATGATGAAACTCAACCTGAAGTTACATGTGTTAATGATGGAACTCAGCCTGAAGTTACATATGTGTTAATGATGGAACTCAGCCTGAGGTTACAGATGTGTTAATGATGAAACTCAACCTGAAGTTACATGTGTTAATGATGGAACTCAGCCTGAAGTTACATATGTGTTAATGATGGAACTCATGAACTCAACCTGAAGTTACATATGTGTTAATGATGGAACTCAGCCTGAGGTTACAGATGTGTTAATGATGGAACTCAGCCTGAGGTTACAGATGTGTTAAGTAATCATTGCTATAGTGTTTGTTCAGTAACAGTGTTAAATAGCTCTATATTGTGACAGTAATCATTGCTATAGAGTGTGTTCAGTAACAGTGTTAAACAGCTCTATATTGTGACAGTAATCATTGCTATAGAGTGTGTGTTCAGTAACAGTGTTAAACAGCTCTATATTGTGACAGTAATCATTGCTATAGAGTGTGTGTTCAGTAACAGTGTTAAATAGCTCTATATTGTGACAGTAATCATTGCTATAGACTAGAGTGTGTGTTCAGTAACAGTGTTAAACAGCTCTATATTGTGACAGTAATCATTGCGTGTTTGTTCAGTAACAGTGTTAAACAGCTCTATATTGTGACAGTTATCATTGCTATAGAGTGTTCAGTAACAGTGTTAAATAGCTCTATATTGTGACAGTAATCATTGCTATAGAGTGTGTTCAGTAACAGTGTTAAATAGCTCTATATTGTGACCGTAATCATCGCTATAGAGTGTTCAGTAACAGTGTTAAACAGCTCTATATTGTGACAGTAATCATTGCTATAGAGTGTTCAGTAACAGTGTTAAATAGCTCTTTATTGTGACAGTAATCATTGCTATAGAGTGTGTGTTCAGTAACAGTGTTAAATAGCTCTATATTGTGACAGTAATCATTGCTATAGTGTTTGTTCAGTAACAGTGTTAAATAGCTCTATATTGTGACAGTAATCATTGCTATAGAGTGTGTTCAGTAACAGTGTTAAACAGCTCTATATTGTGACAGTAATCATTGCTATAGAGTGTGTGTTCAGTAACAGTGTTAAACAGCTCTATATTGTGACAGTAATCATTGCTATAGAGTGTGTGTTCAGTAACAGTGTTAAATAGCTCTATATTGTGACAGTAATCATTGCTATAGACTAGAGTGTGTGTTCAGTAACAGTGTTAAACAGCTCTATATTGTGACAGTAATCATTGCGTGTTTGTTCAGTAACAGTGTTAAACAGCTCTATATTGTGACAGTTATCATTGCTATAGAGTGTTCAGTAACAGTGTTAAATAGCTCTATATTGTGACAGTAATCATTGCTATAGAGTGTTTGTTGCGACCGTCAGGTCGCACTTACTATCAAAACCTCCACTGGCTGTCTGTCTGTCTGTCCGTCCGTCACACGTCACACGTCACACTGTTGCCCTGCTCATATCTCCGCAACCGTTGCCCCGATCCATGCCAAATTTTGCACATACACTCCTTGCCTGCCAAACCACAACCTCCACCCACATCAATTCTCACATGGCCCTCTTCTAGCGCCACCATGAGGCCGATTCTTGCAAAACACATTTTTGGACACTGCTCCTACAATTTTTGCCCTAAAATCACGCAAATCGGTACACAGTATGTCTACACCCATCTCATCAACATGGATCTGTCCCATATAGCGCCACCTTCAGGCCGAATTTTTCACTCACCTTTTTGGACAGTGCTCCTACAAATTTTGCCCTAAAATCACGCAAATCGGTACACACTTGCTCTACACTCATGTCATCAACATGGATCTGTCCTATTTAGCGCCACCTTCAGGCCGATTTTTTAAAACACATTTTTTGACACTACTCCTACAGATTTTGCCCTAAAATCACGTAAATCGGTACACAGTATGTCTACACTCATCTCATCAACATGGATCTGTCCCATATTAGCGCCACTGTCAGGCAGATTTTTTCAAACACATTTTTGGACACTGCTCCTACACATTTTGGCCTAAAATCACGCTGCGACCTGACGGTCGCTTAACTCCCGATTAGGGAGTCTTACTGGTTCAGTAACAGTGTTAAACAGCTCTATATTGTGACAGTAATCATTGCTAGAGAGTGTTTGTTCAGTAACAGTGTTAAATAGCTCTATATTGTGACAGTGATCATTGCTATAGAAGAGTGTTCAGTAACAGTGTTAAATAGCTCTATATTGTGACAGTAATCATTGCTATAGAGTGTGTGTTCAGTAACAGTGTCAAATAGCTCTATATTGTGACAGTAATCATTGCTATAGAGTGTTCAGTAACAGTGTTAAATAGCTCTATATTGTGACAGTAATCATTGCTATAGAGTGTGTGTTCAGTAACAGTGTTAAACAGCTCTATATTGTGAGAGTAATCATTGCTATAGAGTGTTCAGTAACAGTGTTAAACAGCTCTATATTGTGACAGTAATCATTGCTATAGAGTGTTCAGTAACAGTGTTAAATAGCTCTATATTGTGACAGTAATCATTGCTATAGAGTGTTCAGTAACAGTGTTAAATAGCTCTATATTGTGACATTAATCATTGCTATAGAGTGTGTGTTCAGTAACAGTGTTAAACAGCTCTATATTGTGACAGTAATCATTGCTACAGACTAGAGTGTGTGTTCAGTAACAGTGTTAAATAGCTCTATATTGTGACAGTAATCGTTGCTATAGAGTGTTTGTTCGGTAACAGTGTTAAACAGCTCTATATTGTGACAGTAATCATTGCTATAGAGTGTTCAGTAACAGTGTTCAACAGCTCTATATTGTGACAGTAATCATTGCTATAGAGTGTTCAGTAACAGTGTTAAATAGCTCTATATTGTGACAGTAATCATTGCTATAGACTAGAGTGTGTGTTCAGCAACAGTGTTAAACAGCTCTATATTGGTCAGGTCAGGTTTAAGGTTAGTGTTTCTAGCCTGGCAGCCAGACTGATGGATTAACTCACACCTTCCTCCAGGTTATCAGTCTGGACTAATGTCAGGCTAGGTTAGGGTTTAGCTTTTAAGGTTTAGGCGGGAGGCCAGTGAGGAGAGAGTTAAAATAGTCAAGTTTTGATATGACAGATGTCTGGATGAGGAGCTGGGCTGAAGGGTCTGATTCTACGGATGTTATAGAATGTGAACCTACAGGACCGGGTGACTGATGCAATGTGTGCCTTGAATGATAGCTGGCTGTCCAGGACCACACCAAGGTGTCTAGCAGTTGGAACCAAAGTCACCAATGCATTATCTATGGAAATAGTGAGATCTTGCATGGGGCAAGACTTGGCTGGGAAGAAGAGAAGCTCCGTTTTGTCCGGGTTCAGCTTGAGGTGGTGGGCTGACATCCACTGTGAGATGTCTAGAGGTGGTGGGCTGACATCCACTGTGAGATGTCGGCCAGACATGCAGCAATGCGTTCTTCCACCTCAAGGGGGGAAGGACAAAAACAGTTGAGTGTCATCAGCATAGCAGTGATAGGATAGGTTGTGAGCAGAGATGACAGCACCAAGGGATTTAGTGTACAGGGAGAAAAGGTGAGGGCCAAGTACAGATCCCAGAGTGACTCCGGTTTGGAGGGTTCGGGGGGATGGAACTCAACCTGAGGTTACGTGTTAATGATGAAACTCAACCTGAGGTTACATATGTGTTAATGATGGAACTCAGCCTGAGGTTACAGATGTGTTAATGATGGAACTCAGCCTGAGGTTACAGATGTGTTAATGATGAAACTCAACCTGAGGTTACATATGTGTTAATGATGGAACTCAGCCTGAGGTTACAGATGTGTTAATGATGAAACTCAACCTGAAGTTACATGTGTTAATGATGGAACTCAGCCTGAAGTTACATATGTGTTAATGATGGAACTCATGAACTCAACCTGAAGTTACATATGTGTTAATGATGGAACTCAGCCTGAGGTTACAGATGTGTTAATGATGGAACTCAGCCTGAGGTTACAGATGTGTTAATGATGGAGGTTATGAACTCAGCCTGAAGTTACAGATGTGTTAATGATGAAACTCAGCCTGAGGTTACAGATGTGTTAATGATGGAGGTTATGAAGGGGAGGAGGTCAGGTGTAATGGTCTGGGAGATTAGAGAAGGGGTGGGGTCAAGAGGACAGGTGGTGGGTTTAGAGGAGAAGGGTGGGGTAAAGAGGACAAGTGGTGGTGAGTCTAGAGGAGAAGGGTGGGGTAAAGAGGACAGGTGGTGGTGAGTCTAGAGGAGAAGGGTGGGGTAAAGAGGACAGGTGGTGGTGAGTCTAGAGGAGAAGGGTGGGGTAAAGAGGACAGGTGGTGGTGAGTCTAGAGGAGGAGGGTGGGGTAAAGAGGACAGGTGGTGGCGAGTCTAGACTGGAGGAGGTCACTAGTTTGAGGTCCTACTCTTGGACAGGTTGCTGGCCTGGCCTGGACTCGTACCTGCAACACCTAGGGTCTCTGGTTCCCCTGGCAGGGTCACCGTCTGTCTGACCCCCAGCTGGGTGGTTATAACCATTATGTCTGACCCATAGCTGGGTGGTTATAACCATTATGCAAAAAGGGAAAAAAGTGATCATCTCTGCAATTAGGCCTACTAACTGTAGTGTGTGTGTGTGTGTGTGTGTGTGTGTGTGTGTGTGTGTGTGTGTGTGTGTGTGTGTGTGTGTGTGCGTGTGTGTGTGTGTGTTCACAGGTAAAACAGATGTAGTTATTTTGGGTTAGTGTGTGTGTGTGTGTGTGTGTGTGGTGGGGGGGGGTCGGGGTGTGATGTCAAAGAAAGGCGGGGCCCGGGGCAGGGGGGAGCGGCCTGTTCCCATGACGACGCTTCAAGCAGCCAATGAGGAGCTGAGAGCCAAGCTGACGGACATCCAGATAGAACTGCAGCAGGAGAAGACCAAGGTAATTACACTGTTATGTCTATATATGGACATGTTATACATGCCTATATATGGACATGTTATACATGCCTATATATGGACATGTTATACATGTCTATATATAGAGGTAGGATACAACAGTCAGTATGTCCTCCCGGTGGGGGCTCCTCACTGGGTGAGGTGAGTCAGTAGGATACAACAGTATGTCCTCCCGGTGGGGGCTCCTCACTGGGTGAGGTGAGTCAGTAGGATACAACAGTATGTCCTCCCGGTGGGGGCTCCTCACTGGGTGAGGTGAGTCAGTAGGATACAACAGTACGTCCTCCCGGTGGGGGCTCCTCACTGGCAGGTGAGTCAGTAGGATACAACAGTACGTCCTCCCGGTGGGGGCTCCTCACTGGCAGGTGAGTCAGTAGGATACAACAGTATGTCCTCCCAGTGGGGGCTCCTCACTGGCAGGTGAGTCAGTAGGATACAACAGTACGTCCTCCCGGTGGGGGCTCCTCACTGGGTGAGGTGAGTCAGTAGGATACAACAGTACGTCCTCCCAGTGGGGGCTCCTCACTGGCAGGTGAGTCAGTAGGATACAACAGTACGTCCTCCCGGTGGGGGCTCCTCACTGGCAGGTGAGTCAGTAGGATACAACAGTACGTCCTCCCGGTGGGGGCTCCTCACTGGCAGATGAGCCAGTAGGATAGGACAGTAGGTCCTCCCGGTGGGGGCTCCTCACTGGGTGAGGTGAGTCAGTAGGATAGGACAGTACGTCCTCCTGGTGGGGGCTCCTCACTGGGTGAGGTGAGTCAGTAGGATACGACAGTACGTCCTCCTGGTGGGGGCTCCTCACTGGGTGAGGTGAGTCAGTAGGATACGACAGTACGTCCTCCTGGTGGGGGCTCCTCACTGCGTGAGGTGAGTCAGTAGGATACGACAGTACGTCCTCCCGGTGGGGGCTCCTCACTGGGTGAGGTGAGTCAGTAGGATAGGACAGTAGGTCCTCCCGGTGGGGGCTCCTCACTGCGTGAGGTGAGTCAGTAGGATACAACAGTATGTCCTCCCGGTGGGGGCTCCTCTCTGGCAGGTGAGTCATTAGGATACAACAGTACGTCCTCCCGGTGGGGGCTCCTCACTGGGTGAGGTGAGTCAGTAGGATAGGACAGTAGGTCCTCCCGCTGGGGGCTCCTCACTGACTCTCTCTCTGTGTGTTCAGGTGAGTCGTCTGGAGCGGGAGAAGAGCCAGGAGCTGAAAGCTGAGCACCACAGAGCGACGGTGGCCTTAACGGAGCTGAAGAGCAAACTGCACGAGGAGAAACACAAGGAGCTGTCCGTCATCCGGGAGACGTTGCTACGGCAACACGAGATGGAGCTGATGAGAGTCATCAAGATCAAAGACGGAGAAATACTACGACTCAACGGTCTGGTGGTCACGCTACGAGATGGATCCACTGATAAGGTAACAATAACACCCTACGAGATGGATCCACTGATAAGGTAACAATAACACCCTACGAGCTGGATCTACCGATAAGGTAACGATAACACCCTACGAGATGGATCCACTGATAAGGTAACAATAACACCCTACGAGTTGGATCTACCGATAAGGTAACGATAACACCCTACGAGGTGGATCCACCGATAAGGTAACAATAACACCATGAGATGATCTACTGATAAGGTAACAATAACACCATGAGATGGATCCACTGATAAGGTAACAATAACACTATGAGATGATCTACTGATAAGGTAACAATAACACTATGATCTACTGATAAGGTAACAATAACACCATGAGATGATCTACTGATAAGGTAACAATAACACCATGAGATGATCTATAAGGTAACAATAACACCATGAGATGATCTACTGATAAGGTAACAATAACACTATGATCTACTGATAAGGTAACAATAACACCATGAGATGATCTATGAGGTAACAATAACACTATGATCTACTGATAAGGTAACAATAACACCATGAGATGATCCACTGATAAGGTAACAATAACACCATGAGATGATCTATAAGGTAACAATAACACTATGAGATGATCTTCTGATGGTTAACAGTCTCATGGTAACAGAGTTGATAAATTAACAGTCTCATGGTAACAGAGTTGATAAATTAACAGTCTCATGGTAACAGAGTTGATAAATTAACAGTCTCATGGTAACAGAGTTGATAAATTAACAGTCTCATGGTAACAGAGTTGATAAATTAACAGTCTCATGGTAACAGAGGTGATAAGTTAACAGTCTCATGGTAACAGAGGTGATAGATTAACAGTGTCATGGTCTACAAAATCTGTAGGAGTAATGTCAAGAAATGTGTTTAGCAAAGATCAGCCTCCTGGTGGCGCTATAACAGGCCCATCTGAAAAGATTCTTCTCTGGCATGCATTTATACAGGTGAGGTGTTTAATTAACCATGTATTTATTAGGTGAGGTGTTTAATTAACCATGTATTTTTATATATAGTTTTATATATTATTGTGTGTGTGTGTGTGTGTGTGTGTGTGTGTGTGTGTGTGTGTGTGTGTGTGTGTGTGTGTGTGTGTGTGTGTGTGTGTGTGTGTAGGTGAGGTGTGTGCTGCTAGCTGAAGGAGCAGAGGAGGCCCGCAGGTCGTGGGAGGCGGAGCGACAGCGCCTCCTAGTGGAGGTGCAGGAACTGCGGGAAGCCAGGAGGAGCTCAGAGGAAGCTCTGGGATCGTCTCAGCAGGCCTGCCAGGCCAGAGTAGCCGAGCTCCGCTCAGCTCATCATCAACACCAGGAGGAGATGAACCGAGTGAAGAGAGACTGTGAGAGAGAGATACGCAGACTGGTATCTATTAATATATCTATTAATATATATCTATATCTATAAATATATATACACACACACACACGCACGCACGCACGCACGCACGCACGCACGCACGCACGCACACACACACACACACACACACACACACACACACACACACACACACACACACACACACACAGAGTGAAGAGAGACTGTGAGAGAGAGATACGGAGACTGGTATCTATTAATATATCTATTAATATATATATACACACACACACACACACACACACACACACACACACACACACACACACACACACACACACACACTCGTGAGCATGTAGATCAGCAGGTTTCATTTCATGACAACGGTAACTAAATACATCTTAAAACAAACATCACTCTAATCTAATCCAACCCAATGTTGAATCCTAATCCTAATCTTAAACCCAACCTCTGCATGTCTAATGTTAATCCTAATCTTAACCTGAACCTGTTCCTGAGAACTGATATCACTCTGACATCACGCTCTGACATCACTGTGATGTCAGGGGAATCACACTAACAGAATCCCTTTGTATGCCCATATATGGAGATCCCTGATGTCATCAATATTAAGCCCATATCTGTGAATGCTAATATTATACACTGATGTCGGTCTAACCTATAGACTATACATGTCAGTCTAACCAGTGTGGCTGGTTCTACAGACAGGGATCTCCATATATGGGTATAAAATGGGTTATGTTAGTCTGGTTCCCCTAACAGGACTTCATATGGGAATGCCCATATATGGAGGCCACATTGGCCACATACAATCCCATTTATGCCCATATATGGAGATCCCTGTCAGCATAACCAGCCACTTGTTTAGACTGACATGTTTAGTCTATAGGTTAGACTGACATGTTTAGTCTATATGTTAGACTGACATGTTTAGTCTATAGGTTAGACTGACATGTTTAGTCTATAGGTTAGACTGACATGTTTAGTCTATAGGTTAGACTGACATGTTTAGTCTATAGGTTAGACTGACATGTTTAGTCTATAGGTTAGACTGACATGTTTAGTCTGTAGGTTAGACTGACATGTTTAGTCTATAGGTTAGACTGACATGTTTAGTCTATATGTTAGACTGACATGTTTAGTCTATAGGTTAGACTGACATGTTTAGTCTATAGGTTAGACTGACATGTTTAGTCTATAGGTTAGACTGACATGTTTAGTCTATAGGTTAGACTGACATGTTTAGTCTATAGGTTAGACTGACATGTTTAGTCTATAGGTTAGACTGACATGTTTAGTCTATAGGTTAGACTGACATGTTTAGTCTATAGGTTAGACTGACATGTTTAGTCTATAGGTTAGACTGACATGTTTAGTCTATAGGTTAGCAGAAGCAAGGGCGAGGTTACCTTTCGCCCTTAGGCGTCTTAGGCATGTGTCAGTCAACAGTTGTCTGTCTGTCTGTCTGTCTGTCTGTCTGTCTGTCTGTCTGTCACTAACATGTGTGTGTGTCCGTGTGTCCAATCAGATGGATGAGATCAAGTTGAAGGACAGGGCTGTGAGCGTATTGGACAAGGCCTTGGGCCTGCAGGCTGGCCACGCCCACCGGCTGCAGCTGCAGACGCAGGCAGCCGAGCAGCAGATGGCAGCCATGAGGGCAGGCCACGCCCCTAGCCCCGCCCCCAACTCCACCCCTACCTCCGTCTGTCACCTTGTAAGACACGCCTACCTCCACCCCTAACTCCACCCCTAACCCCGCCCCTAACTCCACCCCTAACCCCGCCCCTAACCCCACCCCTATCTCCGTCTGTCACCCCGTAAGACACGCCTACCTCCACCCCTAACCCCACCCCCAACTCCGCCCCCAACTCCACCCCTACCTCCGTCTGTCACCCCGTAAGACACGCCTACCTCCACCTTTAACTCCACCCCTAACATGCTAATTATTGTGCTCATAGGCTGGGCAATAAATGGAGAATACCTTCATGGAGGTCTCAACATGAGAGGTATACATATTGAAATGAGGTATTGGTGTATGTGTCAAATGAATTAACACACACACTATGCATGCACGGAACACATGCACAACAGCAGTCCATCTGTAACCAGGTGTGGTTATTTCAATAAAACCATTGTTGGAAAATGGAAATAAGGCATTTCATTTATTAGTGGACCTAAAGCAGAAAAACATTAAAACTAGGCTATAATGCTTAATGCAATAGTTTTTACTAACATGGTGAGTAATATCGATATCAACAACGTTATTGAATATTGAAGGTTTTCCTAATATCGCCTAGCCTTAATGCTAATTGTTATGCTAATTTATGTGCTAATGTTAGTTTAACATTATCACCTATAGACTCCCATGTTAGTTTAGATGATAACATTATCACCCATAGACTTCCATGTTAGTTTAGGTGATAACATTATCACCTATAGACTCCCATGTTAGTTTAACATTATCACCTATAGACCCCATGTTAGTTTAGGTGATAACATTATCACCTATAGACTCCCATGTTAGTTTAACATTATCACCTATAGACTCCCATGTTAGTTTAACATTATCATCTATAGACTCCCATGTTAGTTTAACATTATCACCATAGACTCCCATGTTAGTTTAGGTGATAACATCATCACCTATAAACTCCCATGTTAGTTTACTGTGGGTGATAACATTATCACCTATAGACTCCCATGATAGTTTAGGTGATAACATTATCACCTATAAACTCCCATGTTAGTTTAGGTGATAACATTATCACCTATAAACTCCCATGATAGTTTAGGTGATAACATTATCACCTATAAACTCCCATGTTAGTTTAGGTGATAACATTATCACCTATAAACTCCCATGATAGTTTAGGTGATAACATTATCACCTATAAACTCCCATGTTAGTTTAGGTGATAACATTATCACCTATACACTCCCATGATAGTTTACTGTGGGTGATAACATTATCACCTATAGACTCCCATGTTAGGTGATAAACTTATCACCTCCACACTGATGGAGTGGAGGCCATCATCATTTTAGGTGATGTCCTTATAAGCCCTTCCCAGACTGAATGGGTTAATTCTATACTGACATGCTAATTCATATTTAATCAGTTGTACAGCGTAGAATTAGCAGTGATTGGTAAATGCAGCATGCTACCGTCTCCATACCTGGGCCACCAATAGGAACGGGCTGTAGTTGCTTAAGCCTCGCCCCATCTTCCTTCCTATTGGCTGGCCATATATACTGTATATATATATATATATATATATATATATATATATATAAACCCCCCCCCGCCCTTGACCTCTTGAACACATGGTCGCACAGACTTAGCGAGCTGCAGGGACACTTACAGTTTCTTAGAACAAATTAGCCGTTGGTCCAGTCAGTAGCCAGGCGTGTTCCTTCCTCCGTGTCCTCAGTGCCAACACCCAGGGTGGGGTTGGTGAAAGGGCCTTTCTGTGTGGAGTTTGCATGTTCTCCTCGTATCCCCTAGGGTTGATACCCTCACAAAAAAAAACATGCAGTAATCCTGGTCTCAATACTGCCTCCCCCTGGCCAGCCAGGGCTCCTGATGGAGGGGAAAGGAACTGGTTGGAATAACGTGTTCCTTCCATGTGCTACATCCTACCCCCTGTCAGGTGATAAGAAGCGGCCTGCTCACTCCTCATGCAATAAATGTTTTTTCCTGGTTATTTTATTATTATTATCATTATTATTGTTATTCATGTTCCAGGGTGACGACAGGGACCTCCGGAGGTTCCAGCTGAAGATCGCTGAACTCAGCGCGTCGGTCCGAAAACTAGAAGACAGAAACTCCCTGCTGTCTGAGGAACGCAACGAACTGGTACACACACACACACACACACACACACACACACACACACACACACACACACACACACACACACACACACACACACACACACACACACACACACACACACACACACACACACACACTTTGTGATGGTCTGGCTCCAGGACCACCACAAAAAAGGGGAGACGACACAGAGGTTCAATGCAATAATAAGTTTAAAGTTTATTTACAAAATGAATTAATCAAAACATCAATGCAAAAACGGTCTCCAAAGTAAAGGGCAGGGAAACGAACTGCCCACCTTTAACTTAGACTAAGGCTTAACATAACATAAGGTAAACTGAAGAGCTCTTCTGGGGTGGCCTGCCGCTCCAGCGGCCTGAGGAGGACTGAAGAGAGAAAGAAGGTTAGTCAGGCAGGCCTTTTATAGTGGGGAGGTACTGGCCAGGTGTCTCCCCTCAACTGATTGCCTCAGACTCCACCCTCCAATCCAGCACTGCAAGATGATGGTTAAAGGCACACACCCACACATTCCAATAAGGCCATAGGGGCCGTCACAACACACACACACACACTCACACTCACGCTCGCTCACACACACACACACTCACACTCACACACACACACACACACACACACACACACACACACACACACACACACACACACACACACACACACACACACACACTCACTCTCACACTCACACTCACACACACACACACAGACACACACACTCACACACACACACACACACACACACACACACACACACACACACACACACACACACACACACACACAGATATATAATGAAATGCAGGCTAAACTCCGCCCCCGGCATAGCCTGGCTTAACGATCCCCCCCCCCCCCCCCCCCCCCCCAACAACTGATGACCATATACAGGAAGTACAGTGAATTCATTTGATTGGCTTATTGCACTTTCCCACCATTACATCATCAAAATATTAGCCCATAAAATAGACCTTTTTTTTTTGTCAGTGGCCGTTTAACATATGACTGGTTATCTTCAACTGCTCAAAGAGAACCAGTGGTTTAACATAGAATATGACTGGTTATCTTCAACTGCTCTAAGAGAACCAGTGGTTTAACATAGAATATGACTGGTTATCTTCAACTGCTCAAAGAGAACCAGTGGTTTAACATAGAATATGACTGGTTATCTTCAACTGCTCTAAGAGAACCAGTGGTTTAACATAGAATATGACTGGTTATCTTCAACTGCTCAAAGAGAACCAGTGGTTTAACATAGAATATGACTGGTTATCTTCAACTGCTCTAAGAGAACCAGTGGTTTAACATAGAATATGACTGGTTATCTTCAACTGCTCTAAGAGAACCAGTGGTTTAACATAGAATATGACTGGTTATCTTCAACTGCTCTAAGAGAACCAGTGGTTTAACATAGAATATGACTGGTTATCTTCAACTGCTCAAAGAGAACCAGTGGTTTAACATAGAATATGACTGGTTATCTTCAACTGCTCAAAGAGAACCAGTGGTTTAACATAGAATATGACTGGTTATCTTCAACTGCTCAAAGAGAACCAGTGGTTTAACATAGAATATGACTGGTTATCTTCAACTGCTCTAAGAGAACCAGTGGTTTAACATAGAATATGACTGGTTATCTTCAACTGTTAAACCAGTGGTTTAACATAGAATATACTGTGGTTCTCTTTGCTGTGTTGTTTTTTAGGGTTAGAGTTTTACTTTAGTGAAATTCATTTTGCTCCAGTCGTAGCCGTTGACTTTATTGTCAACAATAACAATTACTTGTAAAAGGTATTGTTGACACTATAGTTGAACCTTGACTCTTGAACACTGTTATTGGTGCATTTAATCTTTATTAACATTATCTTATCTGTATTAACATTATCTTATTAACATTATCTTATCTTTATTAACATTATCTTATCTGTATTAACATTATCTTATCTTATTAACATTATCTTATCTTTATTAACATTATCTTATCTTTATTAACATTATCTTATCTCATTAACATTATCTTATCTTTATTAACATTATCTTATCTTATTAACATTATCTTATCTTTATTAACATTATCTTATCTTTATTAACATTATCTTATCTTATTAACATTATCTTATCTTTATTAACATTATCTTATCTTATTAACATTATCTTATCTTTATTAACATTATCTTATCTTATTAACATTATCTTATCCTATTCACATTATCTTATCTTAATAACATTATCTTATCTTTACTAACATTATCTTATCTTATCTTGTTAACATCATCTCATCAGTTGAAGCGTCTGCGGGAGGCGGAGTCTCAGTTCCAGCCCTTATTGGATAAGAACCGACGACTCAGCAGGAAGAACGAGGAAATGGCGCTCGCTCTGCGTCGCCTTGACAACAAGCTGCGTTTCATCACCCAGGAAAACATGGAGATGGTTACCATGGTAACCATGATTAATACAATATTATTATTATAAATTATAAGGTTCCTCTGATCGTACTTATTTAAATCATTATTATTATTATTATAAAAGATAAGGTTCCTCTGATACAAAATCATTGTTTTTAGTACAGTATGTTGATAATACATCGTACTTTTAAATTTAAATCATTGTTTTTATTATTATTAATAATATTATTATAAATGATAAGGTTCCTCTAATACATCGTACTTATTTAAATCATTGTTTTTAGTACAGTATTTTGATAATACATCGTACTTATTTAAATCATTGTTTTTAGTACAGTATTTTGATAATACATCGTACTTATTTAAATCATTGTTTTTAGTACAGTATTGTGATAATACATCGTACTTATTTAAATCATTGTTTTTAGTACAGTATTTTGATATTAAATTGTTAGCTTTAGGACGATATTGTGAATTTGTGATATTAAAAATCCTAACATGTGTGATGACATCATCAGAGAGGGCCGGTCCGGAGACCGAACTCCCTCAACGATCTGGAGCGGAGCCAAGAAGAACGAGAGATGGAGTTTCTACGATTACAAGTACTGGAACAACAGAATGTAATCGATGATCTGTCCAAGGTAATCTATTACTTTTACTTTTACTATTACTATTACTATTACTATTATTATTACTATTACTATTAGAGATGGGACAACAGAATGTAATAGACGATCTGTCCAAGGTAATCTATTACTTTTACTATTACTATTACTATTAATACTATTACTATTAGAGATGGGACAACAGAATGTAATAGATGATCTGTCCAAGGTAATCTATTACTAATACTATTACTATTACTATTAGAGATGGGACAACAGAATGTAATAGATGATCTGTCCAAGGTAATCTATTACTATTACTATTACTATTACTATTAGAGATGGGACAACAGAATGTAATAGATGATCTGTCCAAGGTAGTCTGGGATCACTTCACTTCTCGGGCTTGTAACCGGTCTGGAGCGGAAACCACAACACGTCATGTTGTAGTCCTCAAAGGACTACAATTTGGCCGGAACTATCCACCGGAAACAGTTTTAACCCAAAATAATTCCCCTGCGCTCAAGGACATACTTTTAGGGCCTACCTAATAAACTCCTTGATGCGGAGTAGTTTTGCTTTTGAAAAATGTGTTTGGTATATGCATCTTTTAGTCCAACTCGTAGCGACTGGAAAGACTACACTAGGCTACTTGAGCATTTTAACAATTTTGCTGCCATTTTAAACATAGATGTAGTAAGCAGCTGCAAAATTGTCCTTACCTTTTAACGTGGGCACGCGCAGTCGCGCACGCATCGTGCACAATCTGTGCGCGACTCATCTAGTAGACGTGTAGACTCGGTGACAGCTTTCGAATAAAAAAAAAACCCATTGAAATAGACATATCTGTTGCCACGCTGTATCCCTGCTTATCCGCCAGTGTTTACATGAAAAAACATTGAAAAAAGCCAGCTGTCCGCTATGGTAACACGTGGACACGTTCGCGCACATAGCAGACGATATGTGCGCAGATCATATGCCAGGCGGGTAGAGGAATCAAACAACTACAAAATAAAAATAAAACGTGTGAGAAAATACCATTCTATGGCCATGCAGTCAGCTCACTTGTATACAATGAAAAAGCTATGCGAACGGAGCTGCGACTGGAGGTCAGACCGGATATGGAAACCTATATCCGGTCCAAACGGGAAATACGACCGGATACAGTTAGGGGGCGGGCCTAAAGTCTCTGAAACGGATATATACAGCGATCATACTTTTAATCGTTTCATAATGATTAAAGCTAATTACATTTCCGGGAACGACGGGCATCGCAGAGTATGAGTTAATAGGGATTGGGGAAACAAACGGAGGGAACCAAATCAGAGCGACACCGCTTCTTCTAGTGGTTTCCGCGCTTTAGGCGGAAACCAAACGGCCTGTTGTGAACGAACACCAGGCTTTCCCCCAGAAAGCCTGGTAGGCGAGGTTAGTCCAACGTAATCTATTACTAATACTATTTCTAATACGATTACAAGTTATGAAACAACAAACGTCCAACGTACCAACATTTCAAATATGATATGAATATTTAGACTTTTATATTGTTATTAATGTTTACATGAATATGTAGACTTTTATATTGTTATTAATGTTTATATGAATATTTAATAAGTTGTGTTGAATTGTTTTCTAGGCATTTGAGACGGCTGGCTATGTTAAGACTGTCATAGTGAGTTCTATTTAACTATCTATCTACATTAAGACTGTCATAGTGAGTTCTATTTAACTATCTATCTACGTTAAGACTGTCATAGTGAGTTCTATTTAACTAT
>NC_137825.1:284408-329408 GCF_963921795.1 Nannobrachium achirus | reverse complement strand
CAAAGATAGTATTGCAAGCCCACACACACACACACACACGCACGCACGCACTCACGCATGCACGCACGCACGCACGCACGCACGCACACACACACACACGCACGCACGCACACTCGCACGCACGCACGCACGCACGCACGCACGCACGCACGCACACACACACACACACGCGCGCATGCACAATTAGAGGTAATTAAATTGTCACTTAAACTTTATGTTGGTTTGTTTACTGTTGAGAGAGACAACAATGTTGCACATTAACACATCGGGTGCCCACGTGGTGTCTACGCGTCAATCTCTTTGATCTTTACGAGTGCCCAACGACGGGTTTGACGCGTTGTACAGTAAACTATACTGTACTGTAGCTACTGCACTTGGCTACCGCGGTGATGAAACAACTCCATTTCCCAACATGCACCGCGCAATTACGTCACCCGGACGTGCTGTGTGGCTCGTTGACTTACTGTTTACCGGCTGCACAAAAGTGCTGTTTTCTCCGGATTCTCTTCCTTTTTTCATTTTTTTCTCAAAACGGCAGCAGCCTCTTCTACATGCCGTAACACAAACACTGTGGCTTAGAAATGATAAAAAACGGTCCTGACTGAAAGAAAAGATTTTCGCGAAATAAACAGGACATACTCGGATTACATTTACTCGGATTACTTTTCTCGCCAGTACTCTCGCCGGTAGGTAAAATGACGCGTTGCCATGGGCACCAGCAAATTAAACGTCAGAGATCACGTGGGCATCCGATGTGTTAAGTTATTCATCTGCTTTAGTAATAGAATAGAACGCAAAATGACATATAATATGCTGTAATGAAGTATATAATATAATATGATGTAGAGAGGTGGAGTATATAATATAATATAATATGATGTATTTCAGGATGTGAAATGGGTGGAGTATATGATACTAGTAAGACACCTGAGGGTGGAATGCGACCTCGCCAATTCTTGACTATCTGGCCAACCACAGCGTTTCTCTGACGATTCTAGTTGTTATCATTCTGGGGGGAGTTTGTTCATGTTTTTGTGAGGGTATCAACCCTAAGAGACACGGGGAGAACATGCAAACTCCACACAGAAAGGCCCTATCGCCAACCCCACCTAGGGTGTGAGCGATAGGGCCTAAACATGGAGATGTGGAGAACACTATATATGGAGATAGTCCAGTCCATCATGTCATATGGGACTACCGTCATAGACAGTAGCCATTGTTAGGCCGGAGTCAATGGCTGTCTTTCTGACTGTCTGTACAGGAAGTGATGTCACATGACATACTTTTTATGCCCATATATGAGTCATTCTGTACCACATCTCCATGTTTAGGCCAAACAGGTTCGCTCCATTTCTCCATGTATAGGTCCAAATGACCAACGTCGAGCTTGACAAGGAGGATACCGCACATTGTACCTCATCCACCCTTTCTTCTCTCTCCTTTTGGTATCCTTATCCTCCTCCTCCTTTTTTTCTTTTTTATTCTTCTCTTTTTTTCACAGCCGCCCCATATTTACTTTAGAAAATATATATTAAATTCTAAGAACGTTTCGAGTACCAGTTTGATACAAGAGCGAATAAGCGCTACACTTCTGGAATCCTGTGCGTCGACTTAAAGTCGGATCCAGGCATAATAACTTTATCTAGCCGCCCCCGTTGCCACCTCCTTTTCTTTTCTGAGACACATTGTACCTCATCCACCCTTTCTTCTCTCTCCTTTTGGTATCTTTATCCTCCTCCTCCTTTTTTTGTCTTTCTTAGTCTTGTGTATCCTTCTCTTTTGGCTACTGTCTATGACGGTAGTCCCATATGACATGATGGACTATCTCCATATATAGTGTTATCCACATTTCGTGTAGCCACCCCGTACAGGAAGTGATGTCACAACTCGCTGACATCACACTGACATCACAGAGGTTACGGAAGGAAGGAAGGAAGGTCACTCAAGCGACACGGTTTTTCAGAGTATATGCAACCTTCGGTCGCAAAAATATGATGTATTTCAGGATGTAAAATGGGTGGAGTATATAATATGATGTGAAATGGGTGGAGTATATAATATAATATGATGTATTTCAGGATGTAAAATGGGTGGAGTATATAATATAATATGATGTGAAATGGGTGGAGTATATTATATAATATAATATGATGTAAAATGGGTGGAGTATATAATATGATGTATTTCAGGATGTAAAATGGGTGGAGTATATAATATAATATAATATAATATGATGTATTTCAGGATATGAAATGGGTGGAGTATATAATATAATATCATGTAAAATGGGTGGAGTATACCAGTAAGACTCCCTAATCGGGAGATAAGCGACCGTTGGTCGCTTATCTCCACAAATAGGCCAAAAGTTTGTTTTACCAATTATTACACTCTATGTGAACATTTACATCAACAAATCCCAAGTACTATGCAGAACGACCCATTTCAAGTTTTTAATGTACAACTGTAAAATAGCTACTAAGAAGGAACTGGTTTCTAGGGTTAGGACCCGCCGCAGTGGTGTCCGGTAAGAACTTAACCGAGATGCCTTGAATCGTATGAGAGGCTCTGTCTTGCTGGGAGAACTAGCTGAGTATCTTGAGATGGTTGGAGGTGATGATAAGCTATAAGCTTAGGTGATCCTGGCGATAAGGTCTGAGTCGAAGAATGCTTCTCGCTTCTCCGGTGTCAAAGGCTCCTATTTATAGGGCTTGTTTGTTTATGAAGGTGACATCAGCATGATGTCATCCTGATGAGGTCACTAACTAGACATTTCCATATATGGGCCGCTCCTTTGTGTATGATGTGATATCACCCTGATAAAGTCAGCAGCTAGATATCTCCATATATGGAGATATCGAATGTGAGGTGAGGTGAGATACGTCAGTCATTTCCATATATGGTGATTCAACTTCAAGGCGTAATCATGTCAACTGTTAACTGCCGGTATGACGTGAGAGCAATTGAGAGCCTTCGCAACAGCCGCCCCAGATTTCCCGTGGAAATCGATAAAATATTAAGAAGGCTCGAACTGGTCCTCTTGGTGCTCCTTTACTAGTCCCGTCTCTGCTGTATATGTTGTGGTGGTCTGCCGCGGCCTGTCTGATCTTCGATCGATAGGAATGATGGGTGATGGCCCCAGATAGATCTGACTCATGCTCCAGTGCATGTTAGGATGGTGTTGGTGCTCCTTCGCCTGGTGGTTGTCTTCTTGATGATAAGTGGTCCTCTGCCTATCATGCTCTGATCTTGCTGGGGATCGGGACCGCCCCCTGGATCTCGATGACTGATCATCTCTGGGACAGTCGGTAGGATAGTGATGCCCTGATGGGTTTGGATGAGCTGAGGTCACAGTCTCATGACGCCGCCCCGTTGATAGGTAGTAGTCCTGATGGCCCTGTATGTTCTGACCTCCAGGGCCCTTGGGCTCCGGGAATAAGTGCCTTGTGGAAACTTTGGGGGAAAATGTGTAATAATAATGTTGACAATTTATAGCAAAACGTACATTTCTTGGACGAAATTCTTCTACTTACCTGGGTGTCTGGATTGTGGATGCCCCTGACCTCCAGAGCCCTCGGGCTCCGGAGGCAAACGATGAACCTTAAGTCCCACATCTTCGGGACCTGGGTGTCTGGGTTGCAGACACCCCTGACCTCCAGAGCCCTCGGGCTCCGGAGGCAAACGACGAACCTTAAGTCCCACATCTTCGGGACCTGGGTGTCTGTGGAGCAGACACCCCTGACCTCCAGAGCCCTCGGGCTCCGGAGGCAAACGATGAACCTTAGGTCCCACATCTTCGGGACCTGGGTGTCTGTGGAGCAGACACCCCTGACCTCCAGAGCCCTCGGGCTCCGGAGGCAAACGATGAACCTTAAGTCCCACATCTTCGGGACCTGGGTGTCTGTGGAGCAGACACCCCTGACCTCCAGAGCCCTCGGGCTCCGGAGGCAAACGATGAACCTTAAGTCCCACATCTTCGGGACCTGGGTGTCTGGGTTGCAGACACCCCTGACCTCCAGAGCCCTCGGGCTCCGGAGGCAAACGACGAACCTTAAGTCCCACATCTTCGGGACCTGGGTGTCTGTGGAGCAGACACCCCTGACCTCCAGAGCCCCCGGGCTCCGGAGGCAAACGATGAACCTTAAGTCCCACATCTTCGGGACCTGGGTGTCTGGGTTGCAGACACCCCTGACCTCCAGAGCCCTCGGGCTCCGGAGGCAAACGATGAACCTTAAGTCCCACATCTTCGGGACCTGGGTGTCTGGGTTGCAGACACCCCTGACCTCCAGAGCCCTCGGGCTCCGGAGGCAAAATACGAACCTGAGAATGGAGATTCATCTGACGAATCGTCTCCACATACTCACCTACCTGATGTTGTAGATCACTGATGATCCGGTCTTTGTCTTGCTTCTGACCATCCTTATCTGGGCAGATTTGTTGCTCGGCCCCTTTTAGGCCCTTTTACCAAGCCGAGGGAAGTATCGCACGAACATCCTCCTACCAAAGCCGGTCCCTGCATGACTCACGCCATCTCTCCGATTTTGGCATCTTGTTACTGCGGTAGGCCCCATTCCCGGGTTTCGGCACCATGTAAAATAGCTACTAAGAAGGAACTGGTTTCTAGGGTTAGGACCCGCCGCAGTGGTGTCCGGTAAGAACTTAACCGAGATGCCTTGAATCGTATGAGAGGCTCTGTCTTGCTGGGAGAACTAGCTGAGTATCTTGAGATGGTTGGAGGTGATGATAAGCTATAAGCTTAGGTGATCCTGGCGATAAGGTCTGAGTCGAAGAATGCTTCTCGCTTCTCCGGTGTCAAAGGCTCCTATTTATAGGGCTTGTTTGTTTATGAAGGTGACATCAGCATGATGTCATCCTGATGAGGTCACTAACTAGACATTTCCATATATGGGCCGCTCCTTTGTGTATGATGTGATATCACCCTGATAAAGTCAGCAGCTAGATATCTCCATATATGGAGATATCGAATGTGAGGTGAGGTGAGATACGTCAGTCATTTACATATATGGTGATTCAACTTCAAGGCGCAATCATGTCAACTGTTAACTGCCGGTATGACGTGAGAGCAATTGAGAGCCTTCGCAACAACAACAATATTTAGAAAATAGGTCTACAAGCTCACAATGCTACGCATTGTCCTCGTCCCTTATATTCCCATAGGTTATATGGAGATCTCAGTGTTTGTCAGTCCTTGTTCATTTATGCCCATATATGGACATCTCTATATCTACTGTAACAGTCCTTGTCCCTTTATGCCCGGAGATCTCTTAACTGTAAGTCCTTGTCCCTTTTATGCCCATATATGGATATTCCTGATGTCATCAGTATATGAACATATATGGGCTTTCTGATATGCCCATATATGGAGATCTCTTAACTGTAAGCCCTTGTCCCTTTTATGCCCATATCTGGATATCCCTGATGTCATCCGTATATGCCCATATATGGGCTTTCTAATATGCCCATATATGGAGATCTCTGTATCTCCATATATGGGTATAAAAGGATACTTCAGGTCTGACATCAGGTTTGTTTATATTGGGTTGCTAGGTTTGACATCACAAACTCCATGGGCCATCTGACCTAGAAATCTATATTTGGGCATAGATGACTCATCGTGACCTCATCATGATTTCAATCGCTATAAAAGGACTCTCAGTGACATACACTCTCCACAGATAAAGCAGTCAGCCAGCCTACCAGTCAACCCATTCTTTGATTACTTTGTACAACTAGATTAACTTTTCAATGGCATCCCCACTGGAATTGACCGAAATGTACGACAGACAATGCCGGTCTTATACCAGGAAAGAAGCATTTCTTCGACTCAGACCTTATCGCCAGGGTTGGCTTATAGCAGCTGTCGGTAGATAATGCCGGTCTTATATAAGGGTCATTTGTGTACGGTGTGATTTGCCATGGTTACTCATTGAAGTTGAATCTCCATATATGGAGATAACCTACGCATCACACTAAGTCTGACCTCACCAGCCCATATTTGGGCATGAGCAACTTATGTCTCCATATATGGAGATATGATGACATCACACAGTCCTCAGCCGATGATGTGGCGTGATGTCATACAATACACAAACGAGCCCAGATATGAGCAGGGCAAAGGTGTGACGTGTGACGTGTGACCGACCGACCGACCGACCGACCGACCGACGGCCGGTGGAGGTTTTGATACCAGTAAGACTCTCTAATCGGGAGACCAGTAAGACTCCCTAATCGGGAGATAAGCGACCGTTGGTCGCTTATCTCCACAAATATCACAACCTCCACCTCTCACGTCATACGGGTAGCCATAGTTACACCTGGAATGTTGAATCTCCATATATGGAGATAACCTACGCATCACACAAAGTCTGACCTCACCAGCCCATACTTGGGCATGGACGACTTATATCTCCATATACGGAGATGGCCATATATGGAGATACGATGACATCACAGAGTCCACAGCTGATGATGTGGCGTGATGTCATACAATACACAAACAAGCCCTATATAAAGGGGCAATTCTCACCAGGGAAGAGAGCATTGCCTGGAATGTTGAATCTCCATATATGGAGATAACCTACGCATCACACAAAGTCTGACCTCACCAGCCCATACTTGGGCATGGACGACTTATATCTCCATATACGGAGATGGCCATATATGGAGATACGATGACATCACAGAGTCCACAGCTGATGATGTGGCGTGATGTCATACAATAAACAAACAAGCCCTATATACTGATGCGATACGATGACATCACAGAGTCCACAGCTGATGATGTGGCGTGATGTCATACAATAAACAAACAAGCCCTATATACTGATGCGGAGATATGAGCAGGGCAAAGGTGTGACGTGTGACGTGTGACCGACCGACCGACCGACCGACCGACCGACCGACCGACGGACGGCCGGTGGAGGTTTTCATAGTAAACTGCTCCCTGACGGTCGCAATAAGCGACCGTTGGTCGCTTATCTCCACAAATATCACAACCTCCACCTCTCACGTCATACGGGTAGCCATAGTTACACCTGGAATGTTGAATCTCCATATATGGAGATAACCTACGCATCACACAAAGTCTGACCTCACCAGCCCATACTTGGGCATGGACGACTTATATCTCCATATACGGAGATGGCCATATATGGAGATACGATGACATCACAGAGTCCACAGCTGATGATGTGGCGTGATGTCATACAATACACAAACAAGCCCTATATAAAGGGGCAATTCTCACCAGGGAAGAGAGCATTGCCTGGAATGTTGAATCTCCATATATGGAGATAACCTACGCATCACACAAAGTCTGACCTCACCAGCCCATACTTGGGCATGGACGACTTATATCTCCATATACGGAGATGGCCATATATGGAGATACGATGACATCACAGAGTCCACAGCTGATGATGTGGCGTGATGTCATACAATAAACAAACAAGCCCTATATACTGATGCGATACGATGACATCACAGAGTCCACAGCTGATGATGTGGCGTGATGTCATACAATAAACAAACAAGCCCTATATACTGATGCGGAGATATGAGCAGGGCAAAGGTGTGACGTGTGACGTGTGACCGACCGACCGACCGACCGACCGACCGACCGACCGACGGACGGCCGGTGGAGGTTTTCATAGTAAACTGCTCCCTGACGGTCGCAATAATATAATATAATATAATATGATGTATTTCAGGATGTGAAATGGGTGGAGTATATAATATAATACTAGAAAAGAAAATTTCTAAGAAATTTTAAGTGTGCCTGCAGCTCGCTAAGTCTGTGCAACCTTGTGTAGCGGTTGGTGTTAGCACCAGTAAGACTCCCTAAATCGGGAGATAAGCGACCGTTGGTTGCTTATCTCCACAAATATCACAACCTCCACCTCTCACGTCATACGGGCAGCCATAGTTACACCTGGAATGTTGAATCTCCATATATGGAGATAACCTACGCATCACACAAAGTCTGACCTCACCAGCCCATACTTGGGCATGGACGACTTATATCTCCATATACGGAGATGGCCATATATGGAGATACGATGACATCACAGAGTCCACAGCTGATGATGTGGCGTGATGTCATACAATACACATTGTTACTCTGTGATGTCGCCACATCATCAGCTGTGGACTCTGTGATGTCATCGTATGTGACGTGACGTGTGACGTGTGACCGACCGACCGACCGACCGACCGACCGACCGACCGACCGACCGACCGACCGACCGACGGCCGGTGGAGGTTTTCATAGTAAACTGCTCCCTGACGGTCGCAATTAGCGTTACATTTACGCGTCTGTAGGACAAACGGTTCACGAGGTAAAGGGTCACTTCCTGTTTGGTGAGGGGCACTTCCTGTTTGGCGAAATAGAGATTTTTGAGGAAAAAAAAATTTTTGAGAAAAAAAAAGTTTGAGAAAAAAAAATTTGAGAAAAAAAAAATTTTTGAGAAAAAAAATTGGAGAAAAAAGGTTTTTTGAGAAAAAAAAATTTGAGAGAAAAAAAGTTTTTTGATAAAAAAAAATTGAGAGAAAAAAAAAATTGAGAAAAAAAAATTTTTTGAGAAAAAAAAAATTTTGAGAAAAAAAAATTGAGAAAAAAAATTTTTTGAGAGAAAAAAAGTTTTTTGAGAAAAAAAAATTGAGAAAAAAAAATTTGAGAAAAAAGAAAAAAAAATCTTTGAGAAAAAAAAGATTTGAGAGAAAAAAAAAATGAGAAAAAATTTTTTTTTGAGAAAAAACTTGAGAAAAAAAAATTTTGAGAAAAAAAATTTTTTTGAGAAAAAAAAAATGTATGACACCAGCCACAACTGTACGATAAACGGTTCATGAGATGTAGAGGCACTTCCTGTTTGGCAAAGGGCACTTCCTGTTATAGAGGGGCGGGGCTTAATCAATTACAGCTCATCCCTATTGGCTGGAAAAAGACCAAAGTTGTGTGTGCATTTTAAAGTTTAAATCACGTTGCTAGGCAAAAGTATGGCAGAGTTATGTGGCGGCAAAGTTTCTGGTTTTTTTTCGGAGTCCCCCATTCAAAGTCAATGGGAGTTTTTGCGCGTAGTTTTTTGCGAATTACGTTGCCATTGTAACGCGGATCGGAAAGAAAAGTAATAGCACACCATTCCCGGCCGAGCCGCACATTTTGATGTATATATTGCGGGGGTGGCGTAAATCGTTCGGCAGTTATTACGTGGCGAAATTTCCCCCATTCTAAGTCAATGGGTTTTTTGGGCGTCGTTTTTTGCGAATTACGTTGCAATGGTAACGCGGATCGGAAAGAAAAGTAATAGCACACCATTCCCGGCCGAGCCGCACGTTTTGATGTATATATTGCGGCGGTGGCGTAAATCGTTCGGCAGTTATTACGTGCCGAAATTTGCAAGAACATTACCGATTTACTGACTTAAGTTTGGCGGATTACAATAAGTGTTTTGCCATTGCATTGCATGGCAGGCACACTTAATAATATGATGTAAAATGGGTGGAGTATATAATATAATATAATATAATTTCAGGATGTAAAATGGGTGGAGGAGAAACAGGCCTTATATCAGCGCAACCAGGAACTGGTGGAGAAGGTAAAGCAGCCTTCATTTGACCTTTCTTTGACCTTTCTTTGACCTTTCTTTGACCGCTTCACAATGAGACGACAGGGAATCATGACAAATTATACAAGTCTATAACATTTTATATATTTAATTTAATTATACAAGCCCCCCCCCCCTTAACTCCTAGGTGAAGCAGATTGAAAAAGATATAATAAGACATATTTTAACTCCTAGGTGAAGCAGAGGGTTAGATAATAACATGTAACAGATAGCAGATAGAATAACATGTTTTAACTCCTAGGTGAAGCAGATTGAAACAGATATAATAACATATATATTAACTCCTAGATGAAGCAGAGGGTTAGATAATAACATGTATAATAGCAGACTGAAACAGATATAATAACATATATATTAACTCCTAGGTAAAGCAGGGGGTTAGATAATAACATGTATAATAGCAGACTATTAACAGATATAATAACATGTTTTAACTCCTAGGTAAAGCAGATGGTTAGATAATAACATATATAAAAGCAGACTATTAACAGATATAATAACATGTTTTAACTCCTAGGTAAAGCAGATGGTTAGATAATAACATGTATAATAGCAGACTATTAACAGATAGAATAACATGTTTTAACTCCTAGGTGAAGCAGATGGTTAGATAATAACATGTAACAGATAGCAGATAGAATAACATGTTTTAACTCCTAGGTGAAGCAGATGGTTAGATAATAACATGTATAATAGCAGACTATTAACAGATATAATAACATGTTTTAACTCCTAGGTGAAGCAGAGGGTTAGATAATAACATAATATAAAAGCAGACTATTAACAGATATAGTAACATGTTTTAACTCCTAGGTGAAGCAAAGCGTTAGATAATAACATGTAACAGATAGCAGATAGAATAACATGTTTTAACTCCTAGGTAAAGCAGATGGTTAGATAATAACATGTATAATAGCAGACTATTAACAGATATAATAACATGTTTTAACTCCTAGGTGAAGCAGAGGGTTAGATAATAACATGTATAATAGCAGACTATTAACAGATATAATAACATGTTTTAACTCCTAGGTAAAGCAGATGGTTAGATAATAACATGTATAATAGCAGACTATTAACAGATATAATAACATGTTTTAACTCCTAGGTGAAGCAGGGGGTTAGATAATAACATATATAAAAGCAGACTATTAACAGATATAATAACATGTTTTAACTCCTAGGTAAAGCAGATGGTTAGATAATAACATATATAATAGCAGACTATTAACAGATATAATAACATGTTTTAACTCCTAGGTGAAGCAGATGACGTCAGAGGAGCTCAGACTGAAAGACGACATTCAAGACGTCAAAGATCTGAACGAACTGCTGGAGTTTAGAATCCTGGAACTGGAGGTGAGTGTGCCCCCCCCCCCCCTCTCCCCAACTAAAAAAAACAACATGATGATCAGGTATTATGATTATACAAGGAGGAAGACTTTTTTTTTTGTTTACAGAAAGTGTTAAAAGTAAGCCATTTACCATGAGAGGGAGTGAAAAAATACACTCAGGTTGGACAAAATTGTATTATTTAGTTTTTCAACTGATTCTGTTAGGAAATTAGGTCTACTAGCCAGGATAAAAAATTTACCATGATCTACTCACTGCAAATACCCACAGTGGCCAAATCAAGTTGGGCTCCCATCGACTTTCTATACAGGAGGAAAATACCCAGAAAGAAAGTCATGATGCTGAATCCATTGCAAGCATTTGTTTTGCACAAAAAACATTCCTTGGGCTAAAAATGGCCCCAGAAAATTATGGTTTAGTGATGAAAAGTGCTGAGTCATCAAAAAAAAAACATCTGTTGTTGGCGTTTTCTAATGAAGATGCTAACTAATAAACAGCTAATGGAGATGCTAACTAATAAACACATGTGTTTCTATGGCAACACCATATTTGAACTGAAGCGTAACAAAGGGAGGCCACAACTGAATTAACCTGGAAAATATCATGGACAATGATCGAAAAATAGACACAAGAAATAGTCAGCAATGACCTAAAGCGTAATTATTATGGACACAAACCTAGAAAAAAAGAAAAAAAAAACTACATTTACTCTATCATGTTTCCTTTACCTCCATTTATTATTACACTTTCTCTTACCTGCTATTAGGCTGATGTATCCTTAAATCCTAAACACTTCTAAATTATTATGAATCAAACAGTAAAAAAAAAAAAAAAAAAAGTACATCAATTCTATCATGTTTCCTTATCTCCAGTTATTATTAGGGCCCGAGCACACACAGTGTGTGAGGACCCTATTGTATTTGCAAAGATTATTATTCTTCCGCCGAATGAATCGTGTTTTTGAGCCGCAAAACGTACTCCAAAAGTTGCGCAACTTTGCACACACATCACAAGTGGCGAAAAATTTCGTATTTAAAAATAATCAAAAGGGGGCGTGGCCTAATGGCTCAATAGCGCCCCCTACAAAACTTCGTGCCTCAAGCCCCACCATACGGTTTCACCTACACGTACGAAAATCGGTACACATCTGTATTGTGTCCGGACTCACAAAAAAGTCTCTCGGCGCCACGTCCGAAACCAAACAGGAAGTCAGCCATTTTGACTAATTAGTGGCGTTTTGGTGTATTTTTGGACGTTTTCACGTGTCGCACTTTAACGAACTCCTCCTAGGGGGTTAATCGGATCAACTTCAAGTTCGCTCGGCATACTCAAGACACCTTAACAATGAAAAGTTATCAAAATCGTGAGTTTTCGTAAAACGGCGTGCCCGTGGCGAAGGGTCAAACTTCCTTCACCAAACAGGAAGTGCCCCTCTTCTGATTGGTCCATACTTGATTGTTCCTTTTTTTGGCTGTTACTCTTCAACCGTTTATCCTACAGAGTTGTGGCTGGTATCATATGACTTGATTAAGAGTCCTTAGTCTCGCGTAGCCAGACAACTATTCCACAATCTCTGAATGCTATAGACAACATGCCTGGCCACGCCCCCTACTTCCGACCGGAAGCCCTTTTTTGGGCTTGATCGTAGCGCGATTTCCTGTTTACGTTCATCTGATCTGATTCTCCTCTTAACTAATGAGACGGGATTGTTTTACTTTGTAATTTTACTTTGTAACTTATGTTAACAATGTCACTTAATGGCAACACTCATCCACTCTGCTGATAAATAAATGAGTTGTGACGATACACACCTGTTCTGCCATCATTCAATGTTATGAGTTGGAGGAAAAAAAAAAGAGATCTCAATTGAAACAATTGCCATAGGCTTTCTTGGGCGTATGCTTTTAGTTGACCTTGTACTAGTGTACTGTCATGAAACTACCTTTTTTCATATGCAAACTTCTTAAAAAATAACGCTATTTAAATTGTTTCAAAAGCTTTATACCCTGTATATATATATATAAAATGTCACAATGCGACATAGCTTTTTACACAATGCTGTACTCCCTCCAACTGCATGTCATATTATATGTTCGCCATTTTAAACTGTTTTTATTTTATTTGACACTTGCTTTGGCAATATAAACATGTCTTCTCATGCCAATAAAGCTCCTTTGAATTGAATTGATATAGGCCTACAAATAAACAGATTTGTGTATTTGAAAGCAAGCATTGAACCTAATCAGTATTTCATGGAAGCGAATGTTGTATGATTTCTAGCTAGCAAACCTTTTCCCTTCAGAACGCTGGTTGATCATGTCAAACGTTGTCATCTCCATTCTCCTCTGTTCTGGGATGAAGTCACAGTTGGCTTGTGTTGTGTGATATGCATTAATGTTTTTACAAATAGGCCTGTCAACAACTCAACCCACTCCAGAATAGACATAATACACATTAGCCCACCTATTATGTGCATCCTATGCTGTGTTCATTTCACTATATCACTGTAAATCATCGATTTAATCCTAATCAAGGCAATATAAATATCCATTCATATTTAATGCTCATTTAATCATTAAATCCTAAACTGTCACGTCAAAACAATGAATACATTTGGCTTTAATAGATACAAAAACAAACTGGATTAATTGAAAATGACAAGTGTTTAAAAGCATTCCTTCAAAGCATCATTGGGAACATTCCTTATCTCAATAACACAATATACAGTACAACATTTGAAACCCTCAACAGTAAAAAAAAAAAGGCATGGACAAGTCAAAGAAAAGTGTGTATAAATATTTTATTGCAATAAATATGATGAGGAGACCCTCACATCTGGCTTCATTGGTCCTGGACGTACAGTACAGGTCTGAAAGACAGAAAACAATTGCATTCACAGATACAACACAACAGCGAAGAGCTTGTATTTCAATTATAATCAATGTTGTGTTGTCACAAGTGAAAATAACTTGTACTTAGTTGTAACAAGAGTAGTCCCCATACAGTAAAAGATCGTAGCTAACAAGGCTAATTAGCTAGCATGAGAGTTTTACCTTGTTGTTGTTGTTGTTGTTGTTGTGAGTCGTGCTGCTTCTCTGGGGAGTTTGCTGAGTTTAGGATATGTTAAGGATGTCATCAATACTATTAACTGGTGTAGATAGAATAAAAACATCGAAGATAGCGGTGCGCTTGCATATCAAGAGACCATGACCGCAGTCACCGCACCATCTGACAGCTGGAAAAAAAACCTCCGTTGGTTTAACCCTTTCAGTTCATTGTCATAATCTTTTACTGCAGCGCTGGGCAGTGTTGCCAAAATTTGTGAGAGAAATAAGCCAAACAAGCCAACTCTTGCAATATAAATAAGCAAAAAAAACAAGATAGTTTAGGTAAATAAATTGACTTGGCAACACGTTTATATGCATGCCTGACAGAGAGAACCCGGAAGTTCCCTTTCGACTTGGGGGCGGGGCGTCCCTCCTGCAATCGGCCAGGAATGTTGTCTATATAGAGTCTGGAACAGCAGCTCCCGAACGGCGAGTATCGAAAACGGGCATTAACGTTCAAAAAAATATATTTTAAAATGTCATTTCTGCTAAGCAGCAAGCTAGACATGCTTATATGATTTTTATTTATATAATGATAAATATGTGTGATGTGAGACGGAAACGGAAGTGACGTGGGGGCTTCACTTCCGCTTCATCTCGCACTCACCGTTTCTATTTCCGTCTGCCAGACTGTATGCTGGGAGCATTTGACCAAATCGCGGAGGCAACAGTCTGGCCTCGCGAGACTAAAGAGTCCTTAACCTTAATTGACGCTTCCTTCGCCAAACAGGAAGTGCCCTTCACCAAACAGGAAGTGCCTCTATAACTCATGAACCGTTTGTCGTACAGACTTGCGGCTGGTGTCATAATTTTTTTTTTCTCAAAACATTTTTTTTCTCAAAATTTTTTTTTTCTCAAATTTTTTTTTTCTCAAAACATTTTTTTTCTCAAAAATCTTTTTTCTCAAATTTTTTTTTTCTCAAATTTTTTTTTCAACATTTTTTTTTCTCAAAAAATTTTTTTTTCTCAATTTTTTTTTCTCAAAATTTTTTTTTCTCAATTTTTTTTTCTCAATTTTTTTTTCTCAATTTTTTTTTCTCAAATTTTTTTTTTCTCAATTTTTTTTTTCTCAAAAATTTTTTTTTTCTCAAAACATTTTTTTTTTCTCAAAACATTTTTTTTCTCAAAAATCTTTTTTCTCAAATTTTTTTTTTCTCAAAATTTTTTTTCTCAAAAATTTTTTTTTCTCAAATTTTTTTTTTCTCAAAAATTTTTTTCTCAAAAATTTTTTTTTCTCAAAATTTTTTTTTTCTCAAATTTTTTTTTCTCAAAAATCTTTTTTCTCAAAACATTTTTTTTCTCAAAAAAAAATTTTTCTCAAATTTTTTTTTTCTCAAAAATTTTTTTTCCTCAACATTTTTTTTTGAGAAAAACTTTAAACTATCGTTAAAGTGCGACCCGTGATAACGGCCAAAAATGCGCCAAAACGCCACTAATTAGTCGAAATGGTTGACTTCCTGTTTGGTTTCTGATTGCCTGCTGGCCTTGTGACGTGGGTAGAGCTGCGAGGGCCCGGTCATTGCTGCTTGCAGCTTTAATTATTATTATTATTGCACTTAACCTTTTATCATGTTTCCTTTATCTCCATTTTTTTAATTACATTTTTTTGAGAAAAAAAAGTAGATTATTCATCTATTCATTTATTTCATTATCACCAGAAGGTAAAATCGTATACTCCCTTTTCTTAATTTTCCATTAAATTTTTTTTTCTTCTCATTTCTCATATCTGCTATGAGGCCGATGTATCCTTGAATTTCAAACATTCCTATAACTAATCACTGTGTTTTACTCCCTGTAAGTAGGATAGGCTTCTACAAGCTTTCAGCTTCAGCCTATTCCTTTTGATCACATGTAACAATGACTAAGTGGATGTATGACTTGTAAAAATGTGAGTGATCAAATAAACTAAAACTAAACTAAACTAAACAACACTGTGTGTTTCAGGAGAGAGAGAGGAGGTCTCCGGCCATCAACTTCCAACAACTACATTTCCCAGAAGGCCTCAGTCCTCTGCAGTTGTACTGCGAGGCTGAAGGAGTGACGGTAAGAAAACAGTCTTTATATGAGTGTTTGTTCAGTTAAATAGCTCTGTATTGTATTTATTATTTTATATCTGTATTGTGATAGTAATACACATTTTGGCCACATAAAAAAACTCACAATGCGTTTGTACTTTTACCTTATGTTTTTAGAGCCATGATGACGTCATGATGACGTCATAATGACGTTATGATGACGTCATGATGACGTCATGATGACGTCATAATGACGTTATGATAACGTCCTCCGGTGACGTTCAGAACTAGGCCAGATCACAGCCCATACGGGGAGGATCTGGACGTCATTACCAGGGCGTCATATGGACTTATGGATTATTGTTATTGTTTATAATGTTAGTTGAAATATGAGCATGTAAGGTTATATTCTGGGAAATATCTGACTAGTTATGATATTTATCTGGCCTCCATCGGACCCTCTCTGATTAATCCAGGACGTCTGATTTCCGTGAGCAGGATTTATGTTGGTTGAAATCAGGTGATATTCTAGACCAGATCTGACTGGTCATGGTTTGACTTGATCTGGACCCAATGGAGACGTCACTGATTGGTCCAGGTCCTGACCGTGGAGACGTCACTGATTGGTCCAGGTCCTGACCGTGGAGACGTCACTGATTGGTCCAGGTCCTGACCGTGGAGACGTCACTGATTGGTCCAGTTAACATAACGGATTACCTTGACACAAACACACCGCAGTGATTTAGAAGCGCTTCATGAGAAAACTAACACTATATCATTATTACTTATCATTATTCTACATGTGTTGCAGGACATTGTGATCTGTGAGTTGATGAAGAAGCTAGATATTCTGGGAGATAATGCCGTAAGTGTATGTTCCTTTTTCTTCGTAATACATGTTTGTAAAGGGTTGGTGGTAATAATACATGTTTATAAAGGGTTGGTGGTATTATTAATAATACATGTTTATAAAGGGGTGGTATTATTAATAATACATGTTTATAAAGGGGTGGTATTATTAATAATACATGTTTCTAAAGGGTTGGTATTATTAATAATACATGTTTCTAAAGGGTTGGTGGTATTATTAATAATACATGTTTATAAAGGGGTGGTATTATTAAGAATACATGTTTATAAAGGGGTGGTATTATTAAGAATACATGTTTATAAAGGGGTGGTATTATTAATAATACATGTTTCTAAAGGGTTGGTATTATTAATAATACATGTTTCTAAAGGGTTGGTATTATTAATAATACATGTTTGTAAAGGGTTGGTGGTATTATTAATAATACATGTTTATAAAGGGGTGGTATTATTAATAATACATGTTTATAAAGGGTTGGTATTATTAATAATACATGTTTGTAAAGGGTTGGTTGTGTTATTAATAATACATGTTTCCAAAGGGTTGGTTGTACATTGATTCATATGTTGTTACATATTTTTGTTATAACGTTGGTTATACTATTTGTTGTATTCTTGTATTCGATGTCATCAGAAGGTTGTTTATGATTTATGAATTGAATAATTTAACTCAGTGGTTCTCTAACTTCTCCAAGAAGTCCAGGACTCCCAAATTAATATGTATTCGGCTGATCTGAAGATTAGATTTATTTATTTTTTCAAAAAGGTTCAAAATGTACATCAGATGCTATCATGTTCTAAGATTGAACATGATAGCATCAATAAAGTAACATGTAGCTTAGCTACTTTCAAACGGGTTCCCAGCGCCAAATCAAATGTCTTCAGATCTCTGAACCAATCAGATCTCTGAACCAATCAGATCTCTGAACCAATCAGATCTCTGAACGAGCGTCTGAGGCCTGACAGATGTCACCCCAACAAGAACATTTAGCTGAGCTACTTTCTGGGCACCAGAAGTTATGGCTTCGTCTCAGAGACAATATTCCAGAAGGAAACGAAAAATAGGTTATCACAGCCCCTTATCTAACATCTAGATACATCTACAAGCTCCAGCTACCAGTGTGTAGATCCCAATAAGGTATAATTAGCCTTCATGATGTTGGAGGATAAACAATATACAATCAGTGTAAAATCACTTCTATGCTGGTATCTCATTGGCTGAACCAGTTGGAACACTTTTAAAACTTTAAAACATTTATCAGTACAATGATGTGTTTATAGTTCATAGTTAACTTACTGCTCTCTGGCTTTGAAGGCAGAATAAAGGAATTTGACATGCTGTTTTAACCAATCATAACAGTCCTTAAAACGTGTGTTAAAATGTTAAAACTCCACTCCAGGGAGCCATGGCAGGTTTTTTTCTCTCTGTTTTGTGGCCTTTTGAGAAGCAAAGATATTTAATATTCCTGGTCACCAGAGACGGCATGACTTCAGAGACTTTCATGGTCTGTCTCATGTCAATCATTGCCATCATTCAGATAAAACTTCACTTAATGCAGCTTTTATTTGCGATTTGTGAACTCGCGTCGGACATGGGGTCCGCCATGTTTGTTTACAAAACGCAAGAGCTGTAGCAGCCGCTCGACCAATCAGGAGTTGTGTGAGGCGGGTCGCTCCAAATGCAGCCATTTGATTGGAAATTAGAAAGTAAGTTCTCATAAGGAGACTCTATGGGAGGACCACCAGACCCAGAAAGGAAGCATATTGGTGATGAAGGAGCTTGGGATGGTTAGATAAAATATTCTCTGACTGGGTTGATATCCTGTGTTCTCTGACTGGGTTGGTATTCCTGTATACTGTGACGACTACTATACTGCTATAGAGGGTCTGCGCGTGACATCACTGTTGCTGGAAGTTATGTGGGAACACGCCTACTGAGTGGCAAAAAACTAATTTCTGCCATTGACAGCCCATACATCCAAACAGAAAAGTCCTTTCTGATTGTATTAAACAAAGTTAACTCACCAACATTGCGGCTGTACTGAAAGCTTGAATTATCCTCTTTCTATCTGCACATTTTTTGTTTCATAATAATCCACCATAGGCATGTTACGAGCTACCTTCTGTCAAGACATTCTGTGCAGGGGATTATTTTTCGTTTGGAAGCACTCGTTTTCAACAACACAACATCCTGCTGCCTCCTGCATTATGTGACATGTAGAAACAGGTGGTATGCAGGGCCGTTGAGTGATTTGCAACTAACACTTCCAAACTCCAATGCTCCAAGCTGCTCAATGTTTTACCACTCAGTCTAGATTAGGGGGGAGGATGTCATTCAGACGTCAGACATCATCAGTGGGTGTAGGAGTGGACTTCATAAACCTTGTTATACTTTTCATCATCAGTGGGTGTAGGAGTGGACTTCATAAACCTTGTTATACTTTTCCATTGTTTCTTTTCCCTGCAGAATCTGACCAACGATGAGCAGGTGGTGATCATTCAGGCCAGGACCGTCCTGACGCTAGCAGAGAAGGTAAGACACCCCACCTATAAACAACTACCTATCAATCTACCTATAAACCTAAACCTACCTATCAATCTACATGATTAACTAAACACCTACCTATAAACCTACCTACAGTATCAACGTACCTAGAATAAACACCTACCGATCAACCTACCTACAGCTGTGAATTGTCATGTTGGATACGGCATCCTTTGCCTGAAAACGTTGAAGATCCCTGTATTATGTTTGAATCTAGTGGTTGGAGTCCATTGAAGTAACATATTAACTAGTTATGGTAACATTAACTAGTTATGTTAACATATTAACTAGTTATGGTAACATTAACTAGTTTTGGTAACATATTAACTAGTTATGGTAACATTAACTAGTTATGGTAACATATTAACTAGTTATGGTAACATATTAACTAGTTATGTTAACATGTAGTATATATGTCTACAGTGGTTGGAGTCCATTGAAGTAACAAAGTCAGCTCTGCAACAGAAGATGTTGGACATTGAGAGTGAAAAGGTAAACAATAAACACCTGTTTATTTAATTACATTATAATGACATTAACATTATCATTCACACAATCTAAAACATTCACACAGTCTAAAAGAGTGTGTGTGTGTGTGTGTGTGTGTGTGTGTGTGTGTGTGTGTGTGTGTGTGTGTGTGTGTGAGTGCGTGCGTGCGTGCGTGCGTGCGTGCGTGCGTGCGTGCGTGCGTGTGCGTGTGCGTGTGCGTGTGTGTGTGTGTGTGCATCAGGAGCTGTTCAGTAAACAGAAAGGTTATCTGGATGAAGAGTTGGACTACAGGAAACAATCCATGGACCAGGCTCATAAGGTCAGTACAGGAAGCACTCCTTATAAGGTCAGTACACACAGGAAACAGCCCATATAAGGTCAGTACACACAGGAAACACTCCATATAAGGTCAGTACAGACAGTACTTAACATAAGATACTTAAATGGTTTCCAGTGGAAATAAGCTTAGTCTTTTCATGGATCTCCTTTTAGTAGACCTTGTACCAGTGAACTGTACCGTCATGAAACTGTACCTTTTCCTATGCAAACTTCTAATAAAGTCTTCAATCAATCAATCAATCAATCAATCAATAAGGGTTATGTGTCCAGAGGATCTTGGTATTTGTAGTTTTCTACGTGTCTTCTATGTGTCCAGAGGATCTTGGTATTTGTAGTTTTCTACATGTCTACTATGTGTTCAGAGGATCTTGGAGTTGGAAGCCATGCTGTTTGTAGTTGTCTACATGTATTTGTAGTTTTCTAATGTCTTCTATGTGTCCAGAGGAACTTGGTATTTGTAGTTTTCTAATGTCTTCTATGTTTTCAGAGGATCTTGGTATTTGTAGTTTTCTAATGTCTTCTGTGTTCAGAGGATGTTGGTATTTGTAGTTTTTAATGTCTTCTATGTGTCCAGAGGATGTTGGTATTTGTAGTTTTTAATGTCTTCTATGTGTTCAGAGGATCTTCTTGGTATTTGTAGTTTTTAATGTCTTCTATGTGTTCAGAGGATGTTGGTATTTGTAGTTTTCTAATGTCTTCTATGTGTGCAGAGGATGTTGGTATTTGTAGTTTTCTAATGTCTTC
The DNA here is from genome assembly GCF_963921795.1 of Nannobrachium achirus. Taxonomy (NCBI): domain Eukaryota; kingdom Metazoa; phylum Chordata; class Actinopteri; order Myctophiformes; family Myctophidae; genus Nannobrachium; species Nannobrachium achirus. Next base: position 308,305 of record NC_137825.1, on the reverse strand, counting down.
TATGTGTTCAGAGGATGTTGGTATTTGTAGTTTTCTACATGTATTTGTAGTTTTTAATGTCTTCTATGTGTGCAGAGGATGTTGGTATTTGTAGTTTTCTAATGTCTTCTATGTGTTCAGAGGATGTTGGTATTTGTAGTTTTCTACATGTATTTGTAGTTTTTAATGTCTTCTATGTGTTCAGAGGATCTTGGTATTTGTAGTTTTTATTGTCTTCTATGTGTTCAGAGGATCTTGGAGTTGGAAGCCATGCTGTTTGAGGCGGTGCGTCATGAAGAGAGCGTCCGGATGGAGGGATGGAAGACGGAGGGATGGAAGACGGAGGGAGAGAAAACACATCGGCTCTCTGACGTCCTGACAGACGAAGAGAGGGAGGGGCTTAAGAGGTCCATGGACCAATGGAAGAGGCTCTTGATGGGCGAGCTGAGAGAGAGAGACTCACAGATCCTCAGAGAGAGGATGGACATGCTGCAGCATGCGCAACAGGTAATATATACATATTTACCCTAGGGTGATAAGATAACATAATATATTATATACATTTATACTGAGAGAGAGAGAGAGAGGATGGACCTGCTGCAGCATGCGCAACAGGTAATATATACATATTTATTATTTACCCTATAGGTCGATAAGATAACATAATATATTATATATATTTATACTGAGAGAGAGAGAGGATGGACCTGCTACAGCATGCGCAACAGGTGATATATACATATTTACCCTAGGGTGATACTACATCTATACATATATACCCTAGGGTGATACTTATATATATATATGTATATGCCTATATAGTATCACCCTAGGGTAAATATATGAATAACAGATCGTACACTTTGCACTCTCAAGGCACACAGAAGGATCTATAAAACCTTCCTCTGAATGGTTGGTATTGTATTGAAATAGATTTATAAAATAATCAGGCAAATCTACACCCCTGACCTGTATAAGTGTGTGTGTGTGTGTGTGTGTGTGTGTGTGTGTGTGTGTGTGTGTGTGTGTGTGTGTGTGTGTGTGTGTGTGTGTGTGTGTGTGTGTGTGTGTGTGTGTGTGTGTGTGTGTGTGTGCACTCCAGAGGAACAAGGAGTTGGAGGAGTGGATTGAAGCACAGAGGAGACAAATCAAAGAGCTGGAAGAAAAGGTACACGTTAATATGAATATTACATTTATTATAAATACATAACATTATAAACATACAGTTAATATGAATATTACATTTATTATAAATACATAACATTATAAACATACAGTTAATATGAATATTACATTTATTATAAATACATAACATTATAAACATACAGTTAATATGAATATTTCATTTATTATAAATACATAACATTATAAACATACAGTTAATATGAATATTACATTTATTATAAATACATAACATTATAAACATACAGTTAATATGAATATTACATTTATTATAAATACATAACATTATAAACATACAGTTAATATGAATATGAATATGAATATTACATTTATTATAAATAAATAACATTATAAACATACAGTTAATATGAATATGAATATTACATTTATTATAAATACATAACATTATAAACATACAGTTAATATGAATATTACATTTATTATAAATACATAACATTATAAACATACAGTTAATATGAATATTACATTTATTATAAATACATAACATTATAAACATACAGTTAATATGAATATTACATTTATTATAAATACATAACATTATAAACATACAGTTAATATGAATATTACATTTATTATAAATACATAACATTATAAACATACAGTTAATATGAATATGAATATGAATATTACATTTATTATAAATAAATAACATTATAAACATACAGTTAATATGAATATGAATATTACATTTATTATAAATACATAACATTATAAACATACAGTTAATATGAATATTACATTTATTATAAATACATAACATTATAAACATACAGTTAATATGAATATTACATTTATTATAAATACATAACATTATAAACATACAGTTAATATGAATATTACATTTATTATAAATACATAACATTATAAACATACAGTTAATATGAATATTACATTTATTATAAATACATAACATTATAAACATACAGTTAATATGAATATTACATTTATTATAAATACATAACATTATAAACATACAGTTAATATGAATATTACATTTATTATAAATACATAACATTATAAACATACAGTTAATATGAATATTACATTTATTATAAATACATAACATTATAAACATACAGTTAATATGAATATTACATTTATTATAAATACATAACATTATAAACATACAGTTAATATGAATATTACATTTATTATAAATACATAACATTATAAACATACAGTGTCACTGATTGCTCTGTTCTTTTTCCTATGAAAGAAAGGACAAATGCATTGTATTGATTTACCCAAATGAGCAGATAAAACTACTAATAATCGGCTCTTATGCCTTTAATTGTAATGTTATTACTTTGCTTGGTTTTTAGCCTCCTTAACAGTTATTCTCTTAGTGCACACACACACACACACACACACACACACACACACACACACACACACACACACACACACACACACACACACACACACACACACACACACACACACACACTAACTGTGTATTCTTCTCTTGCAGTTTTTGTTTCTGTTTCTCTTCTTCTCTCTGGCCTTCATCCTCTGGTCCTAGAGACCATGGTGAGTTGATGTTTGTTTACTAACGGTCACTTAGCAACCATGTTTTTTCTTTGCTTATTTGGTATTTTGTATTATTTATTTATTAGCACATAGTTGAAATACAAGAAAACAATTCTCTTGTATGACGTATTGTGCAGGAGAAGTGAAGAAGCCTAGAGCCTTATGAACTCATTCTCTGCCGGTCAACTGCCTGATCAACAATTTAACTAGGAGGTTCCCTGCCGATCAACTTTTATTAATTTTTTAGATATTTTTTGCAGAAAAAACATGTGTTTCGCACGAAACACCTGTTTATTAACATTTTAACTGCCCCCTCCCGAGTTTCCAGAGTTATTACCGTTGTTTGAGGCCGCCAGGGCAGCGTGCACACACATGGTGCATGATCTATGCATGGGCGTTCACACACATGGTGCATGATCTATGCATGGGCGTTCACACACATGGTGCATATGGTGCATGATCTATGCATGGGCGTGCATGATTCAGTGCACTAGAAATTATATTTTTTGGATTTTGAAACGGCAGAGAATGAACTAACCCTAATTTATAAAGAAACAGACATAAGTAGGCTATACATGTATGTAAGAACAGTTACCCATATATGGAGACCCCTGGTACCCATAGATTCACAGATATGAGCTTAATATTAATGACATCAGGGATCTCCATATATGGGCTTAATATTAATGACATCAGGGATCTCCATATATGGAATGTGTTTGTCTCCTGCAGCCTCTCTGCCTCCTGGAACCAGCAGCCCTCCAGTCACATGACCCCAGCTCACAGACTGACAGCCAGCTCAGCCAATGAGAGGGCAGACCGGGACCTGAGTGGAGTGATGTCACTTCCTGAGTGGAGCGATGTCACTTCCTGAGTGGAGCGATGTCACTTCCTCAGTAGTCTCGCGTAGCCAGACAACTATTCCACAATCTCCGAATGCTATATAGAGTCTGGAAGAGCAGCTCCCGAACGGCGAGTATCGGAAGTAGCCAGTGCTGCACTGAACTGTAGTCCCATTGGAAACATAACAGAAACACAATAGCTCAGACAAAGTCATTCGAGCTGCCTATTATTGTTATGAGTGTATAGTTTATGAAACGTTTGAAAACATCATGAAGGTGACACCAATAACACCAGAGAAAGACAAAATAAAGCCCCCAGAAATGTTGAAAGGAGACATAACGCTTCCAGTAGGACATGTTATTGTTACTGCACCAAGGGAGCGGTTGCGTCACATCCGCTTTATCTCGCACTCACCGTTTCTATTTCCGTCTGCCAGACTGTATGCCAGGAGCATTTGACCAAATCGCGGAGGCAACAGTCTGGCCACGCGAGACTACTTCCTCAGTGGAGTGATGTCACTTCCTGAGTGGAGTGATGTCACTTCCTCAGTGGAGTGATGTCACTTCCTTGGCGGTTGAAACGAAGAGGATTGTTTAAAAGGTCAAAGTTCACATGGAGTCCATGTTGTGGAGAACAAGGAAAGTATAGAGGGAAAGGACAACACTGCTCCGTGAGCGGCCATGACACCTCACCATGGGAGCCAGAATGAACAAACACTGAGACCTTTGTCATAGAATCTGTTCAGGAATATAAAAGAAGACATCACAGGTATTTTTACAATCACGTGCTTTTCGATGTGCAGTACATTGTTTTATTGAGGATTTAAACAGGGGCAGATATCTTTTCTGTCTCGGAAGTATTGCAATATTTGGTTTCCAGACGGTAAACGCGATACATACTTTATATTCTTTCGATACCTCTTTAAAATTACACGGTGCGCACATCGAAAATAACAGCAGCAAAGAAAAGTTACTACTAAAGTTAGTGTTTGTTCATGAGCTGCTCCACAGGCTTCCACTGACTCCAGTGCATTCTACTGAACTTCCACTGACTCCAGTGCATTCTGAACTTCCACTGACTCCAGTGCATTCTACTGAACTTCCACTGACTCCAGTGCATTCTACTGAACTTCCACTGACTCCAGTGCATTCTGAACTTCCACTGACTCCAGTGCATTCTGAACTTACACTGACTCCAGTGCATTCTACTGAACTTACACTGACTCCAGTGCATTCTACTGAACTTCCACTGACTCCAGTGCATTCTACTGAACTTACACTGACTCCAGTGCATTCTACCGAACTTACACTGACTCCAGTGCATTCTACTGAACTTCCACTGACTGACTCCAGTGCATTCTACTGCACTTACACTGACTCCAGTGCATTCTACTGCACTTACACTGACTCCAGTGCATTCTACTGAACTTCCACTGACTGACTCCAGTGCATTCTACTGCACTTCCACTGACTCCAGTGCGTTCTCTGACTCCAATGCGTTCTACTGAACTTCAGGCTGCAGTTTGGCTCCCATGGTGAGACGAATCTGCCGGTTGGAATTGCATGACAGGGAAAAGGACGTTGGTGTCCATTCCTCCAATGTTCCTTGGTGGAGAAGGATAAATCTCTGGTGCTTTACAGTGTGGACCAACACTAAACTACTGTAACGTTACAGTATGGACTGAACAACAGTAAACTACTGTAACGTTACAGTATGGACTGAACAACAGTAAAATACTGTAACGGTACAGTATGGACTGAACAACACTAAACTAACTTTACAGTTGACTGACCAGTATTAAACTAACTCCACAGTGTGGACTGTAGGATCAGATATAACCCCATTGGACCTCAGCATTCTGGAGGGAACATTAGCCACGGAGAATATCAGATCTAAAGCTCACAATGCATGGAAATGTGACTCATTGAGCTGAGGATGGGCTGTTTGGTGTGGAACAAAGACAACTGTCAACTCACCAAAGACAACTGGAACAAAGACCAGCTCTAGGGTTGAAGTGACATAATATGGACCACAAGGACACAAAGGCAGGCCTTTGTTTTATTTACATTGATCAGATATTAATGAAAGTTATCAGATATTAATGAAAGTTATCAGATTTAAATGAAAGTTATCAGATATGAGGACAAGACATTGTGGTAAAAGGTGACTTTATCCAAGGCACTTTACTATGTGCATTACACACACACACACACACACACACACACACACACACACACACACACACACACACACACACACACACACACACACACACACACACACACAGCAGAGGAAACCATGCTTGGCACCAAGCTGCTCATCAGGAGCAGTTAGGGGTTCAGAGTCTTGCTCAAGGACTCTTCCACACTAACTCTGGGGGAGCCCGGGATCGAACTTGTGGTTCCCAAACAAGTCAAGCCCTCCTGAGACAATGCTGTCCTGAAGAACATGGAGAGGCGGAGTCACAGACACAGAGTGACGGACACTGAGTGACGGACACAGAGTGACGGACACAGAGTGACGGACAGACATGTTAATGTGACTGAGAGTCAGTGTTTGCGTTTGGTTACCATGGTTACCCAGGTGTGTTGCTACGCAGAGCAGTGGTTCTCAAAGGGTGGTCCGAGGACCCCTGGGGGTCCCTGAAGACCCCTGGGGGTCCCTGAGGGGCTTCAGAAACAAATGGTTTTAAATATTTTTGAAACATTTTAACTGCACACGTCTTCTATGAGGGTCTGCATCCATATTATTATTGTATATAAATCTATATTAATTTATATAAATCTATAATTATGAGTTCATATGAATGTGTATTAATGTGGGAAAGGTTTGAGAACCACTGGTGCAGAGAAAAGAGCACAGAGAATGAACTGAAGTACAATAAAAGCCTGTTGACATTCTGTGTGTTTGGTCTCTTTTCAACCTGTTGACTTATGTTTGGTCTGTCTGAGGGTGTGTGTGTGTGTGTGTGTGTGTGTGTGTGTGTGTGTGTGTGTGTGTGTGTGTGTGTGTGTGTGTGTGTGTGTGTGTGTGTGTGTGTGTGTGTGTGTGTGTGTGTGTGTGTGTGTGCGCGCGCGTGTGTGTGCGTGCGTGCGTGGTAATAAGCTATCATCGCCTTTAAAACTATGAATCTACTGACAAACAATAATTAATGTACATGTTTATAGGGTTTATAATGAAAAACAATTATAAATGTTCATGTTTATAGGTTTTATAATGAGAAACACTAATAAATGTTCATGTTTATAGGGTTTATAGGGTTTATAATGATAAACACTAATTAATGTACATGTTTATAGGGTTTATAATGAAAAACACTAATAAATGTTCATGTTTACAGGTTTTATTTATTCTTAAACATCGTTATGGAAGCAGAATAATCTTTAAACGTTTATCAATATTAATAACAAAACGCATGCTCAGCCGTACGACGGTGACGCGCACCGAGAAGAGCCAATGTATGGCGCATGCGCAGTATTGAGTCACAGAATTCTACAGATCACCCAATTCAATGTAACACACCGGAAGTCCCTATATTTGAGTATGTGACGGATGTTTACATCAGCTAGCCGGCTAGCTAGTTAGCTAGCTCGCTAGCCATCTAGCTTCTCAGATGATGTAAATCATTAAACATCTGTTTTCACTTTTAAAACTGTGTTTGTTTGAATGGACAGTTTGTGTTCAATAACCTTCTGTCATTCAGAACAACAATAAAACATGGAACACCAACAATAGCTCTGAAAATAACATAAAGCTAACAATAGCTATGGCTAACGCAGACTGCGCATGCTCAGTCCATGTCTGACGGGAGTGGCGGAAACAGCCGAGCTGTAGATCGTCTATTGTCGGCTTTTGGTTTTGTTTTAAAAGTGAAGCCTGTGTAAAGTCTAGGCTTTGCTGCCCTCTTGTGGCGACAACGGACAATCACAGAAAAGATAAAACATGTTTAGACTTTAAACCTTGAAGAACAAAATAACTGTGAATCTACTGACGTTTATAATGAGAATCAATAATTAACATGTTTATAGGTTTTATAATGAGAATCAATAATTAATAGGCCTATACATGTTTACAGGTTTTATAATGAGAATCAATAATTAATATGCATGTTTATAGGGTTTATAATGAGAATCAATCTACTAACGTTTATAATGATAAACAATAATTAATATGTTTATAGGTTTTATAATGAGAATCAATCTACTGACGTTTATAATGATAAACACTAATTAATATGTTTATAGGTTTTATAATGATAATCAATAATTACATTAATATGCATGTTTATAGGGTTTATAATGAGAATCAATAATTAATATGTTTATAGGTTTTATAATGATAGACAATAATTAATATACATGTTTATAGGTTTTATAATGAGAATCAATAATTAATAGGCCTATACATGTTTACAGGTTTTATAATGAGAATCAATAATTAATATGCATGTTTATAGGGTTTATAATGAGAATCAATCTACTAACGTTTATAATGATAAACAATATATGTTTATAGGTTTTATAATGAGAATCAATCTACTGACGTTTATAATGATAAACACTAATTAATATGTTTATAGGTTTTATAATGATAATCAATAATTACATTAATATGCATGTTTATAGGGTTTATAATGAGAATCAATCTACTAACGTTTATAATGATAAACAATAATTAATATGTTTATAGGTTTTATAATGAGAATCAATCTACTGACGTTTATATTGATAAACACTAATTAATATGTTTATAGGTTTTATAATGATAATCAATAATTACATTAATATGCATGTTTATAGGGTTTATAATGAGAATCAATAATTAATATGTTTATAGGGTTAGGTTCATAAATGTAGGTCTACAGATGGAAAATGTCCTTTAATTTAAATAAATGGAAGTGAAGTAAAACAAAAGTTATGAATAAATATGTTCCCTTCTCAACAAGGTGAAGAAGATAAAGTCTTCATGTAGAAGCATTAGTTTGCATTCTAAACGGCAAAACAAGTTTAATCTGCTTGAGAAATGCATTTAGATTATAGGGTCACAACATGGTCCATAAAACCAGGGGGAACACATTGTGATAGGGTCACAACATGGTCCATAACACAGGGGGGAACACATTGTGATAGGGTCACAACATGGTCCATAAAACCAGGGGGAACACATTGTGATAGGGTCACAACATGGTCCATAACACAGGGGGGAACACATTGTGATAGGGTCACAACAGGGTCCATAAAACCAGGGGGAACACATTGTGATAGGGTCACAACATGGTCCATAACACAGGGGGGAACACATTAACGGGGACACAGCGTCGTTCAGAACGGAACCAACGGAAGTAACTTGTGTTTCCTTGGGGAACACATTGTGAGGGGGACGACACTTCCAGCTGCACGTGCAGAGCAGCAGCATGTTGTTTATACTGTAGAACAACAACAATAATAATAACATTTATATTAAAATTAATAGTTTAATTAGTGTCTCCGTCAGTCTGATAACTGTGTTGTTTACCGTGTGGAGAACAGCGCCGCCTCGTGGACGCTGAACGGTAAGGTTTAATGTATTTACAGTGTTTTTAATATCACGCATGTAATACAGAGTTATGTCTCATATTGTTCCCTGTCAGAATGTGTTCCTCACACGTACAGTGAATGGTTGAGGAACACATTTCTAACAGGGAACGTCATGTATTAAACACTAATGTTTTAATGTATTTTACACTTTGTTTTAAACATGACTTAATACATGTTTAACATGCGTGTAATATAGGGTTATGCCTCATATCGTTACCTGTTATAATGTGTTCCTCATACATATAGTATGTCGACATACATGTATGATGAGGAACACATTATAACAGGTAACAATATGTACTAAACCCTAAGGTTACACTTTAGCTTAGACATTTTTCACGGGTTTGGTTTACAGTTAATTCATCTAAACAGTGGTGAAAAGTACTCAAATGTTTTACTTAAGTAAAAGTATCAATATTTCAATGTAGAAATACTCTGTTACAAGTAAAAGCACGGAATTCAACAAGCTCACAATGTGTGTGAGCTTGTAGATCTGCTATTTTCAAACAGTCCAGGTATACAATAGTAAAGTTTTTAAATGCATGTTGTGGAGTAAAAGTACAATATTTGGATCCAACTCCGGTCCATTTGGTTCCATGTGTACTCTCTGAGTCACAGAGCTGTAAGGGTCCATTTGGTTCCATGTGTACTCTCTGAGTCAAAGAGCTGTAAGGGTCCATTTGGTTCCATGTGTACTCTCTTATAGTTACAGAGCTGTAAGGGTCCATTTGGTTCCATGTGTACACTCTGAGTCACAGAGCTGTAAGGGTCCATTTGGTTCCATGTGTACACTCTGAGTCACAGAGCTGTAAGGGTCCATTTGGTTCCATGTGTACACTCTGAGTCACAGAGCTGTAAGGGTCCATTTGGTTCCATGTGTACTCTCTTATAGTTACAGAGCTGTAAGGGTCCATTTGGTTCCATGTGTACACTCTGAGTCACAGAGCTGTAAGGGTCCATTTGGTTCCATGTGTACTCTCTGAGTCAAAGAGCTGTAAGGGTCCATTTGGTTCCATGTGTACTCTCTTATAGTTACAGAGCTGTAAGGGTCCATTTGGTTCCATGTGTACACTCTGAGTCACAGAGCTGTAAGGGTCCATTTGGTTCCATGTGTACACTCTGAGTCACAGAGCTGTAAGGGTCCATTTGGTTCCATGTGTACACTCTGAGTCACAGAGCTGTAAGGGTCCATTTGGTTCCATGTGTACACTCTCAGAGTCACAGAGCTGTAAGGGTCCATTTGGTTCCATGTGTACACTCTGAGTCACAGAGCTGTAAGGGTCCATTTGGTTCCATGTGTACACTCTCAGAGTCACAGAGCTGTAAGGGTCCATTTGGTTCCATGTGTACACTCTCAGAGTCACAGAGCCGTAAGGGTCCATTTGGTTCCATGTGTACACTCTCAGAGTTACAGAGCCGTAAGGGTCCATTTGGTTCCATGTGTACACTCTCAGAGTCACAGAGCCGTAAGGGTCCATTTGGCTCCATGTGTACACTCTCAGAGTTACAGAGCTGTAAGGGTCCATTTGGTTCCATGTGTACACTCTCAGTGTTACAGAGCTGTAAGGGTCCATTTGGTTCCATGTGTACACTCTCAGAGTCACAGAGCTGTAAGGGTCCATTTGGTTCCATGTGTACACTCTCAGAGTCACAGAGCTGTAAGGGTCCATTTGGTTCCATTTGTACACTCTCAGAGTCACAGAGCTGTAAGGGTCCATTTGTACTTTGGTTCCATTTGTACTCTCTCAGGCCGCACTCACATAGTAATAACTTTTGTTCTTTCAAAGTTGCATCAAAGTCTCTTCGAAAGAAGAATGCATTTCCCATAATGCTTTGCGGGAAGTGGGCGGTTCCGCTTGAGGAGGAAGCAGATATGGTATTTGGCCATGTAGTTCTTTTGGAGTTGTCATCGGGTGAAGTACCTGCTGCTTTTTGGTGACAAAAATGGATCTACAACCTCACAGCGTGCCGCCATGCGACACGTTGTGAGCTTGTAGATCTGCTATTTAAAAAAGTTACTTTAGGCACTTGAAGTACATTCTGATGCCAACACTAATACTTTTACTCAATACATTTTGAATTCCAGGCTTTTACTTGTAACAAAGTATTTGTATGTTTCAGTATTGATTGCGACCGTAGGTCGCACTTACTACAGAAAGCTCCACCAGGTGTCCGTGCGTCAGTCAGTCAGTCAGTCCGTCCGTCACACGTCAGACGTCACACTTTTGCCCTGCTCATATCTCCGCAACCGTTGCCCCGATCCATGCCAGATTTTGCACACACACTCCTTACCTGCCAAACTACAACCTCCAAGGACCCCCGGAGTTCCAGGGACCCCCAGGTCCCTGGGGGACCCCCAGGTGTAAAAAAAAACAACCAAATGTGCAAAAATGACCAAATGACCACCCCCACGGGGCTGCTCACGGGGAATTCCCGGGGACCACCCACTCCTGCTACTCCAGAACGGATGCAAAAGTGGTGGCGCCCCCAGTGGAGGACCCCCTCCACTGCAGCTCACATAAAATGCCCTAACTCGGCCTAGGAGCGTCCGGGAGAGCCGGGGCCGGTACCTATTCGTCCGCCAAGGCAACGCAGAGACCCCACCCCTCATTTCTCACATGGCCCTCTTCTAGCGAGACCTACGGTCGCTTATCTCCCGATTAGGGAGTCTTACTTGTACTTTTACTTAAGCAATGAATTTGAGAATGTTTTCCACCACTGTACATGACAAAAAGCTTACATTTTATTATGAATAGCACATTAAATCAATTGCATCTGTGTAGGCATCACTGTCACTATGTATGACATGTAAAGACATATTTGCGACCGTTAGGTCGCAGTTTAGTATCAAAACCTCCACCGGCCGTCCGTCCGTCACACGTCACACCTTTGCCCTGCTCATATCTCCGCATCAGTATGACATCACACTGCTGACATCAGTATGACATCACACCGTACACAAATGACCCTTATATAAGACCGGCATTATCTACTTAGTGAGATTCGTCGGTTATCTCCATATATGGAGGGAGAACCAGCTTATGAGCCGATGAGTTGTGTCAGAGTCGAGATCCTGCTTGCATCTAATCTGTCGGTAGATAATGCCGGTCTTATATAAGGGTCATTTGTGTACGGTGTGATGTCATACTGATGTCAGCAGTGTGATGTCATACTGATGTCAGCAGCTATGTCTCTATATATGGAGTTATATGTTGTTCGTGTCCAAATATGGGGCTTGTGAGGTCAGACTTAGTGAGATTCGTCGGTTATCTCCATATATGGAGGGATGTGTTGGTTATCTCCATATCTGGAGATTCAACCTTCAACGATTTTGACATCTTGTTACTAATCTGTCGGTAGATAATGCCGGTCTTATATAAGGGTCATTTGTGTACGGTGTGATGTCATACTGATGTCAGCAGTGTGATGTCATACTGATGCGGAGATATGAGCAGGGCAAAGGTGTGACGTGCACGTCTTAAAAAAAAAGTTCTTAATGTCTGTAGCCGGCCTCAGAGTTAAAGAGCTGTAAGGGTCCATTTGGTGTTGCTGTGAAAACCTCCACCGGCTGTTTGTGTGTTTATTGTTTTAGCTGTCAGTCATCATGGTATTGTTGTGTGTTTATTGTTGTCAGTCATCATGGTATTGTTGTGTGTTTAATCATGGTATTGTTGTGTGTTTAATCATGGTATTGTTGTGTGTTTAATCATGGTATTGTTGTGTGTTTAATCATGGTATTGTTGTGTGCTTGTTGTTTCAGCTGTCAGTCATCATGGAGGCCGCCAGCAGGGGGCAGCAGCAGCAGAAGCGTCACCAGCATCGTCACAGCGGACCCAAAGCAGAGAAGAAGAAGAACAGGAAGCAGGAAGTGGTGGAGGAGAGCGATGCGCGGAAACGAAACCCTAAAGCCTTCGCTGTTCAGAGCGCCGTGCGCATGAAGAAGACCTTCCATAGGTAATATAGATCTACTATTAGATCTATATATATACTGTTATATACATATACATATAGATATACCAGTAAGACTCCCTAATCGGGAGATAAGCGACCGTAGGTCACATGTATACACAAAGAGTAGGGAGCAGTGTCCCCAAAAAATGTGGACGGATCCATGTTGATGAGATGAGTGTAGACATACTGTGTAGCGATTTGCGTGAATTTATGGCAAAAATTGGAGGAGCAGGCCCTCATTTATCAACGTGGTGCAGATCAAAATTTGGGTGTACACCGAAATTTAGGGAAGTCTCGACATTTATCATTTCAACTTGACTTTGACGTTGGCGTAGGGTAGGATCAAATCTCACGTCAAGTCCAGAGGTGGTGTAGGATTCATCCTACACCACTTTGTTCCATTGTAGACGTGCGGAGCAGCATTGTGTAACTATTTGACAGGCAATGGACACATGTATCCACTCGAAAATGTATATCCAACACAATAATAAATAATCCTGTGAAAATATAACATTTTATAAAAGTATATTACAGCCAGCTACATCATGGACATGCACGCCGATTTTATTTCCAAGTTACAATGACAATGGGACAGATCCATGTTGATGAGATGAGTGTAGACATACTGTGTACCGATTTGCGTGATTTTTAGGGCAAAAATTGTAGGAGCAGTGTCCAAAAATGTGTTTTGCAAGAAGCCGCCTCATGGTGGCGCTAGAAGAGGGGCATGTGAGAATTGATGGTGGAGGTTGTGTCAGCAATCTGGCCAGCCATCGTCAAAGAGAAGGTCCTTTTCACTTAACTGGAGCTCAGAGTCTGTTCTGGAGAAACAAATTCAAAATGATATGAATTTGTCCACGGACCCCCATATCCAAATATCTAGTTCCAGGGACCCCCATATCCAAATATCTAGTTCCAGGGACCCCCATATCCAAATATTTAGTTCCAGGGACTCCCATATCCAAATATCTAGTTTCACGGACCCCCATATCCAAATATCTAGTTCCACGGACCCCCATATCCAAATATCTAGTTTCACGGACCCCCATATCCAAATATCTAGTTCCACGGACCCCCATATCCAAATATCTAGTTCCAGGGACCCCCATATCCAAATATCTAGTTCCAGGGACTCCCCATATCCAAATATCTAGTTCCAGGGACCCCCATATCCAAATATCTAGTTCCAGGGACCCCCATATCCAAATATCTAGTTCCAGGGACCCCCATATCCAAATATCTAGTTCCACGGACCCCCATATCCAAATATCTAGTTCCAGGGACCCCCATATCCAAATATCTAGTTCCAGGGACTCCCATATTCAAATATCTAGTTCCAGGGACCCCCATATCCAAATATCTAGTTCCACGGACCCCCATATCCAAATATCTAGTTCCAGGGACCCCCATATCCAAATATCTAGTTCCACGGACCCCCATATCCAAATATCTAGTTCCAGGGACTCCCATATCCAAATATCTAGTTCCAGGGACTCCCCAGAAGCTAAATTTGAGTTACACACGTTCGCTTTGAAAATACATATATTCAAAGATTTGCACATATTTTCACAACTTTTTCAAAAATAGCAGATCTACAAGCTCGCAGCACCTAGACTGGTTAAAGCATTCAATAATTCTAGGCCTAAATGGGTTAACATGTCCCAGGACAGCATCACACCCCCCTCATAGACCCTCCTCCCATCATACTAGTGGTTGATAGATACTGTAAAAGATATGAATATGATAATAATAATAGATGTATTGTATTAACAGGTCTCAGGACATCAAGGCTAAGAAGCATCACATCCCCCTCATAGACCCTCCTAACATCATACTAGTGGTTGATAGATACTGTAGATAGATACAGTATATATTACAGTATATATAGATTTATATTTAATATAATATTGTATTAACAGGTCTCAGGACATCAAAGCTAAGAAGCACCACATCCCCCTCATCGACCGCAGTGTGTTGGACCCCCCTCCCATCATACTAGTGGTTGATAGATACTGTAATAGATATAAATATAATAATAATAGATGTATTGTATTAACAGGTCTCAGGACATCAAGGCTAAGAAGCATCACACCCCCCTCATAGACCCTCCTAACATCATACTAGTGGTTGATAGATATATATAGATGTATATATAATATAATATTGTATTAACAGGTCTCAGGACATCAAGGCTAAGAAGCATCACATCCCCCTCATCGACCGCTCTGTGTTGGACCCTCCTCCCATCGTGGTGGTGGTGGTCGGACCCCCCAAGGTGGGGAAGAGCACCCTGATTCGCTGCCTGATCAGAAACTTCACCCGCACCAAGCTGGGAGACATGTGTGGACCAATCACCATCGTCTCAGGTAAGACTGACACATGCATGGACCAATCACCATCGTCTCAGGTAAGACTGACACATGCATGGACCAATCAGCGTGGTCTTAGGTAAGACTGACACATGCATGGGCCAATCAGCGTGGTCTTAGGTAAGACTTACACATGCATGGACCAATCAGCATGGTCTCAGGTAAGACTGACACATGCATGGACCAATCAGCATGGTCTCAGGTAAGATGGACAGTTTGATTTGGTGAGCTCTCAGTGTAGTGAGTGCAGTGGGCGTGACGTTGTAGAGTGCGTTCAGTGTGTCTTATTTACCAACCACCATTTAAGAGCAGCTGTGAGCTTTTTCACTCTGAACTCTGAAGGAAAACTTCCTGAAAAGCAGCAGTTGCTAACGTAACGTTGCTATTGAAAGGAGATGTAATTCATAACATTGGCCATCCTGCTGTTAGTTTACACGTTGATGTGTGTGAAACTATCATGCCCAAACGACCAATTAAGCTACAAATGCTGCATTTTGCGGTCATTTCCTCCATTGTTCACGGCTGAGAAGCGCTCAAGACATGGCCATGCAAACCAACCAATCAAAACACCACATTGACGCACCACACCGTCAAACCCCATCTTCTGAGTAGGGTCGGTCAGTGCGTGCAATCAGCACACCGGTGCGCCGCGCACTGGATTTCCCAACGACAACGCACCAAGTGCACCGAATAAACAAACGACAACATGGCACACCAGTGCGTTGAGTGCGCATTTCCGAACGCACCCATGACATTATGGTCCGCTATGCTCGATGACAATCTTGATAAGCCCAAAGCTTATTGATAGTGGATACTGAATACATGTGTTATGGGGTTGGTTTGACCCTAAGCCTTGTTTCCAGGGTCAGGGTCAGGTTAGTAATGAGTCCTTGTTGTTTTCCTCAGGTAAGAAGAGACGTCTGACCTTCATAGAATGCAGCAACGACATCAACACCATGATAGACCTGGCCAAGGTGGCTGATCTGGTGAGTTCATTACATCACCACCATGATAGATCTGGTGAGTTCATTACATCACCACCATGATAGGACCTGGTGAGTTCATTACATATGCAAATATAATAATATACTGTCCTAAAACACTCTGGACGACGCTCCACGCGTCCCAGACTCTTCTCCCTTCCCTAAAACGCCCTGGACGACGCTCCACGCGTCCCAGACTCTTCTCCCTTCCCTAAAACGCCCTGGACGACGCTCCACGCGTCCTAAAACACTCTGGACGACGCTCCACGCGTCCTAAAACACCCTGGACGACGCTCCACGCGTCCCAGACTCTTCTCCCTTCCCTAAAACACCCTGGACGACGCTCCACGCGTCCCAGACTCTTCTCCCTTCCCTAAAACGCCCTGGACGACGCTCCACGCGTCCTAAAACGCCCTGGACGACGCTCCACGCGTCCTAAAACACCCTGGACGACGCTCCACGCGTCCCAGACTCTTCTCCCTCGCTCCACGCGTCCCAGACTCTTGGTAGTGAGTGTTGATGTGTTGACATTGTGTTCAGACTCTTGGTAGTGAGTGTTGATGTGTTGACATTGTGTTCAGACTCTTGGTAGTGAGTGTTGATGTGTTGACATTGTGTTCAGACTCTTGGTAGTGAGTGTTGATGTGTTGACATTGTGTTCAGACTCTTGGTAGTGAGTGTTGATGTGTTGACATTGTGTTCAGACTCTTGGTAGTGAGTGTTGATGTGTTGACATTGTGTTCAGACTCTTGGTAGTGAGTGTTGATGTGTTGACATTGTGTTCAGACTCTTGGTAGTGAGTGTTGATGTGTTGACATTGTGTTCAGGTCCTCATGCTGATCGACGCCAGCTTTGGCTTTGAGATGGAGACCTTTGAGTTCCTGAACATCTGCCAGGTCCACGGCTTCCCCAGGATCATGGGAGTTCTGACACACCTGGACTCCTTCAAGAACAACAAGCAGCTGCAGAAGACCAAGAAACGACTGAAACATCGCTTCTGGACTGAAGTCTATCAGGTAGGAATAATGATAATATTAATACAGTTAACTGTAAAACCAAGAAACGACTGAAACATCGCTTCTGGACTGAAGTCTACCAGGTAACAATGATATTAATACATTTAAATCATTTATATAAATGTTGTTTACAGGGTGCTAAGTTGTTCTACCTGTCTGGAATGGTGCATGGTGAATACCAGAACATATTATTTATATTATAAATGTTTATTAAATATTATTTAATATTAAATATTGATGTGTATAATGTGTATTACAGGGTGCTAAGTTGTTCTACCTGTCTGGAATGGTTCATGTATTATTACATATTATTTATAGTATAAATGTTTATATTAAATATTGTTGTGTATAATGTGTATTACAGGGTGCTAAGTTGTTCTACCTGTCTGGAATGGTTCATGTATCATTAAATAAATGTTTATATTAAATATTGATATGTATGTAAATGTTGTTTACAGGGTGCTAAGCTCTTCTACCTGTCTGGCATGGTGCATGGTGAATACCAGAACATATTATTTATAGTATAAATGTTTATATTTCAGGGTGCTAAGCTGTTCTATCTCTCCGGCATGGTTCATGGTGAATACCAGAACATGGAGGTGAAGAATCTGGGTCGTTTCATCTCTGTGATGAAGTTCAGACCGTTGGTCTGGCAAACCAGCCACCCTTATGTACTGGCTGACCGGTGAGTTAATATAACTAACTATTATAACTATTATAACTATTATAACTATTATAACTAGTACTATTAACCAGTCACCCTTATGTACTGGCTGACCGGTGAGTTAATATAACTAACTATTATAACTATTATAACTATTACTATTAACCAGTCACCCTTATGTACTGGCTGACCGGTGAGTTAATATAACTAACTATTATAACTATTATAACTATTACTATTAACCAGCCACCCTTATGTACTGGCTGACCGGTGAGTTAACTATTAACTAGTACTATTAACCAGTCACCCCTATGTACTGGCTGACCGGTGAGTTAGTATAACTAACTATTATAACTATTATAACTATTATAACTATTATATACTATTATAACTATTATATACGATTATAACTATTATATACTATTATAACTAGTACTATTAACCAGCCACCCTTATGTACTGGCTGACCGGTGAGTTAACTATTAACTAGTACTATTAACCAGTCACCCCTATGTACTGGCTGACCGGTGAGTTAGTATAACTAACTATTATAACTATTATAACTAGTACTATTAACCAGCCACCCTTATGTACTTATGTACTGGCTGACTGGTGAGTTAAAAGCTCCAACGGCTGTCCGTGCGTCAGTCAGTCACACGTCACACGTCACACTTTTGCCCTGCTCATATCTCCGCAACCGTTGCCCCGATCCATGCCAGATTTTGCACACACACTTTTGCACACACACTCCTTGCCTGCCAAACTACAACCTCCAAGGACCCCCGGATAATAGTTAGTTATACTAACTCACCGGTCAGCCAGTACATAGGGGTATGTACTGGCTGACCGGTGAGTTAGTATAACTAACTATTATAACCAGTAAGACTCCCTAATCGGGAGATAAGCGACCGTAGGTCACATGTGTACACAAAGAATGTGGAGGGATCCATGTTGATGACATGAGTGTAGACATACTGTGTAGCGAGTTTCGTGATAATAGGGCAAAAATTGGAGGAGCAGTGTCCAAAAATGTGCTTTCAAAAATCAGCCTGAAGGTGGCGCTATATGGGACAGATCCATGTTGATGACATGAGTGTAGACATACTGTGTACCGATTTGAGTGATTTTAGGGGCAAAATTGTAGGAGCAGTGTCCAAAAATGTGTTTTGCAAGAATCGGCCTCATGGTGGCGCTAGAAGAGGGCCATGTGAGAAATGAGGGGTGGGGTCTCCGCGCCGCCGAGGCGGACGAATAGGTACCGGCCCCGGCTCTCCCGGTCGCTCCTAGCCCAAGTTACGGCATTTTATGTGCGCTGCAGTGGCAGGGGGTCCTCCACTGGGGGCGCCACCACTTTTGCATCCGTTCTGGAGCACCAGGAGTCGGTGGTCCCCGGGAATTCCCCGTGAGCAGCCCCGTTGGGGTGGTCATTTGGTCATTTTTGCACATTTGGTCATTTTTTACACCTGGGGGTCCCCCAGGGACCTGGGGGTCCCTGGAGCTCCGGGGGTCCTTGGAGGTTGTAGTTTGGCAGGCAAGGAGTGTGTGTGCAAAATCTGGCATGGATCGGGGCAACGGTTGCGGAGATATGAGCAGGGCAAAAGTGTGACGTGTGACGTGTGACTGACTGACGCACGGACAGCCGTTGGAGCTTTTGGTAGTAAATGCGACCTACGGTCGCAACTATTATAACTATTATAACTATTATAACTAGTACTATTAACCAGCCACCCTTATGTACTGGCTGACTGGTGAGTTAATATAACTAACTATTATAACTATTATATACTATTATAACTATTATAACTATTATAACTATTATATACTATTATAACTATTATATACTATTATATACTATTATAACTAATATAACTATTATATACTATTATAACTATTATATACTATTATAACTATTATAACTATTATAACTAGTACTATTAACCAGCCACCCCAGACAGCAGCAACTCATATTCTTTATGGAGGATGTGATTTTGGTGACAGGTGATTTTGAGGGCCTGCCTCATCCTAGTAACCCTAATCCTCATCCTAGTAACCCTAACCCTCATCCTAGTAACCCTAACCCTCATCCTAGTAACCCTAACCCTCATCGCTGTCCTATCAAAGATTTCTTTGAGAGAACAGGGTGGCTTCATGCTAGGGATGTTAATCGACACATTATTTGCAAATCGACACGTCGTGGCCGAAAATCGACGCGTCGATCGACTTTTTTCACTTTTTTTCCCGTTAAGCAGCAGCTGAGAGGAGAGCAGCACAACGGCGCATTACTTTAAACAACACAACGTATGCTGCACCCATCAGAACTTGCATCAAAGCCCTAATAATAATGATAATACATAATTGCTCTTCCTTGTTAGCATGGAGTCTGTTCTCTAGAGACTAGAAGCGGAGTGACAATAAGTCCATGGAACGTGCGCTCGCTCTCATATATCCCCCGTGTGTCGCATTAACGTTAACGACGAGTAGTGTGGTTTTGATCATCGCACACAACGGCGACGCTGCCATTAACAAGCGAGCTTTCGTGTCAAGCATGCATGCAGAGGCAGGAGGTAAACAAAACGCATCCAGTCCATAGAGTCGCACTGCTATGACGCGCGCATCATCCCGGTCCAGCAGTGTTTCTCAACCAGTAGTCCGCGGACCTGACTAGCGCTGCATGCATGCACAACAGTCTCCGACACAGACACACACACCCGGTCCTCTCACATTTGGAAAACATCAACGCGTATAACCTTTTTGAACAACGATTAAAACAGTAATTTTTGGGGGAAAAACTTTAGAAAAATAAAAGAATATATATATTTTTCGATTTTTCGACTCGTACTTTTTGAGTCGCGGTGAGCATGAGTCGATCGATTTTCGATTTTTTTTCACATCCCTACTTCATGCCAGTGATTTTACCAGCTCTCTTGACTAGGTTTTGTTTGAGAGAACAGGGTGGCTTCATGCTAGTATTTTACCAGCTCTCTAGTCTTCACTAGGTTTTGTTTGACAGAACAGGGAGTCTTCATGCCAGTGATTTTACCAGCTCTCTTCACTAGGTTTTGTTTGACAGAACAGGGAGTCTTCATGCCAGTATTTTACCAGCTCTCTTGACTAGGTTTTGTTTGAGAGAACAGGGAGTCTTCATGCCAGTGATTTTACCAGCTCTCTAGTCTTCACTAGGTTTTGTTTGACAGAACAGGGAGTCTTCATGCCAGTGATTTTACCAGCTCTCTTCACTAGGTTTTGTTTGAGAGAACAGGGAGTCTTCATGCCAGTGATTTTACCAGCTCTCTTGACTAGGTTTTGTTTGAGAGAACAGGGAGTCTTCATGCCAGTGATTTTACCAGCTCTCTAGTCTTCACTAGGTTTTGTTTGACAGAACAGGGAGTCTTCATGCCAGTGATTTTACCAGCTCTCTAGTCTTCACTAGGTTTTGTTTGACAGAACAGGGAGTCTTCATGCCAGTGATTTTACCAGCTCTCTTCACTAGGTTTTGCAGTTGGGATTTGAGTTTGATGGACAGATGACCAAAGCAGGTGGTGATACCAAATGGGATGATAGATTCCATGTTTGCCTGTAGAACAGCAACCCCCCATGGACCCTGAGCCTTCTCAGGAAGTGCATGCGCTGGTTAAGTCGGGAACAAACATAATCCACTTGGTTGGTCCAGTTTAACTGGGAATCAGAACAAATACCCAAGTACTAATAAGAGGTCACCTGCTCCTCTCTCTCCCTATGGGTGAGGATGGGACTGTGATCCTCACAGCCTTTTGATCAAAGACCATCTCCTTTGTTTTTGTTTTTTACATTTAAAATAAGATTTAGCCCCTCACATCCCCTCAGAGCTCCTGTTGATACGAGTCCATGTTGGAGGATTGTTTCAATAGACTGAGGATGACTGTGTCATCTGAAAACATAATAATAATACAGTAGTTTGGGTTCATAGCCAGTCTCTAGCAGAAGATCATTCTGCTGAATCTCTTCATGGACAGGGAGGTCTTTAAATGTATTCACGGTAGCTTTGTCCTCATTATGCAACCTGGGTTAATAGTTAGGGAAAATTAGCAGAATATCTGTCAAACTGGGAATAAATTCCTTACCAAACAATTTCTTCACCAATGTGTTGGTAAAGGTGTCTAGTAACATATCTAACAAAGATTGAAATTCAACATCCCTAGGAGAATCTTTGACAGCTAGGGTAATTCTGGGTCTCATTCACTTACTATACACTGTACTATACTGTAAGGGAAAAAATCACTCCCAAAAATATGCGTTAAGTAGCATGTTAGGAGTATAACTGGGTGTTTTTAATTATTCTGAATCCATTGCAAGCATTTGTTTTGCACGAAAAACATTCATTGGGCCAAAAATGGACCCCATACACCTTGTGAAAAGTGATGACTCATCACTAAACCATCGTCTTTTTGCGTCTGTTTTTGGTAAGTGAATGAGACCCAGAATTACCCTAGCTGTCAAAGATTTTGCTAGGGATGTTGAATTTCAATCTTTGTTAGATATGTTACTAGACACCTTTACCAACACATTGGTGAAGAAATTGTTTGGCAAGGAATTTATTCCCAGGGTTTTATTAAAATTCCCTGACTATAATCTCTCTCTCTCTCTCTCTCTCTCTCTCTCTCTCTCTCTCTCTCTCTCTCTCTCTCAATGTCTCTCTCTCTCTCTCTCTCTCTCTCTCTCTCTCTCTCTCTCTCTTAATGTCTCTCTCTCTCTCTCTCTCTCATTCATTGTTAATGTCTCTCTCTCTCTCAGCATGGAGGACCTGACCGACCCAGAGAAACTGCGTACAGACCCTAAGTGTGACCGTACGGTGTGTCTGTACGGCTACCTGCGAGGGACACACATGAAGAACAGAGGACAGGTGCACATCCCAGGTACGGCCACATGGGGGAGCTAAAGCTCTACAGTAGAAGAGCTTCTTATGTCTTTGCCTTGTGTCACAATTGATACTTTTAATCGTTCACTGTTCTTAAACACACACACACACACACACACACACACACACACACACACACACACACACACAACACACACACAACACAACACACACCTAAACACACACTCTGGTGTCGGTGGCGGCTAGTCTCATCCTCCTGGCTGTCATTTTATCTGATACTCTAAAATCACACTTGCTCTACGCTCATGTCATCAACATGGATCTCTCCCATTTAGCGCCACCTTCAGGCCGATTTTTAATAACACTTTTTTTTCGACACTACTCCTACAGATTTTGCCCTAAAATCACGCAAATCGGTACACAGTATGTCTACACTCATGTCATCAACATGCATCTGTCCCATATAGCGCCACCATCAGGCCGATTTTTTCAAACATATTTTTGGACACATTTTGGCCTAAAATCACGCTGCGACCTGGCGGTCGCTTATCTCCCGATTAGGAGTCTTACTGGTATATTTACAGGTGTATGAGATCCATGTCCTCTATAACTATATGTTCTATAATGTTTCATATCATACACAGCAGGGGTCTTCAACAGGGGGTCCGGGATGCCTAGGGGGTCCCTCACAGTTACTACAGGGGGTCCTCAGAGTTACTACAGGGGGTCCTCAGAGTTACTACAGGGGGTCCTCCAAATCTTTGTGTGATAGGAACTTGTTTTTTTTCTCCTTTTGATCTCCTTTTGATCTACAAGCTCACAACGCCTCGCAGCGCGAGGCATTGTGAGCTTGTAGATCGGCTATTTTTGGCAAAGAGGTTTGGTGTAGAGGGGAAAAAGAGCAGACTAAGTACAGAGTGAAAGGTCA
>NC_137825.1:282500-284208 GCF_963921795.1 Nannobrachium achirus | reverse complement strand
TTGTGGCTATTTTTGGCAAAGAGGTTTGGTGTAGAGGGGAAAAAGAGCAGACTAAGTACAGAGTGAAAGGTCAAGTTTATTAAGTATTGACGGTTCAAGTGGTTAAATATCTGAAAACACAAATTGACATGAATCCAAAATACACTGATGATTGTGCTGTCAAACAATGAAACTATATGGAATCTATGAACAGGTTGTGGGGGTCCCTGCTTCATCTCTCACTCCACTAAGGGGTCCTTGGCCTGAAAATGTTGAAGACTCTGGGGTATCAGACCTGTCCTTCCTGCCAGACCCCTGCCCCCTCCCCTCCTCATGTCTCATGTTATCTATACTATAATTTTGCGAATGTCTGAGTGAGTGTCTGTCTGTCTGAAACAGCGTTTCTCCTCAGTGGCTGGAGCAATTGATCTGAAATCGCATCACCATTAGCATATGAACACACCTAACATAACTGTGAAGCCCGTTTGTCACTTTCACAAATCATATACTGTACATTAGCATTTTTATGGTGTATCTACTATCTATTCTGCATCTAGCATGAGGCACATCTATTCTGCATCTAGCATGAGGCAACATGTTTAACCAGCTCTCTGTGTGTGTGTGTGTGTGTGTGCAGGCAGGCGGGTGTGTGCGCAGGCGGGTGGGCGGGCGGGCTGGGTGGGGGGGGGGGGTAGCCATTAAACGAAACGGGTATTTCTTACATTGATGCTCCTACATATTATCATGCAAGCACCAGTTAAAGTTACTTTCCATCCCTCATATACTGTATGCACAGTGCACATCCCATAACCCACACACTGCACATCATTTTGGAGCTCATATCTTTGAACGGGTAAGGGCTAGTTATCATATATTTAAAGGTGTAGGAGACTTTGGGGTATCAGACCTGTCGTTCCTCCCAGACCCCTGCCCCCTCCCCTCCTCATGTCTCATGTTATTATCATTGCGACCGTAGGTCGCATTTACTATCAAACCCTGCACAAAGTGTAAGTCAGTCCGTCCGTCAGTCTGTCTGTCAGTCTGTCTGTCACACCTCACACTCTTGCCCTGCTCATATCTCCGCAACCGTTGCCCCGATCCATGCCAAATTTTGCACACACGTTCCTTACCTGCCAAACTACAACCTCCAAGGACCCCCAGAGCTCCAGGGACCCCCAGGTCCCTGGGGGACCCCCAGATGTAAAAAATGACCAAATGTGCTAAACTGACCAAATGACCACCCCAACGGGGCTGCTCACGGGGAATTCCCGGGGACCACCCACTCCTGGTGCTCCAGAACGGATGCAAAAGTGGTGGCGCCCCCAGTGGAGGACCCCCTACACTGCAGCTCATATAAAATGCCGTAACTCCGGCTAGGAGCGACCGGGACAGCCGGGGCCAGTACCTATTCGTCCGCCTTGCCGGCACGGAGACCCCACCCCTCATTTCTCACATGGCCCTCTTCTAGCGCCACCATGAGGCCGATTCTTGCAAAACACATTTTTGGACACTGCTCCTACAATTTTTGCCCTAAAATCACGCAAATCGGTACACAGTATGTCTACACTCATCCCATCAACATGAATCTCTCCCATATAGCGCCACCTCCAGGCCGAATTTTAAAAACACATTTTTGGACACTGCTCCTACAGATTTTGCCCTAAAATCACGAAAATCACTGCACAGTATTATCTACACTCATGTCATCAACATGGATCAGGAAGATTTT
>NC_137825.1:220000-277500 GCF_963921795.1 Nannobrachium achirus | reverse complement strand
TAGAGGGGAAAAGGAGCAGACTAAGTGGTTAAATATCTGAAAACACAAATTGACATGAATCCAAAATACACTGATGATTGTGCTGTCAAAACATAAAACAACAATGAAACTATATTTATTTATTTATTTATTTGCCAGGGACAAAGCACATTAATCAACATGTCAGTTTTCACATCAATGTAAATGAGCCAGAGTTGGCCATAACCCCCCAGATATGGAATCTGGGGGGTCCCTGTTTCATCTCTCTCTCAGCTAAGGGGTCCTTGGCCTGAAAACGTTGAAGACCCATGAGTTAGATTCTAGGACAGTCCTGTGAGAGTCTTTAGAATGCTTCAGTCAATGAGTTAAGTGTTGCTGTTCCCCTAGAACAGGGTTCCCCAATTAGTTTTCCCCAAGGGCCGAATCATGTCTAGGGTACCAAGCCGAGGGCCACAACATTGAATCATGTCTAGGGTACCAAGCCGAGGGCCACAACATTGAATTATGTCTAGGGTACCAAGCCGAGGGCCACAACATTGCATCATGTCTAGGGTACCAAGCCGAGGGCCACAACATTGAATCATGTCTAGGGTACCAAGCCAAGGGCCACAACATTGAATCATGTCTAGGGTACCAAGCCGAGGGCCACAACATTGAATCATGTCTAGGGTACCAAGCCGAGGGCCACAACATTGAATTATGTCTAGGGTACCAAGCCGATGGCCACAACATTGAATCATGTCTAGGGTACCAAGCCGAGGGCCACAACATTGAATTATGTCTAGGGTACCAAGCCGAGGGCCACAACATTGAATTATGTCTAGGGTACCAAGCCGAGGGCCACAACATTGAATCATGTCTAGGGTACCAAGCCGAGGGCCACAACATTGAATTATGTCTAGGGTACCAAGCCGAGGGCCACAACATTGAATCATGTCTAGGGTACCAAGCCGAGGGCCACAACATTGAATCATGTCTAGGGTACCAAGCCGAGGGCCACAACATTGAATTATATCTAGGGTACCAAGCCGAGGGCCACAACATTGAATCATGTCTAGGGTACCAAGCCGAGGGCCACAACATTGAATCATGTCTAGGCAGTGGCGATGCGTGCCCCAAGGGACCGGACCTTCGGGGACGCACCACCGCCCCCCCCCCCCCCCCCCCCCCCCCCCCCCCCGCGCGTGCACATGCGCGCAAATTGTATGCCTTTTTCATTCTTCTTTTTCTTTTACAAAACTGGTTAACAATGAACAGCAGACTGTGTACAAGGCAAGCACGCTGGGTAGGCTTAACCTAATTAGCACTACACACATACTCCAAACCAATGCCAATATAAGGATTAAATAGATGTGCGCTGCTGACAGACAGAGCCACACAAGACACAACCAGCGCAACCAATCGAAACGTCCATTTAACATAGCGCGCTTTACAAAGCAAAACGCACTGTCCACCATCATGTAACAACACCAGCTATCAATGCAAAGAAAGACCACGTCAAGAAAGACCCACATTAAATAGACAAAAACAGGCCTAAGTGTATCAATCTGTCTTTCAATGTTATATGAGATACATAAAGTGGTTCCTGTGTAAATAAGCTGTAAGGTTTACTAGGATCTCCTTTTAGCTGACCAGTGAGTCATGAAACTGTACCTTTTCCAATTGCAAACTTCTAATACATTCTTCAATGATCAATCAATGGAAATTAAATGCACAGCGGCATATCCAGCAATATAAATTAATTCAGTTTCTCTCACCAATGAAGTTGTTCACTTGAAGAATAGAAAAGAAAAACATCCTCCTGTCCTTTTGGGTGAATTTCTCAAAGATGGGTTCATAAAGCTATCATTCCTTTTAAGTTCTGTCCATCTTTTCATAAAACAGTCTTCTTGAAAAAGGCAACGATAATAATAAATCCACAGCGTTCACTCCAGCTGCAGCCATGTCGCGTCTGTTTACTTTACAAGTTTCACGTGTTGTGCATAGTGAGTGTGAAACATGCTTGTTGTTCCACTCCAAGTCCCGGAAAAGCTGTGTTGTGATTGGCCAGTAGTCACTTGACTCATTTTGATTGGTGGTTGAACGTGGGTGTTCCGTATACCCTTGACCAGAGCCCTCAAAATATGATTGGTTGATCAAACTGTCAATCCACACCAAGGCTTGTATTATGGGGAACTGGCTCAGGGAATTCTAGAAGTACTGCGAGTGAGAGTAATCTGCGCAGAGACTCAGTAGAAAAAATCTCTCATTGGCTGTTATTTTTCCCAGCACACAAGCACTCCCTATGCACAGAACTTGGGGAAGAAACAACTACAACGAGTATAGCGAGCGAAACAGTGCAGTTTAACAGATTACCAACACAAATAATTGTAATTATTTTAATAAAAATAATAAAAAATAAAAATATATTTTTTATTTAAAAATAAAAATATTATTTTCTTTCTTCTGAGGATCCCTGGGTCTTCTCTGAATACCCTGAAGGTCCTGAAAATTCGCCACTGTGTCTAGGGTACCAAGCCGAGGGCCACAACATTGAATCATGTCTAGGGTACCAAGCCGAGGGCCACAACATTGAATCATGTCTAGGGTACCAAGCCGAGGGCCACAACATTGAATCATGTCTAGGGTACCAAGCCGAGGGCCACAACATTGAATCATGTCTAGGGTACCAAGCCGAGGGCCACAACATTGAATCATGTCTAGGGTACCAAGCCGAGGGCCACAACATTGAATCATGTCTAGGGTACCAAGCCGAGGGCCACAACATTGAATCATGTCTAGGGTACCAAGCCGAGGGCCACAACATTGAATCATGTCTAGGGTACCAAGCCGAGGGCCACAACATTGAATCATGTCTAGGGTACCAAGCCGAGGGCCACAGCATTGCAGGGGGCGACGGTGGCGTTCCCGCTACTCCAGCGACAGTTCAGATATCGTCGTCGTCGGGTGAAAATCTTGTATGTCCAAAACCGTTCGTTTTGCATTTATCATTTTAAAAATGATTTAAACTAGTGAAAACAGCCGATCTACAAGCACACAACGCCTCACACCGCGAGGCGTTGTGTCCTTGTAGATCTGCTGTTTTCACTACTTTTGTGCGACAGCCTTGTATGATGAAGCAGAGCTTTACTTTGCGAAAGAACGTACACATTTTGAGATACGGGTTTTCCACCCTACAATGGCGATATACTAGTGTTGTTGCTGCTCTTATACCACCATTATTACTGGGGTTGGTGGGGGCCTGACAGTAGCCCCCCCGTGGGCCGCAAATGGCCCACGGGCCGCCTATTGGGGAACCCTGCCCTAGATCATACATGGTCAACTGGCGGCCCGGGGGCCACATGCGGCCTCCACCTTCGCTTAATGCGGCCCTCAGGTTCATACCGGAATACTGATATATTATTGATTTCAGCTGTTGCAATTCCAAACATGACCTGCTTTAATTTCATCAGTCTATATTAGTAGCTTAATGACTAGTATAGTAGAATTAAAATGTATTTTTTTATGTCCAATGTATTTGTATTTAGGTTCATAAAGTTAACATGGCTATATAACTAAATGCATTTGAAATTAAATCAAAATGTTACATTTCAGGATTCCAATTCAAAAATAACAAAAAATAATTTAGGATTCCAATTCAAAAGGAGCAAAAAATAGCCGAACACGCTGCGATGCGTTTTGAGCTTGTAGATCTGCTATTTTTTGCTTCTTTTGAATGAGATACTAGAATGACAAAGTAGGACATAGCAATATGCAATGTGGCCCTCTGGAGTGAAGGTGGAAATATAGTGGTCCTCTGGAGTGAAGGTGTAAATATAGTGGCCCTCTGGAGTGAAGGTGGAAATATAGTGGCCCTCTGGAGTGAAGGTGGAAATATAGTGGTCCTCTGGAGTGAAGGTGGAAATATAGTGGCCCTCTGGAGTGAAGGTGGAAATATAGTGGCCCTCTGGAGTGAAGGTGGAAATATAGTGACCCTCTGGAGTGAAGGTGGAAATATAGTGACCCTCTGGAGTGAAGGTGGAAATATAGTGACCCTCTGGAGTGAAGGTGGAAATATAGTGACCCTCTGGAGTGAAGGTGGAAATATAGTGGCCCTCTGGAGTGAAGGTGGAAATATAGTGGTCCTCTGGAGTGAAGGTGGAAATATAGTGACCCTCTGGAGTGAAGGTGGAAATATAGTGGTCCTCTGGAGTGAAGGTGGAAATATAGTGGTCCTCTGGAGTGAAGGTGGAAATATAGTGACCCTCTAGAGTGAAGGTGGAAATATAGTGGCCCTCTGGAGTGAAGGTGGAAATATAGTGGCCCTCTGGAGTGAAGGTGGAAATATAGTGGCCCTCTGGAGTGAAGGTGGAAATATAGTGGTCCTCTGGAGTGAAGGTGGAAATATAGTGGCCCTCTGGAGTGAAGGTGGAAATATAGTGGTCCTCTGGAGTGAAGTTGGAAATATAGTGGACCTCTGGAGTGAAGGTGGAAATATAGTGGACCTCTGGAGTGAAGGTGGAAATATAGTGGTCCTCTGGAGTGAAGGTGGAAATATAGTGGACCTCTGGAGTGAAGGTGGAAATATAGTGGTCCTCTGGAGTGAAGGTGGAAATATAGTGGACCTCTGGAGTGAAGGTGGAAATATAGTGGCCCTCTGGAGTGAAGGTGGAAATATAGTGGCCCTCTGGAGTGAAGGTGTAAATATAGTGACCCTCTGGAGTGAAGGTGGAAATATAGTGGACCTCTGGAGTGAAGGTAGAAATATAGTGGCCCTCTGGAGTGAAGGTGGAAATATAGTGGCCCTCTGGAGTGAAGGTGTAAATATAGTGGTCCTCTGGAGTGAAGGTAGAAATATAGTGGCCCTCTGGAGTGAAGGTGTAAATATAGTGGTCCTCTGGAGTGAAGGTGGAAATATAGTGACCCTCTGGAGTGAAGGTGGAAATATAGTGACCCTCTGGAGTGAAGGTGGAAATATAGTGGTCCTCTGGAGTGAAGGTGTAAATATAGTGGTCCTCTGGAGTGAAGGTAGAAATATAGTGGCCCTCTGGAGTGAAGGTGTAAATATAGTGGTCCTTTGGAGTGAAGGTAGAAATATAGTGGCCCTCTGGAGTGAAGGTGTAAATATAGTGGTCCTCTGGAGTGAAGGTGGAAATATAGTGACCCTCTGGAGTGAAGGTGGAAATATAGTGACCCTCTAGAGTGAAGGTGGAAATATAGTGACCCTCTGGAGTGAAGGTGGAAATATAGTGGCCCTCTGGAGTGAAGGTGTAAATATAGTGGTCCTCTGGAGTGAAGGTAGAAATATAGTGGTCCTCTGGAGTGAAGGTGGAAATATAGTGACCCTCTGGAGTGAAGGTGTAAATATAGTGGTCCTCTGGAGTGAAGGTGGAAATATAGTGACCCTCTGGAGTGAAGGTGGAAATATAGTGACCTCACCATCATCAGAGTTGCCCACCCCTGCTCTAGGAGCTAAAATCCACTCATCCGAGACAGTTTGCCCTCCTGGCCCCCAAGATGTGGAATAAACTCCCTGTCGCACTTAGAACAACGGACTCACTCGCTAGCTTTCGCCGTGGACTGAAGACTCACTTTTTCAGACTCCACCTAAACCCTTAGCACTACTGAAACACTCAATGACCATACATGAAGCTAGTTGGCACTTGTTTTTAGTTTTTTTAGTGCTTTTATTTCCTTGACTGATTATATTGTTTCCTAGATAGATATTCATTTGCATTTGTTATAGTGCTGTTGATGAACTGACATGTTATCTTGTTTATTATTGTGATGTTTTTACCTGCTTATTGTAAGTCCCTTTGGATTAAAAGCGTCTGCTAAATGCCTGAACTGTAAACTGTAGGAGGAAGAGGAGGGTGATGAAGACGAAGAGGGGGATGAAGGTGATGAAGGTGAGGAGGCGGAGCTGATCCAAGAGGCCCCGCCCACTAAGAAACACAAGCTGGGGGCGGGGCTAGGGGAGGAGCCAATGGTGGAGCTCCCTGCCTTCGCTGACAGTGAAGACGAGCTGGAGAGGAGTGATGAAGAGGAGGAGGATGAAGATGAGGAGGATGAAGATGACGAGGGTATCGAGGAGGAGGAGGAGTCAGGAGATGAAGACATGATGACATCACAAGACGCTGAAGGTAAATAATCCATTTAGGCCTAGGATTATTGACTGCTTTAACCATTGAAAAATAGCAGATCTACAAGCTCGCAGCGCTGCACTCGGTGCCGCGCTGTGAGCTTGTATATCTGCTTGTATACCCTAACCCTAAGGCCTAACAAAATAAAACATTGGGTTCCGGTTGGCTGTAATTTTAGGGCTGAGTAGGTAGGGAATTTATTTTATTTTATTTTTATTTTTATTTTTTTGTGGGCATGATGGGTAGCAAGGAATTTTATTTTATTTCCTCATGGGAAGGATGGGTAGGTAGTTTTTTTTATTTATTTTTTTATTTTAATGTTTAATTTACAGTTTTAATGAATCATTTAAAACATAATTTTGTAATTGAATTTGAATGTTTAATTACAGTTTTAATGAATTATGACAAATGAAATCATATTTCAATGTCTTCAGCGATACTCTTATTCTGAAGAGATTAAAGGACCTACACCATGAATTTTCACTTTTTCTATTTTAAAACCTTTTTTTGGGGTCCCACTGGCACCTTCTATCCTCACAAAGTCCTATTTCTGACCATTGTGTCTTTCTCTGGTTTTGGGAAGAAAGAGATGAAAAGCTTTCCACGGGTTCTCAGAACAGTGCTGTTCTGAGAGTTGACGCATGTGACGTCACACGCGTTTCCCGTTTTTTTTTTCAGAGTAAAAAAAAAAACATTTTTTTTTTTTATTTTTTTTCAAAAATGTTTTTTTCAAAAAAAAAAATTTTTCAAAGAATTTTTTTTTTCAAAAACTTTTTTTTTCAAAAACTTTTTTTTCAAAAACTTTTTTTCAAAAACTTTTTTTTCAAAAACTTTTCTTTTTCAAAAAACTTTTTCTTTCCAAAAAACTTATTTTTTTTTCTCATTTTCTTTTCTCAAACATTTTTTTTCAAAACATTTTTTTTTTTTTTTTTACTTTTTTTTTATACATAAATACAATGCAGGTGGGGTTGATTGTCTAATGTAGATTAACTTTCTGTAATGTCTGGTCTAGCAACGGTCGCCCTGTGTCATTTGACAGTAGGCCTATAACATACAACATAGGCCTACAGTAGGCTATAATCAGAGCTGCAACATTATCCTATTTTTGTATTGGCCCAATATTAACACATGTGGTGCCAACCCCGAGTTTCCCGAGTTTGTATTGGTACTAGTGCTGTGCCAACCCCGAGTTTCCCGAGTTTGGGCCGTTTTTGAAAAAAAAAAAAAAAAAAAAAATTCAAAAAATTTTTTTTCAAAAACTTTTTTTGGACCTCCAGAAATGTATTAGGCATGATCGCGATCGCGAAATTGCATGTTTAACCCCCATACCAACCCATTCTTTCAAACATGGCAGCCATGTTTGTTTACATCTGAAGAAAACATAATGGCTGATAAATCATGAATGCCTGAACGGATTTCCAAGCGGATTTTTTTGTTTGAAAGCTGTGAACAGCATCTACACACGTGGTGCATCATCTAGGCATGGGCGTGCACTTTTTACACACTTGCACAATTACATGGAAGTCTATGGTAACCATGGCAACGCGAGACATTGAAGAGAAAAAATCATAGCAACATAAGTGTTAACATTATTTGTTGTCAACGTGGGGTCCGGGGAGGAGTGAAGAGGAGGGGAGGGGGGAGGGGTGGAAAAACCCCACTAGATGCGCCCCTGAGCAAACAGAGGCCGTTTTGGTATTGCAGCTGGAGAGCCTCATTATAGTAGAGCTAGAACAAACAAAAAGAATGGTCAGAGTGTTTGTTGAGGGTTAAAACCTGTCTAAGACTCAATTTTGAGCATATATTTATACACAAAATATAGTTTTAAAAGCATGGTGTAGGCCCTTTAAGAAGTCGACCACCGTCTGGAAGTATTATTGCATTACGAAAAAGACCACCGCCTGGAAGTCTTATTGCGGCTAGCGCAACATATCTTATTCTGAAAAGATCGGCTACCGGAAGTGTTAGATTTGCCACCTTAGATTTGACAAAATAACACAGCTCGGCGAGCGACAGAGAGCTGAGCCCGCAGTCGCACCATAACCCAGAGAGACACGCGGGGGTCCGCAAGCACTGTTGCTGTTGCCGTACAGTCTTTCAGATGAATGCCACGCTGTCATAAATGTTTCGACTCCATCTCACGTCTCTCTGTGGCTGTGCAGGGCTCAGCTGTACTGGTGGATGGGCTGCTAATTTTGCTAGCATCGCTGTTGTTGTTGACTGACTGACTGAGTGGCAGTTGTCCCCCGATTGTGTGTGCGCTTGTGTGTGTGTGTTTGGAGGAATACAAGAGCCGCTTCCCAATTCAGAGTGTGCGCCCTTCGTAGTGTAGCCCGTGTAGGGCTATGTGGTCGCACCAAATATATTTTTTGTAAGACGTTTTTGATCGACTCGGTCGGATTTTTTTTTTTTTTTCACTCCAAATGCCAATAAAATCATCTGGGTCGCACGTATTTAATAGGGTCGGTGGCCAACCGGAAACCAAAGATTTCTTTTGTTAGGCCTAACCCTAACCCTAAGTCCCTAACCCTATTTTTCTAAAGTTAAAGCATAAAATAATGGTTAAAGTGGATCAAATCTAACGCGACTCGGGCGCGTTCCAGGTATTTGAGAGATAAACGACTCACTAAACCTTTTTTCTGCATGGGCACACTTTTCATGTCCCAAGAATCCATGGTCACACCAACATAATACAGGGGTGTAAATATCGTCACTGTCGGGAAGAAACCTCGTATCTCCAAGTTTCAAATGTGTAAATTTCTTGGCAAAGTAAAGCCCTGTTTCATCATACAAGTCCGTCGCACAACAGTAGTGAAAACAGCAGATCTACAAGCACACAACGTCTTGCACCGCGAGGCGTTGTGTGCTTGTAGATCGGCTGTTTTCACTAGTTTAAATCATTTTTAAAATTATAAATACAATACTGGCTTTCAAGCAGTTTCAAGGGGCACACTTGACCCTTCTCAGGGGCACACCAAAGGTCCCCAGGACCAGTGGTTGAGAAACACTGCACTAAAGATTAGGAAACTAGGGCTGCGTTGGGAAGGGTGTGTGCTCACTGCTCAGTGTAGTGAGTGCAGTGGGCGGTGACGTTGAGAGTGCATTCAGTGTGACTTATTTACCAACCACCAGTTAAGAGGCAGCTGTGCGCTTTTTCAGTCTGACAACTTTCTTAAAAGCAGCAGTTGCTAACATAACGTTGCTATTGATAGGTAATTTAATTCATAACATTGGCCTTCCTGCTGTTAGTTTACATGTTGATGCGTGTGTAACAATAAAGCCCAAAGGAGCAATAAAGCAGCAAATGGTGCATTTTGTTATCATTTCGAGTTTATCAAGTGCGAGACACGGCCATGAAAACCAACCAATCAGAACACCACACCGTCAAACCCCAACTTCTGAGTAGAGTCGTTCAGTGCGTGCACTCAGCACACCGGTGCGCCGCGCACTGGATTTCCGAACGACAACGCACCAAGCGCACCGAATAAACGAACATGGCACACCAGCGTTGAGTGCACATTTCCAAACGCACCCTAGGTTAGGAAAAAGGTCATTTTGGGGGTGGCCCGCCCCCACTCCACCATGATTGGAGGAAAGCCCCACTCTATGCTGATTGGAGGAAAACCTGTCACCCAACAGTTTTTGAAAGTGCTTTTTTCTTCTCACAGGAGAAAAGATAAACACTCTACACTATACATACAATCCCTTTTATGCCCAGACATGGAGATCCCTGTCTGAACCAGCCACACAGATATGGGCTGTCTTCCTCCATATATGGGCATTCCCATATGATGTCCTGTTAGATATGGGTGTAATATTGATGACATCAGGGATCTCCATATATGGGCATGAAAGGGATTCTGTTAGAGTGGTTCCCATGACATCACAACATACAATACATACCCTTTTATTTGCGACCGTCAGGTCGCAGTTACTATCAAAACCTCGACCAGCTGTCTGTCTGTCTGTCAGTCTGTCACACGTCACACCTTTGCCCTGCTCATATCTCGACAACCGTTGCCCCGATCCATGCCAAATTTTGCACACCCACACTCCTTGCCTGCCAAACCACAATCCTAACCCATCAATTCTCACGTGTTCCTCTTCTAGCGCCAATGTGAGGCCGATTCTTGCGAAACACATTCTTGGACACTGCGCCTACAATTTTGCCCTAAAATCACACAAATCGGTACACAGTATGTCTACACTCATCTCATCACCATGGATCTTCAGGCCGTTTTTTTACAACACATTTTTGGACACTGCTCCTACAAATTTTGCCCTAAAATCACACAAATCGGTACACACTTGCTCTACACTCATGTCATCAACATGGATCTGTCCCATATAGCGCCACCATCAGGCCGATTTTTTCAAACATATTTTTGGACACATTTTGGCCTAAAATCATGCTGCGACCTGACGGGCGCTTATCTCCCGATTAGGGAGTCTTATTGGTGCCCATACATGGAGAACCCTATCTGAACCAGCCACACAACGGTGATGTC
This sequence comes from Nannobrachium achirus, assembly GCF_963921795.1. Classification (NCBI taxonomy): domain Eukaryota; kingdom Metazoa; phylum Chordata; class Actinopteri; order Myctophiformes; family Myctophidae; genus Nannobrachium; species Nannobrachium achirus. The sequence goes on along the minus strand of NC_137825.1, from coordinate 266,891 downwards.
ACCTGTTTATGCCCATATATGGATATCCCTTCTCTGAGTATCTGACATCACTGTGATGTCACCTGTGATGTCATAGTGATGTGTCAGGGGAACCACAGTGTCAGGCGTTATCCATGCTCTGAGTATCTGACATCACTGTGATGTCACCTGTGATGTCATAGTGATGTGTCAGGGGAACCACAGTGTCAGGCGTTACCCGGACGGTTCTGACAGTAAACTATCAGAACATGAATTAAATGAAATACTTACCCTACTTTAACTCATTTACTGCCATTTGTTTATTTATTATTTCAAGTTTTTTCACTAACCTTTGAAAAACTACAGAATAAAATCGTAGAAGTTGCACATACCGGTAGATGCCATGGAATCAAGAGAAAAAAGCCCAGTTTCGATAATAAATGAGTTAATAAAACCAATTGATATTGTGTTTTATTTAATTTTTATCGTTGATTTGTCACCTTTACAACGAGGTACAGCTTGTAAGCGTCGGGCATTCATAGAATGATCTACACAGCCAAACGTGTGGGCAGCGCTGACCAAAGAATGTGCCAAACTGGCCTGTAATGTTCTGTTGGCATTCACTCTCGTTGTGGGCTTCCTGTAATGTTCTGTTGGCATTCACTCTCGTTGTGGGCTTCCTGTAATGTTCTGTTGGTGTTCACTCTCGTTGTGGGCTTCCTGTAATGTTCTGTTGGCATTCACTCTCGTTGTGGGCTTCCTGTAATGTTCTGTTGGTGTTCACTCTCGTTGTGGGCTTCCTGTAATGTTCTGTTGGTGTTCACTCTCGTTGTGGGCTTCCTGTAATGTTCTGTTGGCATTACAGTTTACAGTTTACAGTTTAGGCATTTAGCAGACGCTTTTAATCCAAAGCGACTTACAATAAGCAGATAACATCACAATAATAAACAAGATAATATGTCAGTACATCATCAACAATATAACAAATGCAAATGGATATCTATCTAGAAAAAACACAATATAATCAAAGTTCTGAAAAAACCTAAAAAACAAAAACAAATGCTAACTAGCTTCATGTATTCATTGATTCTTTTTCTGTAGTGCTAAGGGTTTAGGTGGAGTCTGAAAAGGTGAGTCTTCAGTCCACGGCGAAAGCTAGCGAGTGAGTCCGTTGTTCTAAGTGCGACAGGGAGTTTATTCCACAACTTGGGGGCCAGGAGGGCAAACTGTCTCGGACGAGTGGATTTTTGCCCTGGAGTTTTGAGCGAGGGTTCTGTCAGCATCCCTGTGTTGGCTGATCTAAGTGACCGGGTGGGGGTGTAGGGGTTGATCAGCTTCTGGAGGTATGGAGGAGCCATACCTTTGGCTGCTTTGAAGGTCAGCATCAGTGTTTTGTATTCAGTGCGGGCCGCAACCGGGAGCCAGTGGAGGCTGCGGAGAAGGGGAGAGACATGTGAGAACTTAGGCTGGTTGAAGACCAGTCGTGCCGCGGCATTTTGGATCAGTTGGAGAGGTTTAAGTGCACATGCCGGGAGACCAGTGAGGAGAGAGTTACAATAGTCAAGCTTTGATATGACAGATGTCTGAATGAGGAGCTGGGCTGCCTCCTGGGTGAGGAAGGGTCTGATTTTACGGATGTTATAGAGTGTGAACCTACATGACCGGGTGACTGATGCAATGTGTGCCTTGAATGATAGCTGGCTGTCCAGGACCACACCAAGGTTTCTAGCAGTAGGAACTGAAGTCACAAATGCATTATCTATGGAAATAGTGAGATCTTGCATGGGGCAAGACTTAGCTGGGAAGAAGAGTAGCTCCGTCTTGTCCGGGTTCAGCTTAAGGTGGTGGGCTGACATCCACTGTGAGATGTCGGCCAGACATGCAGCAATGCGTTCTTCCACCTGGGTGGCAGAAGGGGGGAAGGACAAAAACAGTTGAGTGTCATCAGCATAGCAGTGATAGGATAGATTGTGAGCAGAGATAACAGCACCAAGGGATTTGGTGTACAGGGAGAAAAGCAGAGGGCCAAGTACGGATCCCTGGGGGACTCCCGTTTGGAGGGTTCGGGGGGATGAAAGCAAACCTTTCCATGAGACCTGATAGGTCCGGTCCGACAGGTAGGAGGAGAACCACTTTAGTGCCGTCCCGGTGATGCCTAGGTCAGCAAGGGTGTCCAGGAGCAGCTGGTGATTCACTGTGTCGAATGCCGCTGATAGATCCAGAAGAATCAGGACTGCAGAGTGGGAGGCAGCCTGGGCAACATGGAGTGCTTCCGTGACTGCTAGGAGTGCAGTTTCTGTAGAATGGGCTGGTTTAAAACCTGACTGGTTGGGATCCAGCAGGTTGTTCTGTGAGAGATGGAGAGAAAGCTGGTTAGAGACCACACGTTCAAGGGTTTTTGAAAGAAATGAGAGGAGGGATACCGGTCTGTAGTTCTTGACGTCCGAGGGGTCAAGAGTTGGTTTTTTGAGGAGTGGTGATACTCTGGCTGCCTTGAAGGCAGCTGGGACACAGCCTGAGGTTACAGAACTGTTGATGATGGCGGTTATGAAGGGGAGTAGGTCAGGTGCGATCGTCTGGAAGAGTGGAGAAGGGATTGGATCCAGGGCACAGGTGGTAGGTCTAGAGGAAGTCACTAGTTTTATGACGTCATCTGTAGAGAGAGGGGAGAAGGAGGACAGACATGTTAAGTTGGGGATACAATTCCGTGTGTTAGACACTGTATTCTGGGGGAGATGGGAGAATGAACTACTGATATCGTCAACCTTCTTTTCAAAGTAGGCGACAAAATCATCCGCTGAGAGGGATGAAGGAGGGGGGGGAGGGGGGGGTTTGAGGAGGGTTGAGAACGTGCTAAACAGTTTCCTAGGGTTTGAGGTACATGATTGAATCTTTGTGTGGTAGAATGATGATTTTGCAGTGGAAAGTGAGAGTGAGAAACCTGACAGGAGTGTGTGAAAATGAGATAGGTCCTCTGGTTGCTTCGTCTTGTGCCACTTCCTCTCTGCCGCCCTGAGAGGTGTTCGCTCAGATCTGAGAGTTTCAGATAGCCATGGGGGAGGTGGATTTGCACGTGCTGGCCTGGTCGAGAGAGGGCAGAGACGATCAAACGCTGAGGAGACAGAGGAGAGAAAGGAAGATGTTAGAGCGTCAGAAGGGAGAGTGGGAAGGACATCCGGGTTTGGGAGGGAGGAGAGAATGGAGGAGGAGAGAGTGGAGGGATCCAGGGTTTTCAGGTTGCGTCGTGTGGTGACGGTCAACGGGTGGGTAGGCACAGATCTGAGGGAAGAGAGGGAGAGAGAGAAGGTTATGAAGCAGTGATCAGAGCATTTGACAGGGGTAACAGTGAGGTTTGAGGAAGAGCATGCTCTGGTGAACACAAGGTCCAATACATTCCCTGCCTTGTGGGTGGGAGGGGAAGGGGACAGGGACAAGTCAAATGACGTCAGTAGGGATGTAACTGGAAGACACTTTTCTGCAGTTGGTAGGTTGAAATCACCCAGTAGAATCAGGGGAGTTCCGTCCTCCGGAAATGAGCTGATCAGAGAGTCCAGTTCTTCCAGAAAATCCCCAAGGGTCCCTGGGGGGCGGTAGAGCACAATGATGGTGAGAGGTACAGGTTGTATTATATAGATAGCATGATATTCAAATGTGGACAGAGAGAGGTGAGAGAGGTTTAACGCACGGATCTTCCATTTGGGAGATGTTAAAATGCCTGTGCCGCCCCCAGTACGATCTGTGGGACGTGGCGTGTGTGTAAATGTATGTGCTGCAGAGAGTGCAGCAGGAGTAGCTGTATTATTCGGTGTTATCCAGGTTTCTGTCAGTGCAAGGAATTGGAGGGAATTCAAAGTAGCCTGGCCTAGAATGAATTCAGGCATGTTCTTCTTTGCAGCTGAGTGGCAGTTCCAGAGGCCGCCTTGGATTGTAATGTGGTGACTAGGTGAGCGAGGTGGGTAAATTAGATTATTGGTGTTACAGTGCCGGGTGTAATGGTGTCTAGTGCGAAGAGAGGTGAGCAGAGTAGGTATGGCAGGGAAGCACATTTTTTAAACTATACCAATATAACAAATATAACAATAATATTTGAATCCTGAGTGCAAGTAAGAGCTAAATTTATACTAATCCATGTGGGGGGGGCAGCTCCTTTGCTGGACGTGTCTGGAGAAGTTCATGTCCGATCTTGAATTAGGAAAAAACATGAAAGTTAAGTGCAACAAGATGAGAGTTAAGTGCAACAAGACAAAAAATATCGAAGTCCTGTTTGTTTTCTGTAGAATCCTCAGTAGTTCCAGTGGCTCTGGTCTGCAACCATGAATTCACTCTCGTTGTGGGCTTCCTGTAATGTTTTGTTGGCATTCACTCTCGTTGTGGGCTTCCTGTAATGTTCTGTTGGTGTTCACTCTCGTTGTGGGCTTCCTGTAATGTTCTGTTGGTGTTCACTCTCGTTGTGGGCTTCCTGTAATGTTCTGTTGGCATTCACTCTCGTTGTGGGCTTCCTGTAATGTTCTGTTGGTGTTCACTCTCGTTGTGGGCTTCCTGTAATGTTCTGTTGGCATTCACTCTCGTTGTGGGCTTCCTGTAATGTTCTGTTGGCATTCACTCTCGTTGTGGGCTTCCTGTAATGTTCTGTTGGTGTTCACTCTCGTTGTGGGCTTCCTGTAATGTTCTGTTGGTGTTCACTCTCGTTGTGGGCTTCCTGTAATGTTCTGTTGGTGTTCACTCTCGTTGTGGGCTTCCTGTAATGTTCTGTTGGTGTTCACTCTCGTTGTGGGCTTCCTGTAATGTTCTGTTGGTGTTCACTCTCGTTGTGGGCTTCCTGTAATGTTCTGTTGGCATTCACTCTCGTTGTGGGCTTCCTGTAATGTTCTGTTGGTGTTCACTCTCGTTGTGGGCTTCCTGTAATGTTCTGTTGGTGTTCACTCTCGTTGTGGGCTTCCCTGACACTGAGTTTAAAATGAACAAAGTGTTAAAATGGCCAATATGTGTTGTTTTTATCTTGTCCTTATCATTCAGAACGGGTACACAGTATTGTGTATTATTATTTTGTGCTTTAACTATAGAAAAATAGCAGATTTACAAGCTCACAGCGCGGCACCGATTGCCGTGCTGCGAGCTTGTAGATCTGCTTTTTTTTTTTTTATTGTGAACATTGAAATTTTGACCCCATTCTATAAGTGTCTTTTGAATCCTTAAGGTTTTTTTTTTTTGAAAAACCCTCTGTTTCTATGTCATTGGTTCGGGTTGGAGTTTAAAAAATACATATATTCAAAAATGTTCACACATTTTCACGACTTTTCAAAAATAGCAGATGCGCTGTGAGCTTGTATATCTGCTATTTTTCAATAGTTAAAGCATTCAATAATCCTAGGCCTAAATTGGTTATTACTGTGGGAGAGTGCAATCATTCAATGCTCCAAGCAACAAAGGTGAACACCAACAGAACATTACAGGCCATTTTGAAAGGTTTTTGGTCGCCGCTTCCCACACGTTTGGCTGTGTTGCTCATTCTATGAATGGCCGATGCTTACGAGCTTTACCTCGTTGTAAAGGAGACGAATCAACAATAGAAATCATATCAAACTCCCAGGTTGGTAGAAGGAGAGCAGAGCCCAGGATTACAGCATTTGGCACTGGGTGGAAAAATGGATTACAAAATAGTGGGATAAAAATGTAAGCGGGGGAAAAAGAAAATGGAATCAAACAATAGCAATTGGTGTTATTAAAGTGGTAGGATGATGATGCAATGTGTTGTCTGTCCACCAGGGGGTGTACAGTGGAAAGAGGGTCTCCAGCAGAAAGCAACAGAAGCTTTTCTCCGACAGCAACAAGCCACGCCCAACCTGCGCACTCTGGTGTATGGAACAGGTACTACCCTGTTCTCTCCCTCTCCGACTCTCGCTCGCCTCCCTCCCTCCTCTCTCTCTATCTCTCTCTCTCTCTCACACACACATGCACGCAGGCATGTGTGGTAAACAGAGGCTTCTTCGGACTAAATTGTTTTATTGCCGTCATAAAACTTTCTCAGTTACATCTTCTATGTGTGCATTAACGTTAGCAACAGCGTGGCTGTGTAGGGAAGGCTACCAAAACAAAACAAACGCATGTGCTTTGCTTCGCGTATCAGAAGCTCAAAGGACCATGGTTGCTAATGTGCAGTTTCATAAAGACGTCCCCCTCCTGTGCACAGCAGAGATTAGACCTACAGTACACACTACTCCTCCATCCAGCTTCCAGGTATGAACTATATAAACGGCAATGTTTCTCTGGAGCTGACAAGCTTGGCATCTCACCTTCACGACGAGTTACAGTAACAAAAACCCTTATGTAACTCAGAGTGTACAAATGGAACCCCACACTCAGAGTTAAAGGAGCTATAGTCAACTTTTTCATTGTAGGGCCGACACTTTGTTTACATCCTAGTCTATAGACTAGAATGTAAACAAAGTGTCGGTCTGACAATGGCCAAAATGATTATTTTATCATTATTTTACGCTTTTTGTGGTAATTATTTTATAGAAACACATATATGAAGCTTATTTTTTTATAAAATATTTTCAAAACATTATTTTTATTTTAGCATCCGTTTTTCAGAAAAAGTTGACTATAGCTCCTTTAAATTAACTTGTTGATTTTATAAAAAAAATATAAATTGGGTTAGGGTTAGGGAGAGAGTCCACCTCTCTGTAAGGTTATGGGCTAGCTTAGGTCATATTATATGATTTAATTTTTGGGAAAGCAATCTACAAGGTCAAAAGCCAGTGTTAATTTAAATTGAGTGTGAAAATGGTTGGCCTATACCAGATTTTCGCATGCATGCTTACATTGGCACTTTGGCACATGGGCTATACACATGTATTTTATTCATAATAATGACACTTCTTTAGATGTGTCAATGTCAATATGCCAATGTATTGTTATTTTGACTCATATTTAGTAGATTTCAGTCTGTAGGCCTAATACTGAATAATAATGGATATAAAACCCTTTTTCCCCCGTCTTTTTAAATGTAACTGTCCTAGTAGCCTACAGTTTATTAACAGTAGTCGAACCGCTATTACTTATTCTGTAATTAAATTTGAATGAACCATAACTTTACATGACTTGACGCACTGACACAGTATACACTCGTGCACTCGAGATATTTGCTCATCAGTGCTCAAGTTGTGCTCAGAAGGTTGAAGTGTTTGCTCAGACCGAAAAAGAATTAGAGGGAACATTGCCCTCTACCCTGTACCCTAAACCCTGTTCCCTGTACCCTAAACCCTGTTCCCTGTACCCTAAACCCTAACCCAACCTACGCACTCTGGTGTATGGAACAGGTACTACCCTAAACCCTGTACCCTGTACCCTAAACCCTGTACCCTAAACCCTGTACCCTGTACCCTAAACCCTGTACCCTAAACCCTGTACCCTAAACCCTGTACCCTGTACCCTAAACACTAACCCAACCTATGCACTCTGGTGTATGGAAAAGGTACTACCCTAAACCCTGTACCCTGTACCCTAAACCCTGTACCCTGTACCCTAAACCCTGTACCCTAAACCCTGTACCCTAAACACTAACCCAACCTACGCACTCTGGTGTATGGAACAGGTACTGTTGGAACCCTAACTCTAACACTAAATGAACCCCTGGTCTCTCTCTCACACACACACACACACACACACACACACACACACACACACACACACACACACACACAGAATAAGAAATAGTGGGGTAAAAAGTCTTCATTCCATTCTGTATGAAGTGGTAGGTTTTTGTGTTCTTTGTAATGTTAGGAAAACAAAGCATTGCCCCCCATCTCGCCTACTTTAGAAGTCATGAATGGAGCTGACAGGCCCTTCTTGATGTCAATCAATCAATCACCCTAATGTACATTATGTACATCTTGATGTCAATCAATCACCCTAATGTACATAATGTACATCTTGATGTCAATCAATCACCCTAATTTACTGAATGTTGATGTGAAAAAGAAGGGTTTTGTGATTTATGGACATGTCATGTGGTCATGTCATGTGACATGTCATGTGGTCTTTCTGCACAGTCTTTGTGATCTACTGGTAGATCACATTCTACCTTTTATGCACACCTGGCCCACACCTGGACAGGTGTCAGGTGTTTGATGGACAGGTGTCAGGTGTTTGATGGACAGGTGTCAGGTGTTTGATGGACAGGTGTCAGGTGTTTGATGGACAGGTGTCAGGCTGGAAAAGATGGATGGAGGAAAGTTAGACAAGTACTAAGTGTGGTTGCAACCAGACCTATAATACTATACTGTTAATAACTAACTAATTACTAACTATTAATTAAGTGTGCCTGCCATGCAATGCAATGGCAAAACACTTATTGTAATCCGCCATACTTAAGTAAGTCAGTCAGTAAGTCATGTTCTGGCAAATTTCGGCGCGTAATAACTGCCGCACGATTTACACCACCCCCGCAATATATACATCAAAACGTGCGGCTCGGCCGGGAATGGGGTGCTATTACTTTTCTTTCCGATCCGCGTTACCATGGCGACGTAATTCGCAAAAAACGACGCCCAAAAACCCCATTGACTTAGAATGGGGGAAATTTCGGCACGTAATAACTGCCGCACGATTTACGCCACCCCCGCAATATATACATCAAAATGTGCGGCTCGGCCGGGAATGGTGTGCTATTACTTTTCTTTCCGATCCGCTTTACGATTGCGATGTAATTTGCAAAAAACAACGCCCAAAAACTCCATTGACTTTGAATGGGGGTCTCCGAAAAAAACCCAGAAACTTTGGCGCCACATAACTCTGCCATACTTTTGCCTAGCAACGTCATTTAAAATGTAAAATGCTCACACAACTTTGGTCTTTTTCCGACCAATAGGGATGAGCTGTAATTGATTAAGCCTCGCCCCCTCTTTAACAGGAAGTGCCCTTCACCAAACAGGAAGTGCCTCTATAACTCATGAACCGTTTGTCGTACAGACTTGCGGCTGGTGTCATACCTTTTCTTTTTTTCTCAATTTTTTTTTCTCAATTTTTTTTTTCTCAAATTTTTTTTTTCTCAAATTTTTTTTTCTCAAATTTTTTTTCTCAAATTTTTTTTTTTCCTCAAAAATTTTTTTTCTCAAATTTTTTTTTCTCAAATTTTTTTTTCTCAAAATTTTTTTTTCTCAAAATTTTTTTTTTCTCAATTTTTTTTTCTCAATTTTTTTTTCTCAAAATTTTTTTTTCTCAAATTTTTTTTTCTCAAAAATTTTTTTTTCTCAATTTTTTTCTCAAATTTTTTTTCTCAAAAACATTTTTTCTCAATTTTTTTTTTCTCAAAATTATTTTTTTCAAAAAATGTTTTTCTCAAAATTGTTTTCTCAAAATTATTTTTTTCTCAACATTTTTTTTTCTCACATTTTTTTTTCTCAAGATTTTTTTTTCTCACAATTTTTTTTTCAAAATTTCTTTTTCTCAAAAAAGTTTTTTTCTCAAATTTTTTTTCTCACAAAACAATTTTTTCTCAAAAAACTGTCGTTAAAGTGCGACCCGTGATAATGGCCAAAAATGCTCCAAAACGCCACTAATTAGTCGAAATGGCTGACTTCCTGTTTGGTTTCTGATTGGCTGCTGGCCTTGTGACGTGGGTAGAGCTGCGAGGGCCTGGTCATCGCTGCTTGCAGCTTTAATTCATTAATCGTCCATGACCTTAATTGGGGCCTATTTCGCCAAACAGGAAGTGCCCCTCACCAAACAGGAAGTGACCCTTGATCTCGTGAACCGTTTGTCATACAGACACGCGGGTTGCGTCAAATGAAATAACGCTAATGCTAACACCAACCGCTACACAAGGTTGCACAGACTTAGCGAGCTGCAGGCACACTTAAAATTTCTTAGAAATTTTCTCTTCTAGTTAATACTACTAACCAGACCTATAATACTATACTGTTAATAACTAACTAATTACTAACTATTAATTAAGTGTGCCTGCCATGCAATGCAATGGCAAAACACTTATTGTAATCCGCCATACTTAAGTAAGTCAGTCAGTAAGTCATGTTCTGGCAAATTTCGGCGCGTAATAACTGCCGCACGATTTACACCACCCCCGCAATATATACATCAAAACGTGCGGCTCGGCCGGGAATGGGGTGCTATTACTTTTCTTTCCGATCCGCGTTACCATGGCGACGTAATTCGCAAAAAACGACGCCCAAAAACCCCATTGACTTAGAATGGGGGAAATTTCGGCACGTAATAACTGCCGCACGATTTACGCCACCCCCGCAATATATACATCAAAATGTGCGGCTCGGCCGGGAATGGTGTGCTATTACTTTTCTTTCCGATCCGCTTTACGATTGCGATGTAATTTGCAAAAAACAACGCCCAAAAACTCCATTGACTTTGAATGGGGGTCTCCGAAAAAAACCCAGAAACTTTGGCGCCACATAACTCTGCCATACTTTTGCCTAGCAACGTCATTTAAAATGTAAAATGCTCACACAACTTTGGTCTTTTTCCGACCAATAGGGATGAGCTGTAATTGATTAAGCCTCGCCCCCTCTTTAACAGGAAGTGCCCTTCACCAAACAGGAAGTGCCTCTATAACTCATGAACCGTTTGTCGTACAGACTTGCGGCTGGTGTCATACCTTTTCTTTTTTTCTCAATTTTTTTTTCTCAATTTTTTTTTTCTCAAATTTTTTTTTTCTCAAATTTTTTTTTCTCAAATTTTTTTTCTCAAATTTTTTTTTTTCCTCAAAAATTTTTTTTCTCAAATTTTTTTTTCTCAAATTTTTTTTTCTCAAAATTTTTTTTTCTCAAAATTTTTTTTTTCTCAATTTTTTTTTCTCAATTTTTTTTTCTCAAAATTTTTTTTTCTCAAATTTTTTTTTCTCAAATTTTTTTTTCTCAATTTTTTTCTCAAATTTTTTTTCTCAAAAACATTTTTTCTCAATTTTTTTTTTCTCAAAATTATTTTTTTCTCAAAAAATGTTTTTCTCAAAATTGTTTTCTCAAAATTATTTTTTTCTCAACATTTTTTTTTCTCACATTTTTTTTTCTCAAGATTTTTTTTTCTCACAATTTTTTTTTCAAAATTTCTTTTTCTCAAAAAAGTTTTTTTCTCAAATTTTTTTTCTCACAAAACAATTTTTTCTCAAAAAACTGTCGTTAAAGTGCGACCCGTGATAATGGCCAAAAATGCTCCAAAACGCCACTAATTAGTCGAAATGGCTGACTTCCTGTTTGGTTTCTGATTGGCTGCTGGCCTTGTGACGTGGGTAGAGCTGCGAGGGCCTGGTCATCGCTGCTTGCAGCTTTAATTCATTAATCGTCCATGACCTTAATTGGGGCCTATTTCGCCAAACAGGAAGTGCCCCTCACCAAACAGGAAGTGACCCTTGATCTCGTGAACCGTTTGTCATACAGACACGCGGGTTGCGTCAAATGAAATAACGCTAATGCTAACACCAACCGCTACACAAGGTTGCACAGACTTAGCGAGCTGCAGGCACACTTAAAATTTCTTAGAAATTTTCTCTTCTAGTTAATACTACTAACCAGACCTATAATACTATACTGTTAATAACTAACTAATTACTAACTATTAATTAAGTGTGCCTGCTATGCAATAGCAAAACACTTATTGTAATCCGCCATACTTAAGTAAGTCAGTCAGTAAGTCATGTTCTGGCAAATTTCGGCGCGTAATAACTGCCGCACGATTTACACCACCCCCGCAATATATACATCAAAACGTGCGGCTCGGCCGGGAATGGGGTGCTATTACTTTTCTTTCCGATCCGCGTTACCATTGCGACGTAATTCGCAAAAAACGACGCCAAAAAACCCCATTGACTTAGAATGGGGGAAACTTCGGCACGTAATAACTGCCGCACGATTTACGCCACCCCCGCAATATATACATCAAAATGTGCGGCTCGGCCGGGAATGGTGTGCTATTACTTTTCTTTCCGATCCGCTTTACGATTGCGATGTAATTCGCAAAAAACAACGCCCAAAAACTCCATTGACTTTGAATGGGGGACTCCGAAAAAAACCCAGAAACTTTGGCGCCACATAACTCTGCCATACTTTTGCCTAGCAACGTCATTTAAAATGTAAAATGCTCACACAACTTTGGTCTTTTTCCGACCAATAGGGATGAGCTGTAATTGATTAAGCCTCGCCCCCTCTTTAACAGGAAGTGCCCTTCACCAAACAGGAAGTGCCTCTATAACTCATGAACCGTTTGTCGTACAGACTTGCGGCTGGTGTCATACCTTTTCTTTTTTTCTCAATTTTTTTTTCTCAATTTTTTTTTTTCTCAAATTTTTTTTTTCTCAAATTTTTTTTTCTCAAATTTTTTTTCTCAATTTTTTTTTTTTCTCAAAAAATTTTTTTCTCAAATTTTTTTTCTCAAATTTTTTTTTCTCAAAAAAATTTTTCTCAACATTTTTTTTTTCTCAATTTTTTTTTCTCAAAAATTTTTTTTTCTCAATTTTTTTTTCTCAATTTTTTTTTCTCAAAATTTTTTTTTCTCAATTTTTTTCTCAAAAATGTTTTTTCTCAAAAAAATTTTTTTCTCAATTTTTTTCTCAAATTTTTTTTCTCAAAAAATTTTTTTCTCAATTTTTTTTTTCTCAAAAAATGTTTTTCTCAAAATTGTTTTCTCAAAATTATTTTTTTCTCAACATTTTTTTTTCTCACATTTTTTTTCTCAAGATTTTTTTTTCTCACAATTTTTTTTTCAAAATTTCTTTTTCTCAAAAAAGTTTTTTTCTCAAATTTTTTTTCTCACAAAACAATTTTTTCTCAAAAAACTGTCGTTAAAGTGCGACCCGTGATAACGGCCAAAAATGCTCCAAAACGCCACTAATTAGTCGAAATGGCTGACTTCCTGTTTGGTTTCTGATTGGCTGCTGGCCTTGTGACGTGGGTAGAGCTGCGAGGGCCTGGTCATCGCTGCTTGCAGCTTTAATTCATTAATCGTCCATGACCTTAATTGGGGCCTATTTCGCCAAACAGGAAGTGCCCCTCACCAAACAGGAAGTGACCCTTGATCTCGTGAACCGTTTGTCATACAGACACGCGGGTTGCGTCAAATGAAATAACGCTAATGCTAACACCAACCGCTACACAAGGTTGCACAGACTTAGCGAGCTGCAGGCACACTTAAAATTTCTTAGAAATTTTCTCTTCTAGTTAATACTACTAACCAGACCTATAATACTATACTGTTAATAACTAACTAATTACTAACTATTAATTAAGTGTGCCTGCTATGCAATAGCAAAACACTTATTGTAATCCGCCATACTTAAGTAAGTCAGTCAGTAAGTCATGTTCTGGCAAATTTCGGCGCGTAATAACTGCCGCACGATTTACACCACCCCCGCAATATATACATCAAAACGTGCGGCTCGGCCGGGAATGGGGTGCTATTACTTTTCTTTCCGATCCGCGTTACCATGGCGACGTAATTCGCAAAAAACGACGCCCAAAAACCCCATTGACTTAGAATGGGGGAAATTTCGGCACGTAATAACTGACGCAAGATTTACGCCACCCCCGCAATATATACATCAAAATGTGCGGCTCGGCCGGGAATGGTGTGCTATTACTTTTCTTTCCGATCCGCGATACGATTGCGATGTAATTCGCAAAAAACGACGCCCAAAAACCCCATTGACTTAGAATGGGGGACTCCGAAAAAAACCCAGAAACTTTGGCGCCACATAACTCTGCCATACTTTTGCCTAGCAACGTGATTTAAACTTTAAAATGCACACACAACTTTGGTCTTTTTCCGGCCAATAGGGATGAGCTGTAATTGATTAAGCCCCGCCCCCTCTGTATTCCTATTGGCTGGCTTTTAAACAGCCACTACTCCAGTTCACAGCATGGTACCGTCTTGAAACTTGGTGTCTGGACTTAAACGGCCAATAGGGACTTATTACTTAAGCCCCGCCCCTCTTAAGCCACGCCCCTATCTTCCTATTGGCTTAGCTTTAAACAGCTTTATCTCCAGTTTGCAGCATGGTACCGTCTCGAAACTTGCTGTGTGTACTTAGATGGCCAATAGGGATGAGCTGTAATTGATTAAGCCCCGCCCCCTCTGTAACAGGAAGTGCCCTTCGCCAAACAGGAAGTGCCTCTACATCTCATGAACCGTTTGTCGTACAGACGCGCATATTGCGTCATATGACTTGATTAAGAGTCCTTGACCTTAATTGGGGCCTATTTCGCCAAACAGGAAGTGCCCCTCACCAAACAGGAAGTGACCCTTTACCTCGTGAACCGTTTGTCGTACAGACGCATGGATGGCATCAAATGACTTGATTAAGAGTCCTTAACCTTAATTGGGGCCTATTTCGCCAAACAGGAAGTGCCCCTCACCAAACAGGAAGTGACCCTTTACCTCGTGAACCGTTTGTCGTACAGACGCGTGGATGGCATCAAATGACTTGATTAAGAGTCCTTAACCTTAATTGGGGCCTATTTCGCCAAACAGGAAGTGCCCCTCACCAAACAGGAAGTGACCCTTGATCTCGTGAACCGTTTGTCGTACAGATGCGCGGGTTGCGTCAAATGACAAGTTTAAGAGTCCTTAACCTTAATTGGGGCCTATTTCGCCAAACAGGAAGTGCCTCTCACCAAACAGGAAGTGACCCTTGATCTCGTGAACCGTTTGTCGTACAGACGCGCGGGTTGCGTCAAATGACTTGATTACGAGTCCTTAACCTTAATTGGGGCCTAGTTCGCCAAACAGGAAGTGCCCCTCACCAAACAGGAAGTGACCCTTTATCGCGTGAACCGTTTGTCGTACAGACATGTGGGTGGTGTCATATGAAGAACCATAATGTTAAAGCTTATGCAAAAAATGGTAATGTTAAAAAATGTAACGCTAATGCTAACACCAACCGCTACACAAGGTTGCACAGACTTAGCGAGCTGCAGGCACACTTAACATTTCTTAGAAATTTTCTTTTCTAGTTAATACTACTAACCAGACCTATAATACTATACTGTTAATAACTAACTAATTACTAACTATTAATTAATACTACTAACCAGACCTATAATACTATACTGTTAATAACTAACTAATTACTAACTATTAATTAAGTGTGCCTGCCATGCAACGCAATGGCAAAACACTTATTGTAATCCGCCATACTTAATTAAGTCCATAGTTTCGCCACAAATTTCTGCACGTAATAACTGCCGCACAATTTACGCCACCCACGCAATATATACATCAAAACGTGCGGCTCGGCCGGGAATAGGTTGCTATTACTTTTCTTTCCGATCCGCGTTACCATTGCGACGTAATTCGCAAAAAACGACGCCAAAAAACCCCATTGACTTAGAATGGGGGAAACTTCGGCACGTAATAACTGCCGCACGATTTACGCCACCCCCGCAATATATACATCAAAATGTGCGGCTCGGCCGGGAATGGTGTGCTATTACTTTTCTTTCCGATCCGCTTTACGATTGCGATGTAATTCGCAAAAAACAACGCCCAAAAACTCCATTGACTTTGAATGGGGGACTCCGAAAAAAACCCAGAAACTTTGGCGCCACATAACTCTGCCATACTTTTGCCTAGCAACGTCATTTAAAATGTAAAATGCTCACACAACTTTGGTCTTTTTCCGACCAATAGGGATGAGCTGTAATTGATTAAGCCTCGCCCCCTCTTTAACAGGAAGTGCCCTTCACCAAACAGGAAGTGCCTCTATAATTCATGAACCGTTTGTCGTACAGACTTGCGGCTGGTGTCATACCTTTTCTTTTTTTCTCAATTTTTTTTTCTCAATTTTTTTTTCTCAAATTTTTTTTTTCTCAAATTTTTTTTCTCAAATTTTTTTTTCTCAAATTTTTTTTTCTCAATTTTTTTTTCTCAAAATTTTTTTTTTCTCAAACATTTTTTTTCTCAAAAATTTTTTTTTCTCAAATTTTTTTTCTCAAATTTTTTTTTCTCAATTTTTTTCTCAAAATTTTTTTTTTCTCAAAAATTTTTTTTCTCAAAAATTTTTTTTTCTCAAATTTTTTTTTTCTCAATTTTTTTCTCTAAATTTTTTTTTTCTCAAAAATTTTTTTTCTCAATTTTTTTCTCTAATTTTTTTTTTCTCAAAAAATTTTTTTCTCAATTTTTTTTTTCTCAAAAATTTTTTTTCTCAAAATTGTTTTCTCAGAATTATTTTTTTCTCAAAAAAAATTTTTCTCACATTTTTTTTTCTCAAGATTTTTTTTTCTCACAATTTTTTTTTCAAAATTTCTTTTTCTCAAAAAAGTTTTTTTCTCAAATTTTTTTTCTCACAAAACAATTTTTTCTCAAAAAACTGTCGTTAAAGTGCGACCCGTGATAACGGCCAAAAATGCTCCAAAACGCCACTAATTAGTCGAAATGGCTGACTTCCTGTTTGGTTTCTGATTGGCTGCTGGCCTTGTGACGTGGGTAGAGCTGCGAGGGCCTGGTCATCGCTGCTTGCAGCTTTAATTCATTAATCGTCCATGACCTTAATTGGGGCCTATTTCGCCAAACAGGAAGTGCCCCTCACCAAACAGGAAGTGACCCTTGATCTCGTGAACCGTTTGTCATACAGACACGCGGGTTGCGTCAAATGAAATAACGCTAATGCTAACACCAACCGCTACAGAAGGTTGCACAGACTTAGCGAGCTGCAGGCACACTTAAAATTTCTTAGAAATTTTCTCTTCTAGTTAATTAATTAAGTCCATAGTTTCGCCACAAATTTCTGCACGTAATAACTGCCGCACAATTTACGCCACCCACGCAATATATACATCAAAACGTGCGGCTCGGCCGGGAATAGGTTGCTATTACTTTTCTTTCCGATCCGCGTTACCATTGCGACGTAATTCGCAAAAAACGACGCCAAAAAACCCCATTGACTTAGAATGGGGGAAACTTCGGCACGTAATAACTGCCGCACGATTTACGCCACCCCCGCAATATATACATCAAAATGTGCGGCTCGGCCGGGAATGGTGTGCTATTACTTTTCTTTCCGATCCGCTTTACGATTGCGATGTAATTCGCAAAAAACAACGCCCAAAAACTCCATTGACTTTGAATGGGGGACTCCGAAAAAAACCCAGAAACTTTGGCGCCACATAACTCTGCCATACTTTTGCCTAGCAACGTCATTTAAAATGTAAAATGCTCACACAACTTTGGTCTTTTTCCGACCAATAGGGATGAGCTGTAATTGATTAAGCCTCGCCCCCTCTTTAACAGGAAGTGCCCTTCACCAAACAGGAAGTGCCTCTATAACTCATGAACCGTTTGTCGTACAGACTTGCGGCTGGTGTCATACCTTTTCTTTTTTTCTCAAATTTTTTTTTCTCAATTTTTTTTTTCTCAAATTTTTTTTTTCTCAATTTTTTTTTTCTCAATTTTTTTTTCTCAAAAATTTTTTTTTCTCAAAAATGTTTTTTCTCAAATTTTTTTTTCTCAAATTTTTTTTTTCTCAATTTTTTTTTCTCAAAATTTTTTTTTCTCAAACATTTTTTTTCTCAAAAATTTTTTTTTCTCAAATTTTTTTTCTCAAATATTTTTTTTTCTCAATTTTTTTCTCAAAAATTTTTTTTTCTCAAAAATTTTTTTTCTCAAATTTTTTTTCTCAAATATTTTTTTTTCTCAATTTTTTTCTCAAAAATTTTTTTTTCTCAAAAATTTTTTTTCTCAAAAATTTTTTTTTCTCAAATTTTTTTTTCTCAATTTTTTTCTCAAAATTTTTTTTTTCTCAAATTTTTTTTTTCTCAATTTTTTTCTCTAATTTTTTTTTTTTCAAAAAAAATTTTTCTCAATTTTTTTTTCTCAAAATTTTTTTTTCTCAAAATTGTTTTCTCAAAATTATTTTTTTCTCAAAAAAATTTTTTCTCACATTTTTTTTTCTCACAATTTTTTTTTCAAAATTTCTTTTTCAAAATTTCTTTTTCTCAAAAAAGTTTTTTTCTCAAATTTTTTTTCTCACAAAACAATTTTTTCTCAAAAAACTGTCGTTAAAGTGCGACCCGTGATAACGGCCAAAAATGCTCCAAAACGCCACTAATTAGTCGAAATGGCTGACTTCCTGTTTGGTTTCTGATTGGCTGCTGGCCTTGTGACGTGGGTAGAGCTGCGAGGGCCTGGTCATCGCTGCTTGCAGCTTTAATTCATTAATCGTCCATGACCTTAATTGGGGCCTATTTCGCCAAACAGGAAGTGCCCCTCACCAAACAGGAAGTGACCCTTGATCTCGTGAACCGTTTGTCATACAGACACGCGGGTTGCGTCAAATGAAATAACGCTAATGCTAACACCAACCGCTACACAAGGTTGCACAGACTTAGCGAGCTGCAGGCACACTTAAAATTTCTTAGAAATTTTCTCTTCTAGTTAATTAATTAAGTCCATAGTTTCGCCACAAATTTCTGCACGTAATAACTGCCGCACAATTTACGCCACCCACGCAATATATACATCAAAACGTGCGGCTCGGCCGGGAATAGGTTGCTATTACTTTTCTTTCCGATCCGCGTTACCATTGCGACGTAATTCGCAAAAAACGACGCCCAAAAACCCCATTGACTTAGAATGGGGGAAATTTCGGCACTTAATAACTGCCGCACGATTTACGCCACCCCCGCAATATATACATCAAAACGTGCGGCTCGGCCGGGAATGGTGTGCTATTACTTTTCTTTCCGATCCGCGTTACCATTGCGACGTAATTCGCAAAAAACGACGCCCAAAAACTCCATTGACTTTGAATGGGGGACACCGAAAAAAAAACAGAAACTTTGGCGCCACATAACTCTGCCATACTTTTGCCTAGCAACATCATTTAAAATGTAAAATGCTCACACAACTTTGGTCTTTTTCCGACCAATAGGGATGAGCTGTAATTGATTAAGCCCCGCCCCCTCTATAACAGGAAGTGCCCTTCACCAAACAGGAAGTGCCTCTATAACTCATGAACCGTTTGTCGTACAGACTCGCGGCTGGTGTCATACATTTATTTTTTTCTCAAAAAAAATTTTTCTCAAAAAAATTTTTTTCTCAAATTTTTTTTTCTCAAAAATTTTTTTTTCTCAAATTTTTTTTTCTCAATTTTTTTTTTTCTCAAATTTTTTTTTCTCAATTTTTTTTTCTCAAATTTTTTTTTTCTCAAAAATTTTTTTTTCTCAAAATTTTTTTTTCTCACAAATTTTTTTTCTCAAATTTCTTTTTCTCAAATTTTTTTTTTCTCAATTTTTTTTTCTCAAACATTTTTTTTTCTCTAATTTTTTTTTTCTCAATTTTTTTTTTCTCACAAAACAATTTTTTCTCAAAAAACTGTCGTTAAAGTGCGACCCGTGATAACGGCCAAAAATGCTCCAAAACGCCACTAATTAGTCGAAATGGCTGACTTCCTGTTTGGTTTCTGATTGGCTGCTGGCCTTGTGACGTGGGTAGAGCTGCGAGGGCCCGGTCATCGCTGCTTGCAGCTTTAATTCATTAATCGTCCATGACCTTAATTGGGGCCTATTTCGCCAAACAGGAAGTGCCCCTCACCAAACAGGAAGTGACCCTTGATCTCGTGAACCGTTTGTCATACAGACACGCGGGTTGCGTCAAATGAAATAACGCTAATGCTAACACCAACCGCTACACAAGGTTGCACAGACTTAGCGAGCTGCAGGCACACTTAAAATTTCTTAGAAATTTTCTCTTCTAGTTAATACTACTAACCAGACCTATAATACTATACTGTTAATAACTAACTAATTACTAACTATTAATTAATACTACTAACCACACCTATAATACTATACTGTTAATAACGAACTAATTACTAACTATTAATTAATACTACTAACCAGACCTATAATACTATACTGTTAATAACTAACTAATTACTAACTATTAATTAATACTACTAACCAGACCTATAATACTATACTGTTAATAACTAACTAATTACTAACTATTAATTAATACTACTAACCAGACCTATAATACTATACTGTTAATAACTAACTAATTACTAACTATTAATTGATACTACTAACCAGACCTATAATACTATACTGTTAATAACTAACTAATTACTAACTATTAATTAATACTACTAACCAGACCTATAATACTATACTGTTAATAACTAACTAATTACTAACTATTAATTAATACTACTAACCAGACCTATAATACTATACTGTTAATAACTAACTAATTACTAACTATTAATTAATACTACTAACCAGACCTATAATACTATACTGTTAATAACTAACTAATTACTAACTATTAATTAATACTACTAACCAGACCTATAATACTATACTGTTAATAACTAACTAATTACTAACTATTAATTAATACTACTAACCACACCTATAATACTATACTGTTAATAACTAACTAATTACTAACTTTTAATTAATACTACTAACCAGACCTATAATACTATACTGTTAATAACTAACTAATTACTAACTATTAATTAATACTACTAACCAGACCTATAATACTATACTGTTAATAACTAACTAATTACTAACTATTAATTAATACTACTAACCAGACCTATAATACTATACTGTTAATAACTAACTAATTACTAACTATTAATTAATACTACTAATACTGTTGTTGTTGTTGTCGTTGTTGTCCAGTCCTCCTTACAGACCCCTGAGACTAATAATAATAATAATAATATTATTGTGTTGTCCACTAAGGAGGAAGGTGAGGATGAGGAGGGTGATTATTAGTAATAATAATAGTAATAATGTTTTTACTCAGTGTCCTTCAGTCATGATGAAGATGAGGATGTAGAGTTGGGTGGTCTGTTCAGGGTCAGTCGTCCTGATAAAAGCACCAAGCAGAGAGCCATAGTCTAGCCTAACCCCTGTACCCTGTACCCTGTACCCTGTACCCTGTACCTGTACCCTGTACCCTGTACCCTGTACCCTGTACCCTCACCCTGTACCCTCACCCTGTACCCTGTACCCTGTACCCTCACCCTGTACCCTGTACCCTCACCCTGTACCCTGTACCCTGTACCCTCACCCTGTACCCTGTACCCTCACCCTGTACCCTGTACCCTCACCCTGTACCCTGTACCCTGTACCCTGTACCCTCACCCTGTACCCTGTACCCTGTACCCTCACCCTGTACCCTGTACCCTGTACCCTAACCCTGTACCCTGTACCCTAACCCTGTACCCTGTACCCTGTACCCTCACCCTGTACCCTGTACCCTAACCCTGTACCCTGTACCCTCACCCTGTACCCTGTACCCTAACCCTGTACCCTGTACCCTGTACCCTGTACCCTGTACCCTCACCCTGTACCCTGTACCCTGTACCCTAACCCTGTACCCTGTACCCTCACCCTGTACCCTGTACCCTGTACCCTGTACCCTAACCCTAACCTACTACTGCCTGGTTGTAATAATAGTATTACTGTTGTCCCTCAGTGCTGTCCAGTCATGATGAAGATGAAGATGAGGATGAAGAGTTGGGTGGTATGTTCAGGGTCAGTCGTCCTGATAAAAGCACCAAGCAGAGAGCCGACGCCCCCGACACGTCCCGGTTCCAATCTGACGCCCAGCATGACTGGGACCTGGAAGAGGTGAGCAAGGCATTACCCTAACCCTAACCTTAACCTTAACCCTAACCTTAACCTTAACCTAAACCCTAACCTTAACCCTAACCCTAAAAACCCTAAACCCTAACCCATGACTGGGACCTGGAAGAGGTGAGCAAGGCATTACATTGTTTTAATTAACTAAACACAGCAAACAACCTAAACACATATTTTACAACTGTGGCCCAGTCACTTGTAAATAAGCTGCCAAGGCAATCCGGTTGCTATGGAGATAGCCATGTTAAGGCCTTCTACCATCAAAAAGGAGTCCAAATGGACGCTTTCTGTTTTAAGGAGGTAGCAAACAGGGATGTGTTGTTGAAACTCAAGGCCCTAAATCCTACAAAAGCATCAGGTCTTGACAACATTCCATCCAGGTTTCTGAGAGATGCAGCCACCGTAATTGCACCCCCCATAACTCACATCACAAACATGTCTATTTCACAAGGTCAGTTTCCCAGAGAGCTCAAATTGGCTAAAGTAACACCCCTATTTAAGAAAGGGAATAAATTAGAACCCGGTAATTATCGTCCAGTTTCCATATTATGTGCAATAACAAAGATAATAGAAAGAATAATTTATGAACAAATATACACCTATGTGACATCTCTCAATTTGCTGTTTGAGTTTCAGTCAGGCTTTCGTAGATCACATTCCACGGACACATGCCTACTTTATCTGACTGATCATATCAGGAAAGAAATAGATGACGGAAAGTACTGTGGGATGGTCATGCTGGACCTTCAAAAAGCTTTTGACACCGTCAACCACAACATCCTTCTGAGCAAGTTGGGGGCGTTGGGGTTCAATAGCATATCCCTAAAATGGGTGAGATCTTACTTGGAGGAGAGACAACAGGTTGTTGACATAAGTGGCACATTGTCCTCACCCCTAACACTCTCGTGCGGAGTCCCTCAGGGGAGCATATTAGGTCCACTTTTCTTTTTGTTATATATTAACGACATGAGATCGGCATGTGACTGCAATCTGTTCCTTTTTGCGGATGACTCTGCTCTGCTAGTCTCTCATGAGGACAAATCAGAGGTGGAAAAAACCTTAAGTTTAGAACTAGCAAAAGTCAGCACATGGCTAAATGACAACAAGTTGTCATTAAATCTTAAAAAAACTGAGTCAATACTCTTTGGGTCAAACCACAACCTAAGGGAATCTCCCGGACTCAAAGTGGTAGTAGGTAATAATCAAATCACAGACAGGCAGGCCGTTACGTATTTAGGATGCATATTAGATAACAAATTATCAGGTGAAAATATGGCATTAAAAGTAATAGCAAAAGTAAATCAAAAAGTGAAATTTCTTGCCAGAGTCTCGACTCAGGTGGATCAAAGAGCGCTAAAAATACTAGCATCAGCACTAGTCCAATGTCATTTCCACTATGCATGAACCTCCTGGTATTCCACTATGCATGAACCTCCTGGTATTCCAGCATCCCTAAAGTCCTCAAAACAAAGCTACAGACCTCCCAAAACAAAATGATTAGACTAATCCTGAGACTTCATCCCAGAACTCATCTTCTCCCAGCACATTTTCATAGCCTAAAGTGGATGCGAGTCGAGGAGAGAGTATCGCACACAGAAATGCGCATGGTTCACAGAATTAAGAACAGGGAGGTACCCAGGTATCTGGTCAAATATTTTGTAGATGTAAAGGACACCCATCGGTATAACACCAGAGGTAGCTCTACTGACTTTGTACCATACAAATTCAACAGCGGTATGGGAAAGAGTACATTTCTATACTCAGCAGCCGTTATGTGGAATGGACTTCCTAAGAAACTTAAATCCATAGTCTCAAAGGACACTTTTAAATCTTCACATAAAAGATGGCTAGAAGAAAAAAGACAATTTACATAACTATGTCACATTTGCAACAGTAAGATGCTTTTAGAGAACATTGTTGTACTGTATTATTGTACTATATTGTATTATATTATATTGGAAAAGGACCATAATGGAAATAAGCCTACCAGCTTTCTTATGTTCATCCTTTTGGCTATTTGTATGCTTATATGCTAATATGTCAATAAAGAAATCAATCAAAAAAAAAAAAAAACATGATTTAACATGTTTAATGATCAATACAGTTTTAATTAACTAAACATTATGATAGTTAAAAAGGACTCCACACTAAATCACTCCTAGGCTCATTTTCCTACTTATATTGATCCATAATGACTGTCCCTGGGGTCTATTAGGTCTATAATGACTGTCCCTGGGGTCTATTAGGTCTATAATGACTGTCCCTGGGGTCTATTAGGTCTATAATGACTGTCCATATGGTCTATTAGGTCTATAATGACTGTCCATATGGTCTATTAGGTCTATAATGACTGTCCATATGGTCTATTAGGTCTATAATGACTGTCCATATGGTCTATTAGGCAGAAATGCTCCTGTTGTCCAGTTTCCCCAGCAGCTCTCATAGCATAGAGTGGAGCCTATAAGCCTATCACTTTTACACTATTTGTTGTGGTCAAAAGGGATTTTATTTTTTCATGAATGTGTTACTAGTTGTCATTAAAAACACATCCATGCCATCGTTGTCCCACACAAGCCATCACACTCTGCTAAACAGATGTTATGCTGTTATGTGTTTTGCCAAGTCCCGGAAAAAATGGCCAATTCAGTCACTTTGATTGGCACTTGTGCCAAATGCTCAACCCAAAACATGATTTATGAAACTGACGGCTTGTGTGGGACAACCAAGGCATGGATGTGTTTGTAATGACAGCTAGTAACACATAGATAGACACTATCTATCTATCTATCTATCTATCTATCTATCTATCTATCTATGGATGTGTTTGTAATGACAGCTAGTAACACATTCAGGGAAAATAAAAATAAATGGATGTCATTTAATTTCAGGTGTTTGATTCCATCAGAGATTGTTTATATTATATATTATTAATAATAATAATGTTTGTATTAAAGGTGTTGGATCAGATCAGAGATTGTTTATATTATATATTATTAATAATAATAATGTTTGTATTGTATTGTATTGTATTGTATTGTATTAAAGGTGTTGGATCAGATCAGAGATTGTTTATATTATATATTATTAATAATAATAATGTTTGTATTGTATTGTATTAGGAGGGTCATATATATTATATATTATTAATAATAATAATGTTTGTATTGTATTGTATTAAAGGTGTTGGATCAGATCAGAGATTGTTTATATTATATATTATTAATAATAATAATGTTTGTATTGTATTGTATTAAAGGTGTTGGATCAGATCAGAGATTGTTTATATTATATATTATTAATAATAATAATGTTTGTATTAAAGGTGTTGGATTCCATCAGAGATTGTTTATATTATATATTATTAATAATAATAATGTTTGTATTAAAGGTGTTGGATTCCATCAGAGATTGCTTCGTCACAGGGAGGAGGGTCATATATATTATATATTATTAATAATAATAATGTTTGTATTGTATTGTATTAAAGGTGTTGGATTCCATCAGAGATTGCTTCGTCACAGGGAGGTGGGAGGAGGGTCAGGATGCTGCTACGCTGCTTAGAGAGGATGGTGAGATGACATAATAATGATCTCTGTCTCTCTGATGACATCATAATATCATATACAATAATAATAATGATCTGATATACACAGGGTTCCCACAGTCATGAAATTCCTGGAAATATTTTGAAATTAGACTATTATACAATAATAATGATCTCATTAATCAGTACAGGTTGGAGTCACATTGTGCAGCTCAAATGTATTCATAAATAAATACATAGATTCTAGTTGAACCCAGATGTATTATAATGAAATGAGAATAAAATAGATTCTAGTGAGTGTAGATGTATTATAATGAAATGAGAATAAAATAGATTCTAGTGAGTGTAGATGTATTATAATGAAATGAGAATAAAATAGATTCTAGTGAGTGTAGATGTATTATAATGAAATGAGAATAAAATGGATTCTAGTGAGTGTAGATGTATTTATAATGAAATGAGAATAAAATAGATTCTAGTGAGTGTAGATGTATTTATAATGAAATGAGAATAAAATAGATTCTAGTGAGTGTAGATGTATTATAATGAAATGAGAATAAAATAGATTCTAGTGAGTGTAGATGTATTATAATGAAATGAGAATAAAATAGATTCTAGTGAGTGTAGATGTATTTATAATGAAATGAGAATAAAATAGATTCTAGTGAGTGTAGATGTATTATAATGAAATGAGAATAAAATAGATTCTAGTGAGTGTAGATGTATTATAATGAAATGAGAATAAAATAGATTCTAGTGAGTGTAGATGCATTTATAATGAAATGAGGGTTAGGGATGCAGCTTTGGCTGCAAATGTAAAAATCCTTCTATATCAGTGGTGCTCAAAGTGTTTATTTAGGTTGTGTTGTAACGTGTGTGTGTGTGTGTGTGTGTGTGTGTGTGTGTGTGTGTGTGTGTGCGTGTGCGTGCGTGTGTGTGTAGAGGAGCTGTATGGAGACTTTGAGGACTTGGAAACAGGAGAGGTTCATAAAGCTGATCAAGACAAGGTAACATTATTACTGTCACTATTAATACAACTAGTGTGTGTGTGTGTGTGTGTGTGTGTGTGTGTGTGTGTGTGTGTGTGTGTGTGTGTGTGTGTGTGTGTGTGTTTATGAGGGATTGAATGGAGTCTCAGAAGTAATGTTGGAGAACCCAGACGTATCAGTGATGTCAGTCAATTCCAAATGTGGACACTGTTTAGTATCAGTGATGTCAGCATGTGTGTATATCAGACAGACGGACAGACAGACAGACAGACAGACAGACAGACAGACATTTGGTTGTTTATTAGTACTAGTAAGACACCTCAGGGTGACATGCGACCTCAGGGTGACTTGCGGCCTCAGGGTGACTTGCGACCTCATGGTGACATGCGACTTAGCGCCAATTCTTGGCCATCTGGCCAACCACAGCGTTTCTCTGATGATTCTAGTTGTTGTCATTCTGGGGGGAGTTTGTTCATGTTTTTGTGAGGGTATCAACCCTAGGAGACACAGGGAGAACATGCAAACTCCACACAGAAAGGCCCTATCGCCAACCCCACCTAGGGTGTTGGCGCTGATGACACGGAGGGAGGAACACGCCACCCATATATGTCCTTAATATTGATAACATAATATCCTTAATAATGTCCTTAATATTGACAATATAGGAATCTCCATATATGCCATGGGCATAAAACGTACGTAAGTAATGCCAAGCAGGACCTTGGTTTGATGCCTGTGGATCTCCATATATGGGCATAATATAAGTGGGTACCCTAACATTCTCATTTTCGGCCTGGGATTTATGACATCAGAAATCTCCATGTATGGACATAAACGTTTTTTTTTTTTTTTTTTTTCTGGGAATGACCATATATGGACTTTTATACCCTGATTATTCTCGTAGCTTGTCTGACTGTCAGTACAGGAAGTTATGTCACGTGACATCCTTTTTATGCCCATATATGAGTAATTCTGTACCACATCACTGTGACTCACTGACATCACACTGACATCACTTGGATGTGCGGTGGACAGTATTAGTGGTATTATTATTAGGGTAATAATAATAATAATAATATTATTTATCCAGGAGGAAGACAGCGGTGGACAGTATTAGTGTTAGTAATATTCATTAATATTAATTTAATAATAATAATAATATTATTATTATTATTATTCTATCTAGGAGGAAGACAGCGGTGGGGATGAAGCTGAGGAAGAGGAGCAGCAGAAGGTGAAGCTGGACGATGATGAAGTGATGAAGAATAAACGACTGGAGAAGAAGAGGAGGATGAAGGAGAGATTCAACGCAGAATACGACGACCCTGAGGCTGACGCCACGTACTTTGATGACCTGAAGGAAGAGATGCACAAACAAGCTGAGGTACCCTACATATACCCTACATATACCCTACATATACCCCCATTTACCCTAACCCTAACCCTAGTCCTAACTATTAGTGTTACCACACTGAGGCTGACGCCACCTACTTTGATGACCTGAAGGAGGAGATGCACAAACAGGCTGAGGTACCCTACATATACCCTACATATACCCCCCTTTACCCTTACCCCTAACCCTAGTCCTAACCCTAACCCTAGTCCTAACTATTAGTGTTACCACACTGAGGCTGGCGCCACCTACTTTGATGACCTGAAGGAGGAGATGCACAAACAGGCTGAGGTACCCTACCTTTACCCTACATATACCCTACATATACCCTACATATACCCTACATACACCCCCCTTTACCCTTAACCCTAACCCTAACCCTAACTATTACTGTTACCACCCTGAAGGAGGAGATGCACAAACAGGCTGAGGTACCCTACATACTGTATACCCCAACCCTAACCCCAACCCTAACCTTAACCTTAACCTTACCACTACCCTAACTAGTACTAACTAGTACTGTTATCACGTACTGATGACCTGATGATGACCCCGGCTGGACCAACAGCTTTTCCTCTGCTTTCTGGGCTTGTGGCAGGAGATGAGTTAATTATGTCATATTTAATGTTTATATTACTGTATATTAATGTTTATATTACTGTATATTAATGTTTATATTACTGTATATTAATGTTTATATTACTGTATATCAATGTTTATATTACTGTATATTAATGTTTATATTACTGTATATCAATGTTTACATTACTGTATACCAATGTTTATATTACTGTATATTAATGTTTATATTACTGTATATTAATGTTTATATTACTGTATATTAATGTTTATATTACTGTATAGTATTGTTTATATTACTGTATATTAATGTTTATATTACTGTATAGTAATGTTTATATTACTGTATATTAATGTTTATATTACTGTATATTAATGTTTATATTACTGTATATCAATGTTTATATTACTGTATATTAATGTTTATATTACTGTATATCAATGTTTACATTACTGTATATCAATGTTTATATTACTGTATATTAATGTTTATATTACTGTATATTAATGTTTATATTACTGTATATTAATGTTTATATAACTGTATAGTATTGTTTATATTACTGTATATTAATGTTTATATTACTGTATATTAATGTTTATATTACTGTATATTAATGTTTATATTACTGTATATTAATGTTTATATAACTGTATAGTATTGTTTATATTACTGTAAATTAATGTTTATATTACTGTATATTAATGTTTATATAACTGTATAGTATTGCTTATATTACTGTATATTAATGTTTATATTACTGTATTGTAATGTTTATGTTGTTGTTAGTTAGCTCATTGAATGCCATTTCAAGATGGCCCCCAAGTACCAGACTGCCACTATTCTAGATTTCTAGTGCACGGATCAATTTTTAGTGCACGGATCGTGCACGCCCATGCACCATATATGCATCATATGTGTAGTACTTTTTAACAGCTTTCAAACAAAAAAATCCGCTTGGAAATCCGTTCAGGCATTCATGAGATAGAAGCCTTCAAAGTCAGACAAAACAAACACTGCCACCTTCCTAAATTTCGAGTGCACGGATCAATCTTTTGTGCACGGATCGTGCACGCCCATGCACCATATATGCATCATATGTGTAGTACTTTTTAACAGCTTTCAAACAAAAAAATCCGCTTGGAAATCCGTTCAGGCATTCATGAGATACAAGCCTTCAAAGTCAGACAAAACAGCCATTTTTGACATTTTGAAAGATTTGTTTGTTATGGGGCTAAACATGCAATTTCACAATTGCGATCATGCCTAATACATTTGAGGCATTTTTAGAAATTTTTTTATAAAAAAAAAATTTGATTTTTTTTTTTTTTTTTTTTTTTTCAAAATGGCTTCCAACTCGGGAAACTCGGGCTGTGGCAGCCTGGGACTACTGTAATAACTCGGGAAACTCGGGCCTTGGCAGTCAATGAGTTAAACAGAGCAGAGTTCATAGTTTAATAATGTCATATGTAATGTTTATATTACTCTATATTACTGTATATTCATGTTTATATTACTGTATATTAATGTTTATATTACTGTATATTACTGTATATTCATGTTTATATTACTGTATATTAATGTTTATATTACTGTATATTAATGTTTATATTACTGTATATTAATGTATATTAATGTTTATATTACTGTATATTAATGTTTATATTACTGTATTTTAATGTTTATGTTGTTGTTAGTTAAACAGAGCAGAGTTCATAGTTAATAATGTCATATTTAATGTTTATATGACTGTATATTAATGTTTATATTACTGTATATTAATGTTTATATTACTGTATTTTAATGTTTATGTTGTTAGTTAAACAGAGCAGAGTTCGAGGCGTTGGATGATGACATCAGAGTTCAGTACGAGGGCTTTCGTCCAGGCATGTATTATTTATTTAATAAGTTAATGATGTCATATTTCATATTCTTAATTAATATGTAATGTATTTATTTTTATTTAATAAGTTAATGATGTCATATTTCATATTCTTAATCAATATGTAATTTATTTATAATTCTTTGAACAAGAATGTACGTGAGGATAGAGATTATTATTTAATATAATCATGTTGTATAATAATAATTATTTATGTAACTGAATGTACATAAGGATAGAGATTATGTATTTATAATATTAATGTATTATAATATTAATGTACAGTATGTATAATATTAATGCATTATAATTATGTCGCAACAGGAATGTACGTGAGGATAGAAATATCTGCTCTACCCTGTGAGTTCATCACCAGCTTCGACCCTCATTACCCTGTGATCCTAGGAGGGTTAGGGTCTACTGAGGGGACCATGGGGTATCTGCAGGTAACTATACTACCCTAACCTCATTATAGGTTCTACTGAGGGAACCATGGGTATCTACAGGTAACTATACTACCCTAACCTCATTACCCTGTATAGGAGGGTTAGGGTCTACGTGGAAGGGCGTTCCACATGTTGGTGGTATAGCAGGAGAACGAGTTAGAGCCTTGTTTAGTGTTAAATCTACGTTGATGATGATTAGTGGAGCTGCCTCTGGTGTTGTGATCGTGAACATCCTTGACCTTTAGGAAGTAGTTTGCCAGGTACATGGGTATCTTGGAGGTGTAGTGTATCTTGTAGACCAGTATTTAGTCAGGTACATGGGTATCTTAGTAGTGTAGTGTATCTTGTAGACCAGTAGTTAGTCAGGTACATGGGTATCTTAGTGGTGTAGTGTATCTTGTAGACCAGTATCTAGTCAGGTACATGGGTATCTTAGTGGTGTAGTGTATCTTGTAGACCAGTATTTAGTCAGGTACATGGGTATCTTAGTGGTGTAGTGTATCTTGTAGACCAGTATTTAGACAGGTACATGGGTATCTTAGTGGTGTAGTGTATCTTGTAGACCAGTATTTAGTCAGGTACATGGGTATCTTAGTGGTGTAGTGTATCTTGTAGACCAGTATTTAGTCAGGTACATGGGTATCTTAGTGGTGTAGTGTATCTTGTAGACCAGTATTTAGTCAGGTACATGGGTATCTTAGTGGTGTAGTGTATCTTGTAGACCAGTATTTAGACAGGTACATGGGTATCTTAGTGGTGTAGTGTATCTTGTAGACCAGTATTTAGTCAGGTACATGGGTATATTGGAGGTGTAGTGTATCTTGTACACCAGGCCCATTGCAAGATGCTGTGGCCCATTGCAAGATGCTGTACTCTGTCAGCTACTTTGAGCCACCCCACACTTCCGTGGTGATGATCGGTAAGGTGGGTCTGAGGAGGAAGACCAAGCACAACCCTAATCAGTTTCTTCTGGGCTGTTTGGAGCTTTAACTTTAAGGCAGCTGAGGCATCACGATACCAAAAGAGGATTCCATAATCAATGAGGGGCCCAATAAGAGCATCTCCTAGGGTCTTTAGAGATTTAATGTGGTGTCCTGACAGATGTACAATAAAAGGGTGTTTCTGGAGACAGATGTACAATAAAAGGGTGTTTCTGTCATCCTGACAGATGCGGTTAAAGAAGCACCGCTGGCATGGTCGCATCCTGAAGACCAGAGACCCTCTGGTGATTTCTTTAGGGTGGAGGAGGTTCCAGACTCTACCTCTCTACCACATCCAGGTAATATAATAACCTCTCTACCACATCTAGTCCAGGCGTTTTGGGCGTTTTCAGCATTTGTTTTGCACAAAAGCATTCCTTGGGCTAAAAACGGACCCCATAAAACAATGGTTTAGTGATGAGTCATCACTTTTCACAGTTGTGTGGTGTCCGTTTCTCGGAAAGGAATGTTTTTCATGCAAAACAAAATGCTTGCATTGGATTCAGAAGTTGAGGTGTGTAGTGCATAGTGTGTACATTGGATTCAGAAGTTGAGGTGTGTAGTGCATAGTGTGTACATTGTTTAAACACCTTTCTTTCTCATCCAGGATCACAACGGACGACATCGCCTTCTGAAGTACACACCTCAACACATGCACTGTGGGGCCTCTATCTGGGGTAATACACACTGAATACAATGTACACACTATGTACTACACACCTCAACACATGCACTGTGGAGCCTCTATCTGGGGTAATACACACTGAATACAATGTACACACTATGTACTACACACCTCAACACATGCACTGTAATACACACTGAATACAATGTACACACTATGTACTACACGCCTCAACACATGCACTGTGGAGCTTCTATCTGGGGTAATACACACTGAATACAATGTACACACTATGTACTACACACCTCAACACATGCACTGTGGAGCTTCTATCTGGGGTAATACACACTGAATACAATGTACACACTATGTACTACACACCTCAACACATGCACTGTGGAGCTTCTATCTGGGGTAATACACACTGAATACAATGTACACACTATGTACTACACACCACAACACATGCACTGTGGAGCTTCTATCTGGGGTAATACACACTGAATACAATGTACACACTATGTACTACACACCACAACACATGCACTGTAATACACACTGAATACAATGTACACACTATGTACTACACACCTTAACACATGCACTGTAATACACACTGAATACAATGTACACACTATGTACTACACACCTCAACACATGCACTGTGGAGCTTCTATCTGGGGTAATACACAGACACACTGAATACAATGTACACACTATGTACTACACACCCCAACACATGCACTGTAATACACACTGAATACAATGTACACACTATGTTCTACACACCTCACCACATGCACTGTGGAGCGTGCATGTGACAGTATTTCAGTATTTCAGTATTTATTATTGTATGAACGTCATTACACACTGTGTACTATTGATGTTGATGTGTATCATATCTCCAGGTATATGAATATTAATGTACATATTGTATATAATATATTTCAGTAGTAGTGATGATGATATCATTAGGTAGTGTGTATATATTAACACATTAATGTACATATTGTATATAATATATTTCAGTAGTAGTGATGATGATATCATTAGGTAGTGTGTATATATTAACACATTAATGTACATATTGTATATAATATATGTCAGTAGTAGTGATGATGATATCATTAGGTAGTGTGTATATATTAACACATTAATGTACATATTGTATATAATATATGTCAGTAGTAGTGATGATGATATCATTAGGTAGTGTGTATATATTAACACATTAATGTACATATTGTATATAATATATTTCAGTAGTAGTGATGATGATATCATTAGGTAGTGTGTATATATTAACACATTAACTCTTTGCCAGCCCAAAATAGAATGGTTGTTGGTAGATTAGCCGTGAAATTTCTATTATTATATTATGATCTGAACCGCATTCATTTACCAGACATCCAGCGCTATATCACGTGGTCTTCATCCCCCATTACCATTCCGCGATCCCCTGTTGTTTTACTCACCCCAGTTCCCAGTGAAATTCTCAATCTGCATTGGCTTAGAGTGGGAGATTCGGCTGACGCATCATGTCACGTGCGCGATCCGTTCACGTAAATGTCCCCTCAAATATTTCGGTTTTAATGACACGGTACGGGAAAAGACGAGCGGCTGAGACCCCCCCCCCCCCCCCCCCCCCCCTCAGAAGTCCGATATATTACGGTTATTACGGTATATTTCAGTAGTAGTGATGATATCATTATATATTAATATTCATGTACATATTGTATATCATATATTTCAGTAGTAGTGATGATATCATTATAAATTAATATTCATGTACATATTGTATATCATATATTTCAGGTCCCATCACTCCTCCTCAGTAGTTAGATAGTACTAGTAGTTGTATTAATGTATATCATGTATTATTAATGTATATAATTTATTGTATATCATATATTTCAGGTCCCATCACTCCTCAGTAGTTAGATAGTAGTTGTATTAATGTAATCATGTATTATTAATGTATATCATTTATTGTATTTCAGGTCCCATCACTCCTCAGGGAACTGGATTCCTGGCTGTTCAGTCAGTGGGAGGAGCTAAAGTAAGTTGAATTATTCTTTACTAATTACACATGTAATTATTCTCTACCAGTTAAACATTTAATACACTAATGTAATTGTAAGTATTAATGTGTTTTCATGGTATTATTTATTTCAGTCTAGTTTCCGCATCGCGGCTACAGGCGTGGTGTTGGACCTGGATAATGTTTAGTTAACAGTGTAATGGATAATGTTTTGTTAACAGGGTAATGGATAATGTTTAGTTAACAGTGTAATGGATAATGTTTTGTTAACAGGGTAATGGATAATGTTTAGTTAACAGGGTAATGGATA
Source organism: Nannobrachium achirus (assembly GCF_963921795.1). Taxonomy (NCBI): domain Eukaryota; kingdom Metazoa; phylum Chordata; class Actinopteri; order Myctophiformes; family Myctophidae; genus Nannobrachium; species Nannobrachium achirus. The sequence continues at coordinate 232,520 of NC_137825.1, read as the reverse complement.
ATGTTTAGTTAACAGTGTAATGGATAATGTTTTGTTAACAGTGTAATGGATAATGTTTTGTTAACCGTGTAATGGATAATGTTTTCATGGATAATGTGTTTTCATGGTATTTATTTCAGTCTAGTTTCCGCATCGCGGCTACAGGCGTGGTGTTGGACCTGGATAAGTCGGTGACCATCGTGAAGAAACTGAAGCTTGTTGGATACCCGTACAAGATCTTCAAGAACACCTGCTTTGTTAAGGTGAACCCTGAACCCTACCACTAACCCTAACCCTACCACTGACCTAACCTTAAACCCTATAATATATATATATATATATATATATATATATATATATATATATATACACATATATATTATAGGGGATGTTCAACACCCTCCTAGAGGTCGCTAAGTTATAATGTGTTATAATGGTATATTATATATTATAATGGTATGTTATTATGGTATGTTATAATGGCATGTTACTATATGTCGCCCCCTGGTGGTGGTGTAGGGGATGTTCAACACCCTCCTGGAGGTCGCTAAGTTCGAGGAGGCGTCGGTCAGGACCGTCTCAGGGGTCAGAGGTCAGATCAAGAAGGCATTGGCCACGCCCCCAGGAGCTTTCAGAGCCACGTTTGAAGACCGACTGTTGATGAGTGGTGAGGCGTCTATATATGGACATGTCTGTGTGTCTGTCTGTCTGTCTGTCTGTCTGTTGAGTGGTGAGACTCCATATATGGACATGTCTGTCTGTCTGTGTGTGTGTGTCTGTTGAGTGGTGAGACTCCATATATGGACATGTCTGTGTGTCTGTCTGCCCAAAATAAACTAATTATGGTCCTGCTTAACATTCCCTATCAGACTCACCTCACCGCTACTCACCAGTTAACTCATACAGTGCCAGGCGACTTTTAGAGCAACTTTCTCACTATGGAGTTCCCTGCCAAGCGACTTTGGGCGACTTTTACTTAGATTTTTTTTTTTTTTTTTTTTTTTTTTTTTTGACCCAATTAAATCTAGTAAACATGATTTCAATCGCGATTTTGCATGTTCCACCCCCCATACAACCCCATCTTTCAAACATGGCAGCCATTTTTGTTTACATCTGAAGAAAACATTATGGCTGATAAATCATGAATGCCTGAACGGATTTCCAATCTTTTTTTTTTGTTTGAAAGCTGTGAACAGCCTGCACAAACATGGTGCATGATCTGTGCATGGGCGTGCATGATCTGTGCACTATAAATTACATGGGAGTCTATGGAGGCTTCTGGCACTAGTGCCACTCGAGGGGCATTTTAAATTGGCAGTAAGTGAGTTAAGAGTGGGGTGGCTCAGAGTAGATGACAGAGTACAGCAACTTGCAATGGGCCTGGTGTACAAGATACACTACACCACTATGTTACCCAAGTACCTGTCAAAATACTTTATAAACATTAAGGATGTCCATAATTACAACACCAGAGGCAGCGCTACAGATCACTTCCAACCCAGAGTCAAAACCAACAAAGGGTCAAACTCTTTTTTCTGCTATACCACCAAAATGTGAAAAGCCTTACCGAAGGCCATAAAGGAGTGTGGATCACTAGCATCCTTTAAAATTGCCCTGAAAAACCACTTACAGGCAGCAGCCGTTCCCAACTGGTAAAAAAAACTAACCTAGCCCAACCCTACCCTCCCCTGCCCCTTCTTTGTATATACTTACTGTTTGTTTAGACTTACTTATTTTTTTGTTCTATAATTTTTTTTTCTTTACATATCTACTGCATAGTACTGTGTTCTATTCGTCTGTCATTCAATGTTATATGAGATACTTTAATGGTTTCCTGTGGAAATAAGCTTAGTCTTTTCATGGATCTCCTTTTAGTAGACCTTGTACCAGTGAACTGTACCTTTTCCTATGCAAACTTCTAATAAAGTCTTCAATCAATTAATGGGTTGCATTTGTAGTCCTAAACCGGCCATATTGAGGACCAACACAGGTGTTCAATGTGTCTGATCGGCATAGAACCAATGTTCTATGTTAATCAGAACACCTGTGTTGGTCCTCAATATGGCTGGTGTAGGACTACAAATGCAACCCATGAATCAATCAATCAATTCAAAGTCAGACAAAACAAACATTTTGAAAGATGTGTTTGTTATGGGGCTAAACATGCAATTTCGCGATTGCGATCATGTCTAATACATTTTAGGCATTTTTTCAAAATGGCTGCCAACTCGGGAAACTCGGACTGTGGCAGCCTGGGACTACTGTAATAACTCGGGAAACTCGGGCCTTGGCAATCAATGAGTTAAAGTGTGTTTTTTCAGACATCGTATTCCTGCGCTCGTGGTTTCCTGTGGCCGTACCTCAGCTCTACAACCCTGTGACATCACTGCTACTTCCTGTCGGACACAAAGACTCCTGGACTGGAATGAGAACTCTGGGACAACTGAAGCACGACATGGGAGTTAGGAACAAACCTAAGACTGACTCTCTGTACAAGGTAATATATGTATGTATATACATACTGTACATAGTGTACATACTGTACACATTACATCTTTATATGAGTTATAATGAGAACTCTGGGACAACTGAAGCATGAGCTGGGTGTCAGGAATAAACCCAAAACTGACTAAGGTAATATACTGTATATACATTACCTCATGATGCTAACCTCTGTACTGTACATTACCTCATGATGCTAACCTCTGTACTGTACTGTACATTACATTACCTCATGACATTTGACACTGTAAATCATTCTATTCTGATTGAGAAACTAAAAGCCATCGGTCTTGACAGCGCAGCAGTGAGTTGGATGCAATCTTACCTGGTGGGGAGGGAACAGGTGGTGGAGATTAACGGTACCCTAATTAGGGTTAGGGTTAGGGTTAGGGTTAGCCTAACCCTAACCCTAACCCTTAACCTTCCCTATCAGACTCACCTCACCGCTACTCACCAGTTAAGAGTGGGGTGGCTCAGAGTAGATGACAGAGTACAGCAACTTGCAATGGGCCATTGGGCCTGGTGTACAAGATACACTACACCACTAAGATACCCATGTACCTGTCAAAATACTTTATAAACATTAAGGATGTCCATAATTACAACACCAGAGGCAGCGCCACAGATCACGTTCAACCCAGAGTCAACTCAAACAAAGGGTCAAATTTGTTCTTCTGCTATACAACCAAAATGTGGTTCCCTAGCATCCTTTAAAATCGCCGTGAAAAACCACTTACAGGCAGCATCCGTTCGCAACTGGCAATAACAAACCTAGCCCAGCCTCTTTTTTTTTTGTTTTACTGACTATATCTACTGCATAGTACTATGTTCTGTTCATCTGTCATTAAGTGTTATATGAGATACTTCAATGGTTTCCTATGGAAATAAGCGTAGTCTTTCCTAGGATCTCCTTTTAGTTGACCTTGTACCAGTGAACTGTACCGTCATGAAACTGTACCTTTTCCTATGCAAACTGACAATAAAGTCTTCAATCAATCAATCAATGCTAACTGGTTTGTCTTGTAGCGTACGTTACCTCTGGATGCTAACTTTGCTCTGTACTGTACTTTCCCAGCCGGTGGTTCGAGCCCCCAGACACTTCAACCCGCTGCACATTCCCAGAGCCCTGACCCTAACCCTAACCCCTAACCCTAACCCTAACCCCTAACCCTAACCCTAACCCTAACCCTACTGTACATTACCTCATGATGCTAACCTCTGTACTGTACGTTCCCAGCCGGTGGTTCGAGCCCCCAGACACTTCAACCCGCTGCACGTTCCCAGAGCCCTGCAGAAAGCTCTGCCCTTCAAGAGCAAACCTAAACTGGACCGAGCCAAAGGGAAGACCCCCCGAGACCTGGAGAGACCCTCTGTGATCAGAGAACCTCATGAGAGAAAGGTACTGATTTAACCATAAAGATACTAGTTTAACCCCCCGAGACCTGGAGAGACCCTCTGTTATAAGAGAACCACATGAGAGAAAGGTACTGATTTAACCTTTAGAGATACTAGTTTAACCTCCAGAGACCTGGAGAGACCCTCTGTTATAAGAGAACCACATGAGAGAAAGGTACTGATTTAACCTGTAGAGATACTAGTTTAACCCTAACCCTAACCTAAACTGGACCGAGCCAAAGGGAAGACCCGCCGAGACCTGGAGAGACCCTCTGTCAGAGAACCACATGAGAGAAAGGTACTGATTTAACCTTTAGAGATACTAGTTTAACCCCTAGAGACCTGGAGAGACCCTCTGTTATAAGAGAACCACATGAGAGAAAGGTACTGATTTAACCTTAAAGATACTAGTTTAACCCCTAGAGACCTGGAGAGACCCTCTGTTATAAGAGAACCACATGAGAGAAAGGTACTGATTTAACCTTAAAGATACTAGTTTAACCTCTAACCATAACCCTCTGTCATCAGAGAACCCCATGAGAGAAAGGTACTGATTTAACCATAAAGATACTAGTTTAACCTCCAGAGACCTGTCCTACTCTAATCAGATTGGAGACAGCCTACTGTCCTACTCTAATCAGATTGGAGTGACAAGTAGCCTGACACTTCAGTCCGCACATCACCACCCCCTGCTGGTGGGTGGTTTGTAGTGTGGACTGAAACCGGTCCCATTTTATTTTATTTCGAGCCGCCTGAAGAGCGGGCGAATTGAATGGGCCAATCAGGGTTGTATGCTTGGGGCACATGGCTTGGCTGCTCCGGTCCCAGCCCCCTCCAAACAGAGCTATTGAGCTCACGTGAGACTCGCTCGTGGACTCTGATTGGTGTCCTCTGCCCACGTGAGAGTCTAGTGGACTCTGATTGGTCCGTGAAAACTGTCATGGCGGAGTCAGACTCGACTCGTATTATTTTAATAAACTATGCAATAGTGCCGTTTTATCACGTTTTAATACCATTTTGCACTAACGTAAACATGCAGACATACAATATGTTATGAGAAATAACGTATTTTTGCAATGTCACGCCACGTCGCCGTCGCGTGGGTGTGTGTGTGTGTGTATGTGTGTTTGTATGTGTGTGACGTCAATAGGCTTTACCCCGCCCCCGGCGAAGTAGAATCTCCGTCCCCGGTTTCAGACTCAATTCCCAAAACGCAGTGTGTGATTGAGACTGACTTCTACTGTCCTACTCTAATCAGATAGCCTACTGTCCTACTCTAATCAGATTGTTGGAGTGACAAGGTATACAGCCCCCCATGTTAAAACCGTCGTATATCGTACTTCCCAGCAAGGAGTCTCAGCCACGTCGCACTTTCCCGGACTTTGTCATTAAAACCGGAATAAATGATTTTCATCGGAAAATCGGCGATCGTCTAACCTTCCCTAGTCACCACTCGTGCATCGATAGCTCATGCAGACCGTGCATGAAGCAGAGGTGACGTCAGCGCCTCTCCTTCTCCAAGGCTACTCCCAGCCCATCCGTTTGCTGTCTGTACAGTCGGGCTCCTACTGCAGCCATGCTTGGGTCTATGCTAGCGAAACTTTTCAGTTCTGCTCTTCAGTCACACATGGATTATTTGCGGGGACATTTACGTGAACGGATCGCGCACGCGAAACGCACGGGGAGATCGATGATCGGCCAAAACACCCATTCTATCCCAACGGAGATCGAGAAAATCATAGTGAGTTACTGACCTGGGGGGGGGGAAAAAAGAAAAAACAACAGCGCTGTTCAAGATGGAGGGGCTGCGGGCTCTTGTTTATAAACATAATATTATGTCTCGATCACAATACAATAATAGAAATTTCACGGCTAATCTACCAACCCCCATTCTATTTCGGACGGCAAAGTGTTAAAACCTTTTTTTGGGGTCCCACTTGCACCTTCTATCCTCACAAAGTCCTATTTCTGACAATTGTGTCTTTCTCTGGTTTTGGGCAGACAGAGATGAAAAGCTTTCCATGGGTTCTCAGAACAGTGCTGTTCTGAGAGTTGACGAGAGTGACGTCACTAGGATTCCCGTTTAAAAAAAAAAAAACATTTTTTTTTTTCAAAAAAAAATCTTTTTCCAAAAAACATTTTTTTTTTCAGTGGAAAACCCCCACTAGATGCGCCCCTGAGCAAACAGAGGCCGTTTTGGTATTGCAGCTGGAGAGCCTCATTATAGTAGAGCTAGAACAAACAAAAGGAATGGTCAGAGTGTTTGTTGAGGGTTAAAACCTGTCTAAGACTCAATTTTGAGCATATATTTATGCAAAAAATATAGTTTTAAAAGCATGGTGTAGGCCCTTTAAGGACTTGGCTAACGATTCCAAGGAATCGATCCACGGGGAACCGGTTCTCAACTAGAAGCGGTTCTTGTTGAGAACCGGTTCTCAACAAGAACCGCTTCTCGATACCCATCCCTACAAGCAAGCACCCCGTTCATATGGATACTTTAACAACTAGATTTCCATTCATATGGATACTTTAACAACTAGATTTCCGTTCATATTAATACTTTAACAACTAGATTTCCATTCATATGGATACTTTAACAACTAGATTTCCGTTCATATTGATACTTTAACAACTAGATTTCCGTTCATATTGATACTTTAACAACTAGATTTCCATTCATATTGATACTTTAACAACTAGATTTCCATTCATATTAATACTTTAACAACTAGATTTCCATTCATATGGATACTTTAACAACTAGATTTCCGTTCATATGGATACTTTAACAACTAGATTTCCATTCATATGGATACTTTAACAACTAGATTTCCATTCATATGGATACTTTAACAACTAGATTTCCATTCATATGGATACTTTAACAACTAGATTTCCATTCATATGGATACTTTAACAACTAGATTTCCATTCATATGGATACTTTAACAACTAGATTTCCATTCATATTGATACTTTAACAACTAGATTTCCATTCATATTGATACTTTAACAACTAGATTTCCTGCGATGACTGTAGGTGAATGTGCGTTGTCATACATGGCTCCATTACTGTGGTAGGATCTGTTTGAGATTCCTTCAAAGCAAACGTTTAGTTTCTCTACTGCAGCGCAGCCCATGTGCACATGTAGGCCCACGCACACATCTAGACGACCATGTGCACATGTAGGCCCACGCACACATCTAGACGACCATGTGCACATGTAGGCGCACGCACACATCTAGACGACCATGTGCACATGTAGGCGCACGCACACATCTAGACGACCATGTGCACATGTAGGCGCACGCACACATCTAGACCACCATGTGCACATGTAGGCGCACGCACACATCTAGACGACCATGTGCACATGTAGGCGCACGCACACATCTAGACGACCATGTGCACATGTAGGCCCACGCACACATCTAGACGACCACCATGTGCACATGTAGGCGCACGCACACATCTAGACGACCATGTGCACATGTAGGCCCACGCACACATCTAGACGACCATGTGCACATGTAGGCCCACGCACACATCTAGACGACCATGTGCACATGTAGGCCCACGCACACATCTAGACGACCATGTGCACATGTAGGCGCACGCACACATCTAGACGACCATGTGCACATGTAGGCCCACGCACACATCTAGACGACCATGTGCACATGTAGGCGCACGCACACATCTAGACGCCCATGTGCACATGTAGGCGCACGCACACATCTAGACGACCATGTGCACATGTAGGCGCACGCACACATCTAGACCACCATGTGCACATGTAGGCCCACGCACACATCTAGACGACCATGTGCACATGTAGGCCCACGCACACATCTAGACGACCATGTGCACATGTAGGCGCACGCACACATCTAGACGACCATGTGCACATGTAGGCCCACGCACACATCTAGACCACCATGTGCACATGTAGGCGCACGCACACATCTAGACCACCATGTGCACATGTAGGCCCACGCACACATCTAGACCACCATGTGCACATGTAGGCCCACGCACACATCTAGACGACCATGTGCACATGTAGGCGCACGCACACATCTAGACGACCATGTGCACATGTAGGCCCACGCACACATCTAGACGCCCATGTGCACATGTAGGCCCACGCACACATCTAGACGCCCATGTGCACATGTAGGCCCACGCACACATCTAGACGACCATGTGCACATGTAGGCGCACGCACACATCTAGACGACCATGTGCACATGTAGGCCCACGCACACATCTAGACGACCATGTGCACATGTAGGCGCACGCACACATCTAGACGCCCATGTGCACATGTAGGCGCACGCACACATCTAGACGCCCATGTGCACATGTAGGCCCACGCACACATCTAGACGACCATGTGCACATGTAGGCCCACGCACACATCTAGACGACCATGTGCACATGTAGGCCCACGCACACATCTAGACGACCATGTGCACATGTAGGCCCACGCACACATCTAGACGACCATGTGCACATGTAGGCGCACGCACACATCTAGACGACCATGTGCACATGTAGGCGCACGCACACATCTAGACGCCCATGTGCACATGTAGGCGCACGCACACATCTAGACGACCATGTGCACATGTAGGCCCACGCACACATCTAGACGACCATGTGCACATGTAGGCCCACGCACACATCTAGACGACCATGTGCACATGTAGGCCCACGCACACATCTAGACGACCATGTGCACATGTAGGCGCACGCACACATCTAGACGACCATGTGCACATGTAGGCCCACGCACACATCTAGACGACCATGTGCACATGTAGGCCCACGCACACATCTAGACGACCATGTGCACATGTAGGCCCACGCACACATCTAGACCACCATGTGCACATGTAGGCGCACGCACACATCTAGACCACCATGTGCACATGTAGGCGCACGCACACATCTAGACGACAATAAATGACCGCGTCTCCCCTGAAAAGAAAACATTGTTGCTGGGTGTAATTCCCTGTGTTGTCCTGCAGGTGGCAGCACTGCTGGACGCTCTGGCCACGCTCCACGGTCACAGGAAGAAGAAGAACAACGCGGCGCAGCGCGCCAAACACAAGGACTTCCTGTCGCAGAAGGACAAACAGGAAGTGGAGAAAGAGGGCCGAATGAAAGAGCAGAAGAAGAAACTCTACCGTCTGATGGGCCAGAAAGAGAGCAAGACGCAGCGATCCAGCCTCAAGGGGGCGCCAAAGGACCATTAATGATGTTTAAGATCCAGTCTATAGGGGGCGCCAAAGGACCGTTAATGATGTTTAAGATCCAGTCTATAGGGGGCGCCAAAGGACCATTAATGATGTTTAAGATCCAGTCTATAGGGGGCGCCAAAGGACCGTTAATGATGTTTAAGATCCAGTCTATAGGGGGCGCCAAAGGACCATTAATGATGTTTAAGATCCAGTCTATAGGGGGCGCCAAAGGACCATTAATGATGTTTAAGATCCAGTTTACAGACGGTTTTCCAGTAGAGGGCGCTGCTGCCACTGCTGCGTTGTAAACAGCAGCATAAAGTAACTTGTAGCCTACATTTACTCAAGTACTGCAGTACTTAAAGGAGTAGTTCAACACTTTTCAACCTGTCTTCATATAATAGGTCCTCACTAATGTTCATGATAAAACATCACAATTTTTTCCTACTCAGTCCAAGTCTCCTAGGAGAGCTGTGGGAAGTTCAGAATCCATCGTCTTGTGACATCATCATTTTCCACAAAATGTAATCAATATTTTTGATTATCGCGAGAACAATGGCTTCCACTTCTATAAACTGGATTGGCAATCGATGATGTCACAAGATGATGGGATTCTGACCTGCCCACAGCCCTCCTCTGAGAAAAATAAAAAATAAAAAAAAAGCTATTTTTGAGTGAGGACCAATTATATGAACATAGGTTGAAAAGTGGTGAACTACTCCTTTAAGTACAACTCTGAGTATTGTTACTTTACTGGAGTGTTTATACTTTTACTTCTACTCCACCACTGGCTGCTGTTTATGCTGCAGCAGTGGCGACAGGTGTCCACTAGGGGAGCTCTAGAACACCGTCCATAGAAGCAGTCTATAGGGGAATCCCTCAGGGCTCTGTACTAGGGTCTTTTCTGTTTCCATGGGGAAAGCTTTTGCAGAAAATAACAGATTACAATTGTAGATATACAATAAAATAGCAGATCTACACACTCACTACTCGTCTCTGTGAAAGCTTTCTCCACGATAAGCATTCTGGGGTTGAAGTGGTTAATGAATGATGCTGTTAAACTCCCAGCCTCTGGAGGGCGCTACAACATCATTCACCACCGCTCTCAAAGGAGGATTTCACCCCAAAATGTTATTTCTTTTTGGTTTTCTATAAATTGAGCCTTTGTTAAATTCTAGAAAATAGCAGATCTCCAAGCTTATAGATCTGAGAAAATAGCAGATCTGCAAGCTTAGATGATCAAGTGGTTAGTGATAGTGGAACCACCTGCTCTGCCGTGAATGTTGATTAAACATATTGTGTTTGTTAAAATCTTTAAAAGCTTGCCACGTACAACCTGGGCTTTTCTGTTTTTCATAATAAAATGCTGACGGAACATTATGTGAATATTGACAGGTTTTAATCATTCCACGATTTTTTATCTTTATTGTTCACACCTAATCCTGGTCTACACCTTCACACCTAACCCTGGTCTAAACCTTCACACCCTGGTCTAAACCTTCACACCCTGGTCTACACCTTCACAGGACCCATCGTCAGCCTGAGCTACGCTAGTAAAGCTACGCTAGTAAAGCTACGCTAGTAAAGACAAGAGAAAAAAGATGGCAGATTCCAACAGGGCACTAGCATACAGGATCACATGGTTTATAAAGTGTACTAGCAGGATCACATGGTTTATAAAGTGTACTAGTATACAGGATCACATGGTTTATAAAGTGTACTAGCAGGATCACATGGTTTATAAAGTGTACTAGCATACAGGATCACATGGTTTATAAAGTGTACTAGCATACAGGATCACATGGTTTATAAAGTGTACTAGCATACAGGATCACATGGTTTATAAAGTGTACTAGCATACAGGATCACATGGTTTATAAAGTGTACTAGTATACAGGATCACATGGTTTATAAAGTGTACTAGTATACAGGATCACATGGTTTATAAAGTGTACTAGCATACAGGATCACATGGTTTATAAAGTGTACTAGCATACAGGATCACATGGTTTATAAAGTGTACTAGTATACAGGATCACATGGTTTATAAAGTGTACTAGTATACAGGATCACATGGTTTATAAAGTGTACTAGCATACAGGATCACATGGTTTATAAAGTGTACTAGCATACAGGATCACATGGTTTATAAAGTGTACTAGTATACAGGATCACATGGTTTATAAAGTGTACTAGCATACAGGATCACATGGTTTATAAAGTGTACTAGCATACAGGATCACATGGTTTATAAAGTGTACTAGTATACAGGATCACATGGTTTATAAAGTGTACTAGTATACAGGATCACATGGTTTATAAAGTACTAGCAGGATCACATGGTTTATAAAGTGTACTAGCATACATGATCACATGGTTTATAAAGTGTACTAGCAGGATCACATGGTTTATAAAGTGTACTAGCATACAGGATCACATGGTTTATAAAGTGTACTAGCATACAGGATCACATGGTTTATAAAGTGTACTAGTATACAGGATCACATGGTTTATAAAGTGTACTAGTATACAGGATCACATGGTTTATAAAGTGTACTAGCATACAGGATCACATGGTTTATAAAGTGTACTAGTATACAGGATCACATGGTTTATAAAGTGTACTAGCATACAGGATCACATGGTTTATAAAGTGTACTAGCATACAGGATCACATGGTTTATAAAGTGTACTAGCAGGATCACATGGTTTATAAAGTGTACTAGTATACAGGATCACATGGTTTATAAAGTGTACTAGCATACAGGATCACATGGTTTATAAAGTGTACTAGCATACAGGATCACATGGTTTATAAAGTGTGCTAGCATACAGGATCACATGGTTTATAAAGCTTCAAATACATCTTTTTAATGTTTTTCTTCTTTAGGTCCACTGCCTGCCTAACCGCGATAATGAATACATATCCATGCATGCACACTGCACAGTACACATAGAATAACCCAGATAATGAATACATATCCATGCATGTACACTGCACAGTACACATAGAATAACCCAGATAATGAATACATATCCATGCATGTACACTGCACAGTACATATAACAAGTAGGCTACTGGTTTTTAGGGGTGTAACGAAGGCTCTCAATTGCGCTCAAGACATACGGGCAGTTGACAGTTTGCCATGGTTACTCATTGAAGTTGAATCTCCATATATGGAGATAACCTACGCATCACACTAAGTCTGACCTCACCAGCCCATATTTGGGCATGAGCAACTTATGTCTCCATATATGGAGATATGATGACATCACACAGTCCTCAGCCGATGATGTGGTGTGATGTCATACAATACACAAACGAGCCCTACAGTATAAAGGGGCAATTCTTGCCAGGAAAGAAGCATTTCTTCGACTCAGACCTTATCGCCAGGGT
>NC_137825.1:202500-212500 GCF_963921795.1 Nannobrachium achirus | reverse complement strand
TAAATATATAGCTGAGTTATTACATCCTAAGGTCAATAGATAAATATATAGCTGAGTTATTACATCCTAAGGTCAATAGATAAATATATAGCTGAGTTATTACATCCTAAGGTCAATAGATAAATATATAGCTGAGTTATTACATCCTATGGTCAATAGATAAATATATAGCTGAGTTATTACATCCTATGGTCAATAGATAAATATATAGCTGAGTTATTACATCCTATGGTCAATAGATAAATATATAGCTGAGTTATTACATCCTAAGGTCAATAGATAAATATATAGCTGAGTTATTACATCCTAAGGTCAATAGATAAATATATAGCTGAGTTATTACATCCTAAGGTCAATAGATAAATATATAGCTGAGTTATTACATCCTAAGGTCAATAGATACATATATAGCTGAGTTATTACATCCTATGGTCAATAGATAAATATATAGCTGAGTTATTACATCCTATGGTCAATAGATAAATATATAGCTGAGTTATTACATCCTAAGGTCAATAGATAAATATATAGCTGAGTTATTACATCCTAAGGTCAATAGATAAATATATAGCTGAGTTATTACATCCTATGGTCAATAGATAAATATATAGCTGAGTTATTACATCCTAAGGTCAATAGATAAATATATAGCTGAGTTATTACATCCTATGGTCAATAGATACATATATAGCTGAGTTATTACATCCTATGGTCAATAGATAAATATATAGCTGAGTTATTACATCCTAAGGTCAATAGATAAATATATAGCTGAGTTATTACATCCTAAGGTCAATAGATAAATATATAGCTGAGTTATTACATCCTAAGGTCAATAGATAAATATATAGCTGAGTTATTACATCCTAAGGTCAATAGATAAATATATAGCTGAGTTATTACATCCTAAGGTCAATAGATAAATATATAGCTGAGTTATTACATCCTATGGTCAATAGATAAATATATAGCTGAGTTATTACATCCTAAGGTCAATAGATAAATATATAGCTGAGTTATTACATCCTAAGGTCAATAGATAAATATATAGCTGAGTTATTACATCCTATGGTCAATAGATAAATATATAGCTGAGTTATTACATCCTAAGGTCAATAGATAAATATATAGCTGAGTTATTACATCCTAAGGTCAATAGATAAATATATAGCTGAGTTATTACATCCTATGGTCAATAGATAAATATATAGCTGAGTTATTACATCCTAAGGTCAATAGATAAATATATAGCTGAGTTATTACATCCTATGGTCAATAGATAAATATATAGCTGAGTTATTACATCCTAAGGTCAATAGATAAATATATAGCTGAGTTATTACATCCTAAGGTCAATAGATAAATATATAGCTGAGTTATTACATCCTAAGGTCAATAGATAAATATATAGCTGAGTTATTACATCCTAAGGTCAATAGATAAATATATAGCTGAGTTATTACATCCTAAGGTCAATAGATAAATATATAGCTGAGTTATTACATCCTAAGGTCAATAGATAAATATATAGCTGAGTTATTACATCCTAAGGTCAATAGATAAATATATAGCTGAGTTATTACATCCTAAGGTCAATAGATAAATATATAGCTGAGTTATTACATCCTAAGGTCAATAGATAAATATATAGCTGAGTTATTACATCCTATGGTCAATAGATAAATATATAGCTGAGTTATTACATCCTAAGGTCAATAGATAAATATATAGCTGAGTTATTACATCCTAAGGTCAATAGATAAATATATAGCTGAGTTATTACATCCTAAGGTCAATAAGAGCTCTTAGATCTTCAAATAAAGACCTTCTGGACATCCCAACAACACGCTTGATATCAAAAGGTGATGGAGCTTTTGAAGCCTCTGGAACGACTTACCGATATCCCTCAAACGATCAGTGTCAGTCGAATCCTTTAAAGGGCAGTTAAAAACCTATTTGTTTCGTAAACATTTTAATTTATAAATTGGTTTTAGTCATTGTTGAATGATTTCATGTACATTTTCACTACCTTGTTTGTTATTCACTTTGTTGTTGTTTAATTTTATTGTGATGTTTTGTTTTTCTTTTATTGTACAGCACTTTGTAACATTTGTTTTGAAAAGCGCTATATAAATAAATTTACCTTACCTTACCTAACCCTAAACCTAAACCTAAACCCCTGACCCTAACCTCAGTAACCGTGATGTGGATGAGTAGCTAAACCTAACCCTAAACCTAACCTAAACCCCTGACCCTAACCTCAGTAACCGTGATGTGGATGAGTAGCTAAACCTAACCCTAAACCTAACCCTAACCTAAACCTAAACCTAAACCTGACCCTGCCCTAACCTCAGTAACGTGATGTAGATGAGTAGCTAAACCTAACCCTAAACCTAAACCTAACCCTGACCCTGCCCTAACCTCAGTAACTGTGATGTGGATGAGTAGCTAAACCTAACCCTAAACCTAACCTAAACCTAAACCTAAACCTGACCCTAACCTCAGTAACGTGATGTGGATGAGTAGCTAACCTGCCCACGCTGGTTGTCCAAAGAATGACAGATTTACCATCACTCAGTACTCTATAAGTTACCATATACCATACATACTCAGTACTCTATGGTATAAGTTACTGTATAAATACTGTACTCTATAAGTTACCATATACCATACATACCATAAATACTCACTACTCAATGGTATAAATTACAGTATACTCACTACTCTATGATATACATTACAGTATAAATACTCAGAGTTATTACATCCTAAGGTCAATAGATACATATATAGCTGAGTTATTACATCCTATGGTCAATAGATAAATATATAGCTGAGTTATTACATCCTAAGGTCAATAGATAAATATATAGCTGAGTTATTACATCCTATGGTCAATAGATACATATATAGCTGAGTTATTACATCCTATGGTCAATAGATAAATATATAGCTGAGTTATTACATCCTAAGGTCAATAGATAAATATATAGCTGAGTTATTACATCCTAAGGTCAATAGATAAATATATAGCTGAGTTATTACATCCTAAGGTCAATAGATAAATATATAGCTGAGTTATTACATCCTAAGGTCAATAGATAAATATATAGCTGAGTTATTACATCCTAAGGTCAATAGATAAATATATAGCTGAGTTATTACATCCTAAGGTCAATAAGAGCTCTTAGATCTTCAAATAAAGACCTTCTGGACATCCCAACAACACGCTTGATATCAAAAGGTGATGGAGCTTTTGAAGCCTCTGGAACGACTTACCGATATCCCTCAAACGATCAGTGTCAGTCGAATCCTTTAAAGGGCAGTTAAAAACCTATTTGTTTCGTAAACATTTTAATTTATAAATTGGTTTTAGTCATTGTTGAATGATTTCATGTACATTTTCACTACCTTGTTTGTTATTCACTTTGTTGTTGTTTAATTTTATTGTGATGTTTTGTTTTTCTTTTATTGTACAGCACTTTGTAACATTTGTTTTGAAAAGCGCTATATAAATACATTTACCTTACCTTACCTAACCCTAAACCTAAACCTAAACCCCTGACCCTAACCTCAGTAACCGTGATGTGGATGAGTAGCTAAACCTAACCCTAAACCTAACCTAAACCCCTGACCCTAACCTCAGTAACCGTGATGTGGATGAGTAGCTAAACCTAACCCTAAACCTAACCCTAACCTAAACCTAAACCTAAACCTGACCCTGCCCTAACCTCAGTAACGTGATGTAGATGAGTAGCTAAACCTAACCCTAAACCTAACCCTAAACCTAAACCTAACCCTGACCCTGCCCTAACCTCAGTAACTGTGATGTGGATGAGTAGCTAAACCTAACCCTAAACCTAACCTAAACCTAAACCTAAACCTGACCCTAACCTCAGTAACGTGATGTGGATGAGTAGCTAACCTGCCCACGCTGGTTGTCCAAAGAATGACAGATTTACCATCACTCAGTACTCTATAAGTTACCATATACCATACATACTCAGTACTCTATGGTATAAGTTACTGTATAAATACTGTACTCTATAAGTTACCATATACCATACATACCATAAATACTCACTACTCAATGGTATAAATTACAGTATACTCACTACTCTATGATATACATTACAGTATAAATACTCAGTACTCTATAAGTTACAGTATAAATACTCAGTACAAAGTAACAGTGTCTCCGCCATATGTGGCAGCTGACAATTATAGCAGAGACAGAACAAAATGCCTCCCCACACACACACACACACACACACACACACACACACACACACACACACACACACACACACACACACACACACACACAAGCAGGTTTGGTGTCTTTGAATGGAACAACTATAACTTGTTTATTTTATTGTATTTCTTTGTTTTTAACAACAAGGGTTCATATTTTAGAAATCAGAGAAATTATGTTTTCATTTACTGCTTTCTATTGTTTTTAGCGATTTTAATGATTTAGATTTTCAGTGTATGGATGTTATGACAGCAGTGTAAAGCATGTAGACAATTATCTATCCTTAAAGCTATACACACACCTTTAACTGTCTGGTTAAGTGTTTCCTTAAGGCTATACACACACCTTTAACACTGGTTAAGTGTTTCCTTAAAGCTATACACACACCTTTAACTGTCTGGTTAAGTGTTTCCTTAAAGCTATACACACACCTTTAACACTGGTTAAGTGTTTCCTTAAAGCTATACACACACCTTTAACTGTCTGGTTAAGAGTTTCCTTAAAGCTATACACACACCTTTATGTGTTTCCCTCTCTCCCTTCCAGACGTGTGCCTGTCCATCAACGTGACCGTTAGTCCCGCCCCCTTCACGGTGGTCCAATCAGGGGCCAGCGTCACCCTGCGGTGCGTGGTGTCACAGCGCCGGCGCAGCTCTCCCCTTCCTGTGGTTCGCTGGAGCTTCCTGCCGGGCCACGCCCACCTTAACGAGCTTAACGAGCTTAACGAGCTCCTGGTGGCCAGGGTCAACATGCACAAGGCCCGTTTCTATGGCAACTACACCAAGAGCTTCCCCTGGCCCAAACTGAGGCTGAATGTCGTCAAACAGGTGAAATATGCAAATTGTATGCAAATGATATGCAAATGATATGCACACGTCAGGGAGGGGACGATAAGCCATATTGTCGTTTATCGTGACAAAAAACACTCACGATAATCGCATCGTGGAGATTTGATTAATAAATTGATAAATGTATTGTGGAGATTTGTTTAATAAATTGATAAATGTATTGTGGAGATTTGATTAATAAATTGATAAATGTATTGTGGAGATTTGATTAATAAATTGATAAATGTATTGTGGAGATTTAATCTATGGTGACATCGTCCTCTGTCATGCACTGGGATCAATTCACATTGTATTTGCCCAAGCTGCATTTAAACCCTCTATTAGTAAAATGTACTTATAACAATAACATACTTGATATTTTTTTCACTTTTTTTTATCATAATGTTTTTTATTGCCAAAATAGCCAATCTACAAGCTCACTAGATCTACAAGCTCACTAGATCTACAAGCTCACCAGATCTACAAGCTCACTAGATCTGCAAGCTCACTAGATCTACAAGCTCACTAGATCTACAAGCTCACCAGATCTACAAGCTCACTAGATCTACAAGCTCACTAGATCTACAAGCTCACTAGATCTACAAGCTCACCAGATCTACAAGCTCACTAGATCTACAAGCTCACTATTTCTTGGCAAATGTTCCGCCCCAGGATAATATAGATTTTGATTATCGATAATATCGTAAATCTCGATTTATTCAAACAAGGAAGTGTTGATGAAATAGAATCCATATTTGGTTACTCTATTGTCTGTTTCTCACTTCAAATGTTTTCAAAAACATTCTTGAGAACGTTTAGTTGTAAATGTCGCTGTGTGTTTGTTTACATGGCTGACATGTTGGATGTGTGTTTGTTTACATGGCTGACATGTTGGATGTGTGTTTGTTTACATGGCTGACATGTTGCATATGGCACTAAGTTCACACAGTGCAGCCTGAGTGCAGCAGGTCTTCTGAGCCTTTGATTAGACTTTGTCTTTTATAGACGCGAGGCGTTGTGAGCTTGTAGATCTGCTATTTTCAAAATAGAACCGTGTTATACAAAATGTAGTCTTGGAGGATTTGCCTCGATAATACGTGGCCTATAATACGTAGGTGACTTCCTCCATGCCTCTGGTTACCCATAAGCTCCTCCATCTGTCTATAGAAGATCTATAGATGTTATATACATCTGTCTATAGATGGATGTCTATAGAAGAACTATAGATGGATGTCTATAGAAGAACTATAGATGGATGTCTATAGAAGATCTATCTTCCCCCAGTAAAATATGATTATTTTGGGGGTTGCGGCCTGAAAAGGTTAAGAACCCCTCTTGGAGGCTGGTGAAACGGGTGAAAAAATAGCTAAGGCCGCCCCTGCACTGCTCATGCACGGAGATGTTGATTGATTGTAAACGGAGGCGAATCGCTTTGCTTCCTGAGTCTCCCGACGCAAAATTAACACAGTGACAGGGACAGTAGGTGGGTAACACAGAATTAATAAGCTTCTTTCAAACTACAACAAGTAAGTTTACCACCTCAACAGCGTTTGTTCTGTTTGCTGCCTGTACCAGCGCGAGTGAACGCAGTGCTGTGGTGAGCTCTGCCACAGCACACAGTCTGACGTGCGCTGCATGTGCATAAAAGAAATGACACATCAGAGAGAAATTGGTATTAATTTGGTGTCAGACCTTGTCGTCCTGCTTTAGGAGGACCGGGCTGTGTACGTTTTGCCCCTTGCAAGGCTCCAATGAGTAAGAATTACCCTAATTAAAGTGAAACTCGATTTGACGATTTCTTATTTTTTAAATCGTCCAAAGGAAGAAATCCCGATTTCGATTAAAATCGATTAATCGAAAAACCCTAGCAGAGTGTGGAGGGTTTAGAGCTCTAGACCCTGATGTTAGATAGCAGAGTGTGGAAGGTTTAGAGCTCTAGACCCTGATGTTAGATAGCAGAGTGTGGAGGGTTTAGAGCTCTAGACCCTGATGTTAGATAGCAGAGTGTGGAGGGTTTAGAGCTCTAGACCCTGATGTTAGATAGGAGAGTGTAGAGGGTTTAGAGCTCTGATGTTAGATAGGAGAGTGTAGAGGGTTTAGAGCTCTGATGTTAGATAGCAGAGTGTGGAGGGTTTAGAGCTCTAGACCCTGATGTTAGATAGGAGAGTGTGGATGGTTTAGAGCTCTGATGTTAGATAGCAGAGTGGAGGGTTTAGAGCTCTAGACCCTGATGTTAGATAGCAGAGTGTGGAGGGTTTAGAGCTCTAGACCCTGATGTTAGATACATGGACGGATTAACCCCCGCGAGGGCCCCTGGCCGATAATTTTTTAGGGGCCCCCACCCCCAAAAAAAAAAAAAATCCAAAAAATATTTTTTTTTCAAAAAGATTTTTTTTTTCAAATATTTTTTTTTTGATTTCTTTGGGGGGGGGGGGGGGGGGTGGCGCAGTTCAGGCCAAAGGTGGTACTGCAGCTGAAAATGCTCTGAGAGCCATTCAAAAATGAGAGGCTCTCTATTCAGGAGTGGTAATTTAGCCTCAAACCTTTTGAAAAACGTTTTTGGGACATAAACAATATGACATAAATACTTTTTAAATGCATGGTGTATCACCTTTAAGCCACGATGATCATCTGTGGACCAAGAAAGCACCTGTAGACAACAGAGGAGGGGCCCACACATTTGATTTTTGCTTAAAATATACATTTAATTTTTGTAAATTGTCATTGACCACGCAGGCCAGTTCCCCCAAGGGCCCCTGAGAGCCAAGGGCCCCTGGCAACGGCCCCACCGGCCCAATGGTTAATACAGCCCTGGTTAGATAGCAGAGTGGAGGGTTTAGAGCTCTAGACCCTAATGTTAGATAGCAGAGTGTGGAGGGTTTAGAGCTCTAGACCCTGATGTTAGATAGCAGAGTGTGGAGGGTTTAGAGCTCTAGACCCTGATGTTAGATAGCAGAGTGTGGAGGGTTTAGAGCTCTAGACCCTGATGTTAGATAGGAGAGTGTGGAAAGTTTAGAGCTCTAGACCCTGATGTTAGATAGCAGAGTGTGGAGGGTTTAGAGCTCTAGACCCTGATGTTAGATAGCAGAGTGTGAAGGGTTTAGAGCTCTAGACCCTGATGTTAGATAGGAGAGTGTGGAGGGTTTAGAGCTCTAGACCCTGATGTTAGATAGCAGAGTGTGGAGGGTTTAGAGCTCTAGACCCTGATGTTAGATAGGAGAGTGTGGAAAGTTTAGAGCTCTAGACCCTGATGTTAGATAGCAAAGTGTGGAGGGTTTAGAGCTCTAGACCCTGATGTTAGATAGGAGAGTGTGGAAAGTTTAGAGCTCTAGACCCTGATGTTAGATAGCAAAGTGTGGAGGGTTTAGAGCTCTAGACCCTGATGTTAGATAGCAGAGTGTGGAGGGTTTAGAGCTCTAGACCCTGATGTTAGATAGCAGAGTGTGAAGGGTTTAGAGCTCTAGACCCTGATGTTAGATAGGAGAGTGTGGAGGGTTTAGAGCTCTAGACCCTGATGTTAGATAGCAGAGTGTGGAGGGTTTAGAGCTCTAGACCCTGATGTTAGATAGGAGAGTGTGGAAAGTTTAGAGCTCCAGACCCTGATGTTAGATAGCAAAGTGTGGAGGGTTTAGAGCTCTAGACCCTGATGTTAGATAGGAGAGTGTGGAAAGTTTAGAGCTCTAGACCCTGATGTTAGATAGCAAAGTGTGGAGGGTTTAGAGCTCTAGACCCAAAATGTGCCTCCAAAAATTGTCAAAATGTCCTGGCAGGCCTGCAATACTGTTCTTTTGGTGTTCACCTTTGTTGCTTGGAGCATTGATGATTGCACTCTCCCACAGTAATAAGGAAAAGAAGAAAACATTTGTTACACTTTGTTAATGTTAAGCTCAGTGTCAGGGAAGAGCTCTAGACCCTGATGTTAGATAGCAAAGTGTGGAGGGTTTAGAGCTCTAGACCCTGATGTTAGATAGCAGAGTGTGGAGGGTTTAGAGCTCTAGACCCTGATGTTAGATAGCAGAGTGTGAAGGGTTTAGAGCTCTAGACCCTGATGTTAGATAGGAGAGTGTGGAGGGTTTAGAGCTCTAGACCCTGATGTTAGATAGCAGAGTGTGGAGGGTTTAGAGCTCTAGACCCTGATGTTAGATAGGAGAGTGTGGAAAGTTTAGAGCTCTAGACCCTGATGTTAGATAGCAAAGTGTGGAGGGTTTAGAGCTCTAGACCCTGATGTTAGATAGGAGAGTGTGGAAAGTTTAGAGCTCTAGACCCTGATGTTAGATAGCAAAGTGTGGAGGGTTTAGAGCTCTAGACCCAAAATGTGCCTCCAAAAATTGTCAAAATGTCCTGGCAGGCCTGCAATACTGTTCTTTTGGTGTTCACCTTTGTTGCTTGGAGCATTGATGATTGCACTCTCCCACAGTAATAAGGAAAAGAAGAAAACATTTGTTACACTTTGTTAATGTTAAGCTCAGTGTCAGGGAAGCCCAAAACGAGAGTAAATGCCAGCAGAACGGTATTGCAAGCCATTTTGGCAAAATTCTGCTCAGCGCTACCCACACGTTTGGCTGTGTAGCTCATGCCTCGAATGCCCGATGCTTACAAACTGTACCTTGTTGTAAAGGTGACAAATCAACAATATAAATGATATAAAACACAATACAAATTGGTATTATTAAAGGGGAGATATAATGGACCCAAGTCAAGTTTCCTTTCTTTTTGTGCTGCGTTTATAATCACATGCATTCATCTCAATGTAACCCACCTGTAATCATGTGTGTTTAATTTCCAGGGTAAAATCTTTGACCTGACCATATTAAACACGTCTCAGGGAGATGCAGGACTCTACATGTGTCATGTGACCGAGTTCAAAAGACACCAGGTATCTGTCTGTCTGTCTGTCTGTCTGTCTGTCTGTCTGTCT
>NC_137825.1:185000-197500 GCF_963921795.1 Nannobrachium achirus | reverse complement strand
TGTTGTGATAGTATTGTGTTAAATAGATCTATGGTGTGATAGTATTGTGTTAAATAGATCTATGGTGTGATAGTATTGTGTTAAATAGATCTATGTTGTGATAGTATTGTGTTAAATAGATCTATGGTGTGATAGTATTGTGTTAAATAGATCTATGTTGTGATAGTATTGTGTTAAATAGATCTATGTTGTGATAGTATTGTGTTAAATAGATCTATGTTGTGATAGTATTGTGTTAAATAGATCTATGTTGTGATAGTATTGTGTTAAATAGATCTATGGTGTGATAGTATTGTGTTAAATAGCTCTATGGTGTGATAGTATTGTGTTAAATAGCTCTATGTTGTGATAGTATTGTGTTAAATAGATCTATGGTGTGATAGTATTGTGTTAAATAGATCTATGTTGTGATAGTATTGTGTTAAATAGATCTATGGTGTGATAGTATTGTGTTAAATAGATCTATGGTGTGATAGTATTGTGTTAAATAGATCTATGGTGTGATAGTATTGTGTTAAATAGATCTATGGTGTGATAGTATTGTGTTAAATAGATCTATGTTGTGATAGTATTGTGTTAAATAGATCTATGGTGTGATAGTATTGTGTTAAATAGATCTATGTTGTGATAGTATTGTGTTAAATAGATATATGTTGTGATAGTATTGTGTTAAATAGATCTATGGTGTGATAGTATTGTGTTAAATAGATCTATGTTGTGATAGTATTGTGTTAAATAGATCTATGTTGTGATAGCATTGTGTTAAATAGATCTATGGTGTGATAGTATTGTGTTAAATAGCTCTATGTTGTGATAGTATTGTGTTAAATAGATCTATGTTGTGATAGCATTGTGTTAAATAGATCTATGTTGTGATAGTATTGTGTTAAATAGATCTATGGTGTGATAGCATTGTGTTAAATAGATCTATGGTGTGATAGTATTGTGTTAAATAGATCTATGGTGTGATAGTATTGTGTTAAATAGATCTATGTTGTGATAGTATTGTGTTAAATAGATCTATGTTGTGATAGCATTGTGTTAAATAGATCTATGGTGTGATAGTATTGTGTTAAATAGCTCTATGTTGTGATAGTATTGTGTTAAATAGATCTATGGTGTGATAGTATTGTGTTGTGTTGTGTTAGATTGCGACCGTAGGTCGCATTTATTACCAAAACCTCCACCGGCTGTCTGTCCGTCAGTGAGTGAGTGAGTCAGTCCGTCAGTCCGTCAGTCCGTCAGTCACATGTCACACGTCACACTTTTGCCCTGCTCATATCTCCGCAACCGTTGCCCCGATCCATGCCAGATTTTGCACACACACTCCTTGCCTGCCAAACTACAACCCCCGCTACAACTACAACCCCCTCCAGGGACCCCCAGGTCCCTGGGGGACCCCCAGGTGTAAAAAATGACCAAATGTGCAAAAATGACCAAATGACCACCCCAACGGGGCTGCTCACGGGAAATTCCTGGGGACCACCCACTCCTGGTGCTCCAGAACGGATGCAAAAGTGGTGGCGCCCCCAGTGGAGTACCCCCTCCACTGCAGCTCACATAAAATGCCGTCACTCGGGCTAGGAGTGTCCGGGAGAGCCGGGGCCCGTACCTATTTGTCCGCCAAGGCAACGCGGAGACCCCACCCCTCATTTCTCACATGGCCCTCTTCTAGCGCCACCTTTTTTTTTTTGCCCTAAAATCACGCAAATCGCTACACAATATGTCTACACTCATCCCATCAACATCAATCTGTCCCATATAGCGCCACCTTCAGGCCGATTTTGAAAAACACATTTTTGGACACTGCTCCTACAGATTTTGCCCTAAAATCACGAAAATCACTACACAGCATGTCTACACTCATGTCATCAACATGGATCAGGAAGATTTTGGAAAAACACATTTTATCTCCCGATTAGGGAGTCTTACTGGTAGTATTTTGTGTAGCCTAATACTATGTGTTGTTGTGTTTTCAGTGATAGTGTTGTGTGTAGTCTAGTTGTCTTGATGTTGTGTAGTTGTGTTGTTGTGTAGTTGTGTTGATGTTGTGTTGTTGTGTTTACAGTTCATGTCCTTAAAGCCACCGAGGTCAAAGAGGTCACAGAGGTCAACCTCTGGAGTCTGTTTGAAGGTAAGTTCATCCATCCATCATCCATCATCCATCCCTCCATCCATCCATCCATCCATCCCTCTATCCATCCCTCCATCCATCCATCTATCCATCCATCCATCCATCCATCCATCCATCCATCCCTCTATCCATCCATCCCTCCATCCATCCCTCCATCCATCCATCCATCCATCCATCCATCCATCCATCCATCCATCCATCCATCCATCCATCTATCTATCTATCTATCTATCTATCTATCTATCTATCTATCTATCTATCCATCCATCCATCCATCCATCCATCCATCCATCCATCCATCCATCCATCCATCCATCCATCCATCCATCCATCCATCCATCCCTCCCTCCCTCCCTCCCTCCCTCCCTCCATCCATCCATCCATCCATCCATGTAGCAGCTAAACGGCTTGCAAGATTCTGTGCAATCTCTTCTACTATCGCTAGTCGCCAAATATGGCGAAGGCGTTGTTACTTGTACCCTTGAAGGGTGTGTGGGAGATGGATATTTGTCCAGGTTTTGCTGATTATTTACAACACTTTGTAATATTTGTGCCCTTGTTCTGTATCTCTTATTGGACATAAATAAATGATTAAAGTCGCTGCACACTGCTGTGTTTTTTTCCAAATATTGGAGTGAATTTCAGAGCATGTAAATAAAGAATTCAACCTCACGTTATGTCAATCACATTTGCACACTGCTGCCCGTTTTATATTTATTTTTGCACCACAGGGTCCCCCCCTCTCTCTCTCTCTCCTTGCCGTGAAAAACACATTTCGCAACGACAACGCTGGTTTGCTACAGCGTGCAACCAGCTTAACACTTTGTACGCCACGGGGAGCCCCTTAATATTAAAACCGTACTATATCGGACTTCCTAGGGGGGGAGGGGCAGCCGCGACGTCTTTTCCCGTACTTTCCCGTATTTACCGAAATAAATGATTTTCATCCGAAAATCGGCAATCGTCTAACCTTCCCTAGTCACCGCTCGTCCATCGGTGGCTCGTGGCTGCTCTGACATGAAACAGAAGTGACTCTCATGGCCTCTCCTTCTTCAGCCTTCCTTCCTCCCACCCACTTGTTGTTTGGACGTTAGCACTAGCAGAGCTGGAGTGCTAGGTGCTAGGCTATCCAAAGTGGACACATCGACTGTTCAGTCACTCCTGGACTATATGCATGGATCGTTATGCGCGCGGATCGCGCACGCGAAACGCACGGGGAGATCGATGCTCGGCCAAAACCACCACTTTATCCCAACGGAGATCGAGAAAATCACGGTGAGCTAATGACCTGGAAAAAAAAAAAGAAAAAACAACGGCGCTGTCCAAGAAGGAGGGGCGGCGGGCTCATGTTTATAAACATAATATTATGTCTCAGATCACAATACAATAATAGAAATTTCACGGCTAATCTACCAACAACCATTCTATTTCGGACGGCAAAGGGTTAAGTGTGTGTGTGTGTGTGTGTGTGTGTGTGTGTGTGTGTGTGTGTGTGTGTGTGTGTGTGTGTGTGTGTGTGTGTGTGTATCAGATGTGTATGTGTGTGCAGTGTGTGTGTGTTGTGTAGGCTTGGTGTCGATGCTCATTTTCTCGGTGACGGTCACCTGCCAGTACTTGACCCGGAAGCACTCGCTGAAAGGTCAGTGTCAAAGGTTACTAGGTAGATCCCCCGAAACACTTTAAATACATTTCAATTTCTCTCTGTCTGTCTGTCTGTCTGTCTGTCTGTCTGTCTGTCTGTCTGTCTGTCTGTCTGTCTGTCTGTCTGTCTGTCTGTCTGCACTTACCTTAAATATGCTCATGTTCACTCTCTCTCTCTCTGTGTGTGTGTGTGTGTGTGTGTGTGTGTGTGTGTGTGTGTGTGTGTGTGTGTGTGTGTGTGTGTGTGTGTGTGTGTGTGTGTGTGTGTGTGTGTGTGTGTGTGTGTGTGCACAGATCAGTACCATCTTGTGCAGGTGCCACAGAGCAGGTAACGTTCACAGATAAATAGTGTTTTAATAACACATATTGTGGTCGCAGTGAACTACTAGTAAGATGCTTCATATAAATAGTGTTTTAATAACAGTTAACTACTAGTAAGATGCTTCATATAAATAGTGTTTTAATAACAGTGAACTACTAGTAAGATGCTTCATATAAATAGTGTTTTAATAACAGTTAACTACTAGTAAGATGCTTCATATAAATAGTGTTTTAATAACAGTTCACTACTAGTAAGATGCTTCATATAAATAGTGTTTTAATAACAGTTAACTACTAGTAAGATGCTTCATATAAATAGTGTTTTAATAACAGTTCACTACTAGTAAGATGCTTCATATAAATAGTGTTTTAATAACAGTTAACTACTAGTAAGATGCTTCATATAAATAGTGTTTTAATAACAGTTAACTACTAGTAAGATGCTTCATATAAATAGTGTTTTAATAACAGTTAACTACTAGTAAGATGCTTCATATAAATAGTGTTTTAATAACAGTGAACTACTAGTAAGATGCTTCATATAAATAGTGTTTTAATAACAGTGAACTACTAGTAAGATGCTTCATATAAATAGTGTTTTAATAACAGTGAACTACTAGTAAGATGCTTCATATAAATAGTGTTTTAATAACAGTTAACTACTAGTAAGATGCTTCATATAAATAGTGTTTTAATAACAGTTAACTACTAGTAAGATGCTTCATATAAATAGTGTTTTAATAACAGTTCACTACTAGTAAGATGCTTCATATAAATAGTGTTTTAATAACAGTTAACTACTAGTAAGATGCTTCATATAAATAGTGTTTTAATAACAGTTAACTACTAGTAAGATGCTTCATATAAATAGTGTTTCAACTCATACAGTGCCAGGCGACTTTTAGAGCAACTTTCTCACTATGGAGTTCCCTGCCAAGCGACTTTGGGCGACTTTTACTTAGAAAAAAAAAAAAAAAGATTTTTTTTTTTTTTTTTTTTTTTGGGACCCAATTTAATCTAGTAAACATGATTTCAATCGCGATTTTGCATGTTCCACCCCCCATACAACCCCATCTTTCAAACATGGCAGCCATTTTTGTTTACATCTGAAGAAAACATTATGGCTGATAAATCATGAATGCCTGAACGGATTTCCAATCTTTTTTTTTTGTTTGAAAGCTGTGAACAGCCTGCACAAACATGGTGCATGATCTGTGCATGGGCGTGCATGATCTGTGCACTATAAATTACATGGGAGTCTATGGAGGCTTCTGGCACTAGTGCCACTCGAGGGGCATTTTAAATTGGCAGTAAGTGAGTTAATAACAGTTAACTACTAGTAAGATGCTTCATATAAATAGTGTTTTAATAACAGTGAACTACTAGTAAGATGCTTCATATAAATAGTGTTTTAATTACAGTGAACTACTAGTAAGATGCTTCATATAAATAGTGTTTTAATAACAGTGAACTACTAGTAAGATGCTTCATATAAATAGTGTTTTAATAACAGTTAACTACTAGTAAGATGCTTCATATAAATAGTGTTTTAATAACAGTTAACTACTAGTAAGATGCTTCATATAAATAGTGTTTTAATAACAGTTCACTACTAGTAAGATGCTTCATATAAATAGTGTTTTAATAACAGTTAACTACTAGTAAGATGCTTCATATAAATAGTGTTTTAATAACAGTTCACTACTAGTAAGATGCTTCATATAAATAGTGTTTTAATAACAGTTAACTACTAGTAAGATGCTTCATATAAATAGTGTTTTAATAACAGTTAACTACTAGTAAGATGCTTCATATAAATAGTGTTTTAGTAACAGTGAACTACTAGTAAGATGCTTCATATAAATAGTGTTTTAATAACAGTTAACTACTAGTAAGATGCTTCATATAAATAGTGTTTTAATAACAGTTAACTACTAGTAAGATGCTTCATATAAATAGTGTTTTAATAACAGTGAACTACTAGTAAGATGCTTCATATAAATAGTGTTTTAATAACAGTTAACTACTAGTAAGATGCTTCATATAAATAGTGTTTTAATAACAGTTAACTACTAGTAAGATGCTTCATATAAATAGTGTTTTAATAACAGTTCACTACTAGTAAGATGTTTCATATAAATAGTGTTTTAATAACAGTTAACTACTAGTAAGATGCTTCATATAAATAGTGTTTTAATAACAGTTCACTACTAGTAAGATGCTTCATATAAATAGTGTTTTAATAACAGTTAACTACTAGTAAGATGCTTCATATAAATAGTGTTTTAATAACAGTTAACTACTAGTAAGATGCTTCATATAAATAGTGTTTTAATAACAGTGAACTACTAGTAAGATGCTTCATATAAATATTGTTTTAATAACACTTATTGTGACCGCAGGTCGCAGTGAACTACTAGTAAGATGCTTCATATAAATATTGTTTTAATAACACTTATTGTGACCGCAGGAAATCACACAGCAAATTAATTCCGTTCTGCTTTTTTCCCTTAGGCGTCTTACTGGTAATATAATATATATATATATATATATATATATATATATATATATATATATATATATATATATATTAGTGTTTTAATGTTGAACCATCAGGCTGAGGCAATGAGTGTTACATATAAAACTATATCTCCCCTTTAATAATACCAATGTGTATTGTGTTTTATATCATGCTTATCGTTGATTCGTGGCCTTTACGAGGTACAGCTTGTAAGCATTGGGCATTCGTGTGGAATGAGCACCACAGCCAAACACGTGGGAAGCACCGACCCGACATTTGCCAACATTCGGTCCATTATATTTATATCCCCCCTTTAATTATGCCAAATGGTATTTTGTTTGATATCATTGTTATCATTGATTTGTCACCTTTACAACGAGGTACAGCTTGTAAGGATCTGGCATTCGTGGAATGAGCAACACAGCCAAACATGTGGGTAGTGCCCCTCCATAAATGGTCAAAATGGCCAGGCAGGCCTGCAATACTGTTCTTTTGGTTGGTGCATTGAATGATTGCACTCTCCCACAGTAATAAGGAAAAGAAAAAAACAACACTTATTGGCCATTTTTACACTTTGTTAATGTTAAGCTCAGTGTCAGGGAAGCCCAAAACGAGAGTAAATGCCAGCAGAACAGTATTTTGGTCGGCAATACCCACACGTTTGGCTGTGTAGCTCATGCCTCGAATGCCCCATGCTTACAAACTGTACCTCGTTGTACTAACTGGTATTATTAAAGGTGAGATATTAATTGGACGGAAGTCAAGTTTCCTTTATTTTTGTGCTGAGTTTACTGTATATCATCCTGTATTGTATAACACATATTCTAACCCCCTTATGCCCATATATGGAGATAACCCTAACACATATTCTATTCTCTGAGGCAGTGGGTCTCACTGTTACATACTGTATTGTATAACACATATATCTATTCTGTTACATATATGTATTATATTCTATATCTCCGTTCATCTCCAGCTCTGCCTCAGAAAGAGGGGAGATATCATAATATACAGTATATATATATATATATATATATATATATATATATATATATATATAATATATATATATATATATATATAATATATCATATATACTGTATATATCATATATACTGTATATATCATAACAGTATATATCATATCATACTGTACACTGGTGG
Organism: Nannobrachium achirus; assembly: GCF_963921795.1. Taxonomy (NCBI): domain Eukaryota; kingdom Metazoa; phylum Chordata; class Actinopteri; order Myctophiformes; family Myctophidae; genus Nannobrachium; species Nannobrachium achirus. The sequence continues at coordinate 189,720 of NC_137825.1, read as the reverse complement.
TAACATATATTATATATTGTTCAGTTCATCTCCAGCTCTGCCTCAGAAACAGGGGAGATATCATAATATACAGTGTGTATATGTATATATTATATATCATATATACAGTATATATATGTATATGTATATATTATATATCATAAATACAGTATATCTCATATCATCTGGTGGTAACATATATATTATATTGTTCAGTTCTTCTCCAGCTCTGCCTCAGAAACAGAGGAGATACCAGAAGAAGAGGAAACATCAAGATGACCTGAGACCACCTGACCTCCCTGTTAAAGGTACAGTACCTACCTACCTACCTACCTACCTACCTACCTACCTACCTACCTACCTACCTACCTATCTACCTACCTATCTACCTACCTACCTACCTACCTACCTACCTACCTACCTGCATACCTACCTACCTACCTACCTACCTACCTACCTACCTATCTACCTACCTACCTAAACCTACCTACCTACCTACCTACCTACCTACCTAAACCTACCTACCTACCTACCTACCTACCTACCTACCTACCTACCTACCTGACACAGGAGGGGACGTGTGGACTTTGATTGATTGAAGACTTTATTAGAAGTTTGCATAGGAAAAGGTACAGTTTCATGACGGTACAGTTCACTGGTACAAGGTCTACTAAAAGGAGATCCATGAAAAGACTAAGCTTATTTCCACAGGAAACCATTTAAGTATCTCATATAACATTGAATGACAGACGAATAGAACACAGTACTATGCAGTAGATATGTAAAGAAAAGAAAAATTAGAGAACAAAAAAAAAGAGTCTAAACAGTAAGTAAGTAAGTATAAAGAAGGGGCAGGGGACCAAGAGGGTGATAGAAAGAGGGCTCATTAGACCTGTACTTCCCGTTTCTGCGTGACGTACTGTAGGTGGATACCTTTTTAGGAGGCGGAAGCATGTTTGGAGTCTATTAATTTACAATGAGAGAGCTAACGTGAACACAGAGCAAAATAATAGTTCAGAAGCTATAGTCAAAGAACTAAATATTGGACCCTTTCATCACAAGCCACATAAAATTAACAAAATTGTCATACTAAAGTGGCTTTTTTCATCGACACAACAAAGGAGAAAATCAACTTTATTATTGCTCTTTAGCTGTCCCAGCAACACACTCTCGTGGGATCTATAGCACCAGTAAACAGGACGTATGCGAGATTTGCAGCCCACTTGCAGTCCAATGAGGTTGAGCTATCTTCATTAATTAAATATCTTTGGTGTGGATTCAGGAGGCCATTATGGAATCTGTAGGATAGGGGGGTGAATACATTAGAAGGATTCAGGAGGCCATTATGGAATCTGTAGGATACAGGGGTGAATACATTAGAAGACGCGGCTTGTGATTGGCTGAACTGAAGGTCGGGAACGCACCGCTTTGTTCACTTGGACCGCGCGGAGACGTGAGTGAATGCTAACCGTCTGAAATGCTGTGTGTGTGTGTGTGTGTGTGTGTGTATGTGTGTGTGTGTGTGTGTGTGTGTGTGTGTGTGTGTGTGTGTGTGTGTGTGTGTGTGTGTGTGTGTGTGTGTGTGTGTGTGTGTGTGTGTGTGTGTGTTCACAGCACCCATCACTGACAGCGTTGGGAAAACTAAACTTTTAAAACCTCAACCCAAGAAACTTCTACTGGTGAGTTCTCTTTTCTGATTGGACGATATGTTCTACTGGTGAGTTCTCTTTTCTGATTGGACGATATGTTCTACTGGTGAGTTCTCTTTTCTCATTGGACAATATGATATTACAGGAATTACATCACAACAGAACTTTGTAGAACAGTGGATTCCAGGGACTCTAAATGGACCCTCTGACAGGGTTCAATTTGTACCCTGTCAGAGTCAGGGTTCAATTTGCACCCTGTCAGAGTCAGGGTTCCATTTAGAGTCAGGGTTCCATTGGTACCCTGTCAGAGTTAAGGTCCCAGTATATATAACCCATGAGTTACAATCACAATATGTAATATACAGTAAATGACAACAGAACTCTCTAGTCTAGTGTAAACCTATGAATTATAAAATGTCTTCCCACATGAAGAAGAATCATTTCTTTATGTAGTCATTCTTCACAAGATGGAATTCGTTCCCCAAAGAATTCCTGGTGGCTCACATCATAGACATCATCTAGTTGATGAAGACATAGAAAAGTTCATATGCATCATTCACATCATCTAGTTGATGAAGACAGACATAGAAAGGTTCATATGAACCATTCACATCATCTAGTTGAGGAAGACAGAAAGGTTCAAATGCATCATTCACATCATCTAGTTGATGAAGACATAGAAAGGTTCATATGAATCATTCACATCATCTAGTTGAGGAAGACAGAAGGGTTCAAATGCATCATTCACATCATCTAGTTGATGAAGACATAGAAAGGTTCATATGAATCATTCACATCATCTAGTTGAGGAAGACAGAAAGGTTCATGTGCACCATTCACATCATCTAGTTGATGAAGACATGGACATAGAAAGGTTCATATGCATCATTCACATCATCTAGTTGATGAAGACACACATAGAAAGGTTCATATTATGCATCATTCACATCATCTAGTTGATGAAGACACACATAGAAAGGTTCATATTATGCATCATTCACATCATCTAGTTGATGAAGACATAGAAAGGTTCATATGCATCATTCACATCATCTAGTTGATGAAGACATAGAAAGGTTCATATGAATCATTCACATCATCTAGTTGATGAAGACATCATTCACATCATCTAGTTGATGAAGACATGGACATAGAAAGGTTCATATGCATCATTCACATCATCTAGTTGAGGAAGACAGAAAGGTTCATATGCATCATTCACATCATCTAGTTGATGAAGACATGGACATAGAAAGGTTCATATGCATCATTCACATCATCTAGTTGATGAAGACAGAGGTTCATATTATGCATCGAGGGACAAAAGGAATCTGTGTGCATGGCTTCGTGAGGGGAAGTTGGCTGATTGCTACATCAATCTGGGAACTAAATCTAAATCAATAGCTTTCTTCAGCAGCCCAACAATACCCTAATTACACACCCCATACGCTCATATTGGCAATTTCCCCCCCATTAATCCCAGGCCCTCGGGATACCCCCAACTTTGATTGGCTCCCACAAAGTATGTCAAGGGAGTTGGGTTTGACAAAGTTCAGAGGTGATAGTAGACACCTTTATGAACACATTTGTGAAGAAAGCTATTGATTTAGATTTAGTTCCCAGATTGATGTAGCAATCGGCTAACTTTCCCTCACTATACAGGAATTGCAAGGCGTCTGCTAAAAGTGTAAAGTGAGTAAAGTATTTCTACTCTGATTACTCCCAGCCCAGGATAGCCGAGTCATCGCTGACCTACGCAGAGCTGGAGTTGATCAAACATCTCCCAGAATGCCAAGCGGCGAGCAGCGGAACCGTCTACGCTCAGATCCTGTTTGAAGAGGGAGCAGTTTGATGTGACACACACACACACGTGCACGCACACACACACACACGCACACACACGCACATGCGCACGCACGCACACACACACACACACACACACACACACACATACACACACACACGCACACAAACCATAGTCTATTTATCATTTGTATTGTTGTGTACTGATGCTGACATTGAGAGTAAAGGTTTACATGTAAAGATGACTTAGTGTTTTTATTGGTCTGTTCTTAATCATAATCGTTATAATGGTCCTCTGTTAATAAAATAAAAAATGTATTTATTTTAAAAACAGTTAATATTTTAAGTGTTTTAAAAGTGATGATGTCATAATGTCGCGTGTGTGTGTGGTCCAGCCTTATATGGAATGTTTATGAATGCTCTTACTCATATTTAAATATTAATATTAATGTATGAATGTTCATTATGTGTTCTTACACTCATATTTAAATATTAATATTAATGTATGGATGACCATATATGGTGTTCTTACACTCATATTTAAATATTAATATTAATGTATGAATGATCATTATGTGTTCTTATACTCATATTTAAATATTAATATTAATGTATGAATGATCATTATGTGTTCTTATACTCATATTTAAATATTAATATTAATGTATGAATGTTCATTATGTGTTCTTAGACTCATATTTAAATATTAATATTAATGTATGAATGTTCATTATGTGTTCTTACACTCATATTTAAATATTAATATTAATGTATGAATGATCATTATGTGTTCTTACACTCATATTTAAATATTAATATTAATGTATGAATGTTCATTATGTGTTCTTACACTCATATTTAAATATTAATATTAATGTATGGATGACCATATATGGTGTTCTTACACTCATATTTAAATATTAATATTAATGTATGAATGATCATTATGTGTTCTTATACTCATATTTAAATATTAATATTAATGTATGAATGATCATTATGTGTTCTTATACTCATATTTAAATATTAATATTAATGTATGAATGTTCATTATGTGTTCTTAGACTCATATTTAAATATTAATATTAATGTATGAATGTTCATTATGTGTTCTTATACTCATATTTAAATATTAATATTAATGTATGAATGTTCATTATGTGTTCTTAGACTCATATTTAAATATTAATATTAATGTATGAATGTTCATTATGTGTTCTTACACTCATATTTAAATATTAATATTAATGTATGAATGTTCATTATGTGTTCTTACACTCATATTTAAA